>NW_005841918.1:2793731-2825552 GCF_000455745.1 Alligator sinensis
TGTATATAAAGAACACAAGGTTCAGGCCAAGTAAAGAAAGCATAAAGTTCCTAGATGTTACTATATACTATAAGGGCCGTATGCAGCATTTTCTGACAAACACGGCTTTGCTACTGTAAGAAGGAGCCAGTTTCCTCCTTCAGGCCATTCAGAACAAACAGTGAAACATTTTGGAAATAACTTGTCAAGCCCTCAAGTATCAAGGCTCTAAAAGAGTCAGAATTCTCATTGTGGCCAGAAACATGAATTTTAGCTACTAGGAAGGGAAGCAAAGGTGCCTAAAATCTTACTCACTATGACATTGCTTTGGTATTCAGAGATATGAAAGGTGAAGACCATCTCTTTTAAGAGCAGCTGCCTTTTTTAACTGTGTATACCAATAGCCATATGTAGTGAAACTGGGAAGACCTATGAACACACTGGAGGGGAGGAGCACAATTCAGAAAGATCTCAATAGATTTGAAAGCTGGGATGGAAACAACAGGATGAAATTCAAGTAGCAGAGAGGCTACTTGTGCAATGCTCCTTGCTGACAAATGCAAGGTTGCTACACATTAGGAAGAATGATCAAAAATACAAACACAAAATGTGTGACACCTGGAGGGATGGCAGTACTACAGAGAAGGATCTGAGAGTCCTGGTAGATCACAAACTCAACGTGAATCTGCGCAAAAGCAAGAACTAATTATCATGTAAAGGACATGCTACTAAATGAGTGTGCCCACACTTACATATTCTGATTATTATTTTTTTCATAGTTCAATGACTGCTATTACCTGAGGGTCATGGTGGGGCACTCCAGTGTCCAGAAGATTTGGATCCTGCTCAGACAGGTCTAGTTCATGACTGAATTAAATTTATTTTACCAGGCAGCAAAATTCACTTAGTGGCAATCTGAGGAAAATGTATGTGGGGCTGGAGAGTGGGAACAATGTTGTATCATTTCCAGTCTTGTTAATTTACTGACAGATCTAATGACTCAGTGGCAAAAAAAATCCACCTCTTCCCCTTACCCTGATGATTTTAGCCTTTGTTTTGTATCTGGTGTCCTACCCCTTGCTGTTTGCCTGTGGAATAGAATAGACAGTATTATGAGACTTTTTATTTGCTGCTTGATACCAGAAGCAGCTACATTTCACCCTCCTTCTCTTTTATAACCCATTGTGGAACCACTATATCACAGCATGCTGCAGAAAACTCCACCTCCTCCACCTATCTTAGAGCACAACCTTCATGCCTCTTCTCAGGAACGATTGGTACTGTAACAGTCTTTATCCCACCTACTCTGCCAGAAGAATAAGTCTGAAATGTGTCATTTGCAGGAAGACCCTGAGCAGAGAGACCCTTCTTTCCCAGAATATTGACCTAAAATCCGGGTGTTTCTGAGACCTGACAACAGTCTGTGGCACATTGTCTGTTCTTCAAAGGACTCTTCCCTTTACTTAAATTGTGCCAAAAGGTAGATCCAGATGACCGCCCACATGCAGAGTGCAGCACCACAGACCTGTCTGTGGCACCACACACTGCACTTGCAGGCATTCCCTGTGCTGCTAATTTGCAGCACAGTGGGGGAGGGTTGACATTGAGAGATCCTGGTGTCAAAAAAACCCAAACCTAAAAAAAATGGGTCTGGGCCAGTTCCAAGATCCAGCCTGTCCCAATGTGCAGCCCCTGCAAGAGGTGCCAGGACCCTGGGTGACAAGGGGCCTGCCCGATGTGGTACAGGCAGCACCTGGTGCCTGGGTGGATGATACAGGCAGTGCCAGGTACAAGACAGCCAAGGCCATGCCACGCTGCACTGTGCAGGGGCTCTGCCAGGAGGGCCCTGAGCACCCCAATCGCCGCTGTTGCTGCAGGGGGGCTCTGGGCTGCATGGGGGATGCACATTGCAGTAGCTTGCACTGCCCAAAACTGAAGCCTGGCTGCTGAGGCCATGGTCCAGCTTCTGGCCAGGCTCCCTCCTGCTGGATTGCCACAGCTGCAAGCTCCAGAGCCCCTCAGGACCCGAGGTAAGGCTGCTGGGACCAGTCCAGGTGCTGGCTCCAGCCTCCTCTGCCCCACCCTAGGCAACATGCCACACTCCAGAGCATGTGCATGGGCATTCCCTGGAGACAAGTAGCAGTAGCACATATTGTGCTGCTGCTTTTTGTCCCCGAGGAAACGCACATTCCAGCTCATGCAGACATGCCTAAAGAGGCTGGTGTTTTTCCACACCATGGGTTCATTAATGTGTTGTAATTATGACACATTAAGTTCAGTACCTGTAATAACAGGTAGTAACTTAATGTGCCATTATTGGCGATACTGCGCATTAGTGCAGATGAATGCTTTTTAGGTGATGTTAATGAGCATTAGCAAAGTTTTTGCCTGCTGTACTAATGTGCAGTAGAGTTAGTCTTCTGCTCATTAAATGTCTCATGTAGACACACCCAGTGAATAAAAATACCTTTTCCCTCTTCAAACATGCATTCAGAGAACAGAAACAATGTCATGTGCTTTGAATCACATGGCTTGAATTTCAAATTCTGTGCATTAAACTTGCAGTAGTACTTCATGATACATCCATAGGCTGAAATGAATTTGTATGATATATTCACTGAATAAATATGAATGACAAAAACAAACCTGGAAAAAATGAAGGTACCGTCTGCTCAGGGACATTCAGCAAATGGAAAAAAATGGGCTGAAGTTAACCAAAGTTGTTGTAACAAATAATTCATACAGCTCTGCAGTGGGAGTGCTAAGCAGCCCTTTGTTCTGCTCTCAGATCTAACTTGTGTGCTACTCTGCTAATGTGAGTCCTGTTTTTTGTTTCTATGTATCTGGGAATTTGCTGAAACAAACTTATTAAAAAAATACTAATAAGAAGTCAGTTTTGACCACAGTAAACATATGGCATTGCTCACAGGCTGCAAAGTTTTTCTCAGCAAATTAAACACCACTGGAAATGGATTGGGCTTATCCTTCCCATTTCAGTTGTGTAATGCTCCCTGGTCCATGCCAGAGAGGTAATTTTTCTCCCCATGAAAATGAGCACCTCTCTTGGGAGATAGTGCATCCTGCATAATCAAGATTAGTATTCATGTTTCTGTGGCAAAGTACAGACTGTCAAAAAGCCTCAGGCTGAATTGATTCAATCTTCACAGGTTAGTTTAAACCGCACAGATTGAACCAATAAGCAAGTGAACAGATACTCACTTTTGATTCTGGAAATGCAGTCACATGCCTGCAGTGGTCCAGGCTGAAAGAAAGGGGGTGCTAGCGCATGCTTCCCTGCTCAATTTGCAAGGCTATCTATCCCATTCTGTGAGAGAGAGTTTGTGGGGGAGGTGCAAAGCATCTTGGGATGCTGGGGGACTGTGAGTTAACTTGAATGTGGAGTGGATCTGAGACAGAAGTTCAAAAAACTGATTGAACGTAAATCAGTTAATTCTGATACTACATCCTTCCAGATTTATCTTAAACCAGTTTCAGCCATTTTGAAAGCAGTTTTTGCGCCCTGAACGTCTATTGTATTATAGATTTGAGCTGGTTTCCTATCACTTATACTGGTTTATGTGTAATTTCTGTTCCTAGCCTATATGTTAAGTCTCCTGAACATCAATGTGTCTAAATCAAGCACTTCACACCAGATTCATCCAGGCCCTATGGCTGAACCTAGTGCAGGATCAGGGGGAAGTAGCTTTTACCATTTTTGTTTGGGAACTGTCTGGGTGCCAGTTCTGTTCCTTGTGCAAAATAAAGCCATCTTGACAGTTACCCAGACTTGCACTCCATCTTCAGTGGTCACTCTGAGGCATTTTAGGGGAAAGAATCACCAGGGCACAATACCCCTCAACCATGCCTTTGCTTCTGTCCCCACCCAAAATGGATCCCTTACTTCCCCACCTTTCTCCAGAACTTTTTATGCATCAGGGAGACATTTTTGGAGGCAGCATAGACTTTACTGAATCAGCTCTGTCCCTGGAGAAGAGGCCCCTACACCAAAGAGGTGAAGGTTATTTAAGTAATGTGGGTAAAGTGCATCAGTTTTCAAAACTGAAGGGCCATAAAAGACAACAGTATTTGTTAGCCATTATTGTTTGACCCTGCTGCCATGAATATGAATGGCAAAATTCATATTGGTTTGAATGGAGAGGGAACAAGTTCTTGGAAATCTACTACATTATCTTCGGGATGTGTTGATAGAAAAGTGAGTATCTTTAAGAATATCTAAGATCCTTCAGAAATAGCAACCACTTCTTGCCAGCTATGAAACAGTAATCAGCGGTATGGAATAATGTCATCTTTACAGAGCTGTTTCTGAATAGCTGCAAACCACAATGATCCAAGGAGCACGATTTGTCTTAAGATTCTGTTTCATTATTTTGAAAGGTTTATGGCAAATGAAAACAGCAACCCATTGATGATGCCAAAGTCAGGTCACTGGTTTCACAGCCACATTGAGCTGAAAGCCCAATTAGTCCTATCTACAGAGAAAGATTGTTGCTTCAGGTCACATAACATCCAATGAGAAAAGTGAAGTGCTGAAATGAATTGCTTAGCGCCATCAATGAGAAAAAAGAAGATACAAATTCATATTAGGAGATAGCAGACCTTTGAATTTGGGTCTTTCTTTAAAAGAGTAAAACAGTGAATTCATTAGGAGTACCTAGTGTTCAGCTTCAGTCCCTACATATGTGAATGTCAGTTTTTTCCCATGCTGCTTTCTAATCAGACTATAGCTAGAATTCTTTCTTGAATGTGAAAAATAAAAAAGCTCAAATACCCGCTGGGCTCAAGGAGCCACACTAGCTGACAAGGATCTTTTACAGGATACTATCTGTGCTTGGATAGGGTTATTTTATCTTTTATTTTTGGCTGGTTGTGCAGATTGATACCTTCAGGTCTTGTAGTGTTCTGGTTTTGTTTTTATTATTGTTTTTCTTTCTGTAGATGGTGATGAAAGGGGTTGTCAGTGTTACACTGTCTTGCTTCTTACGGCACAGCTTTATAACGGAGGACCATTCTGCTGAGTTCCATCAGCTTCAGCAGAGGGTTCCTGTCACCTCACAGATGATGGTAAATTCCTTATGAAATTGTGCCCCAAAAGCCATTAGGATCCTATCCTGCTCCTGTTGAAGTTACTGATAGTCGTGCTTTGTGACAGCAGACCTGAACCCTTACTTAGTTCCCATCACTCCCCAGGGATAGGGTGGTTTCTCAACGTGTCTCCAGATGTGTGAAGCAAAATAAAATGCTTGAACTCTTTCAAATTCAAGTCTTACTACTATAAACCTGACCGGAGAAGGAAGCTGTCCTGAGAAGAAAACAATGTTTCACTATTCGAAGGTTTCACTATACAGAAGCAACAGAATAAACACTCGTTTTAAGAGTTTGATGTTTTTCACCAGGGAAAAAGTAAATGGAGGGGAAGGGAAAAATCAAGCCCTAAAAAGAATTTAATAGCAACACTTCAAAGAGGGGACAGAACATTTTGCTGCTCATAAAGGAAAAAAAGTTCTCAAAATTTAATTTGACCTTTAAGTATCTTTGAACAATATTATTATGCATAATCCTTCATCCTCTGCTACCCTTTTTATTTCAGCAACTGCTTGCTCTTGACAGAGTACATTCCTTTTCCAGAAGAGTCTCTACAGCTTGAAATTTCAGGGGCATATTAACATTTACAGAAAGTTTTTTATCGTTATTGTAATGAAGGCTTGAATGCCAGAATCTGAACAGGATTAATTAATTAATATTTGCAAAATGCTTTGAAGATGAAAAGCCCTACATGAGAGAAGATCATTATGATTTCAGTTTCTTGGTTTTGATCAAAACCAAAGTTTGATTCTATGGATTTTCAAATTAAGTTACAGCTATGTAGTATCCAAAGATGCCCCAATTTAGGAAACCACTTAATCAAGTTCATAAATTCCACTCCATTCAGGTTACAGTTTGCACACATGTATAAATGCTTCCCTGAACTAGGGCCATTTTTGGTACAACAGAGCCACAACATGAAGAACTGTACCTCATATGCCAAAAAATCAGCAGGATTCTACCCATCATGATAGCCCTTTATTATTAAGCCCGCTGATTTGTGTTTTGTTTCAGAACAGAAGTTTAAGTTCCAGTCATAATCTATAAGGCCGTAACAGGCACTGGGAGGTGAATATTCCCACTGGTGGGACCCCAACATACAACGCTTTGCCATAAGAGATCAGACTAAGCACAAGCTTGATGCTTTATCTCTACAGAAGCTATAAACCTTTTCAAGAAGTCTTTTCTTTAGGCTTTTTATTTATTCTGAGACTTGGTTGTAACAATTCCATAGACAATACTTTTGTCTGTTGCATAGCTTTCAGAAAACTCCTTACCCCTTTGGCTTTGACTGAGAAGATAAAAATCTAAGAGGCAAGGATTTCTTAGGGTGACACCTTTTATTGGGCCAACTCTGTAGCTGTGATTGTTAGAGAAGCTGTTGAATGTAAGACATTCTTCCTCAGGTCCATTTGAAAGCTAGTCTAACTTTATCCCAACTACACAGTTGGTTTAATAAAAGATATCACCTAAGAACTTCTTGCCTCTCACATAATTTCTGGATCATCATGGCTACAACATTGCTCTTAAGCTAAGATATAAATCTGGCCTTCTGAAGCAGATCTTCTTTTGCACTCCTGTTACAGTCTAGAGGAGCTGTGCAGTTCCCCATATTTTACTCATCTTGCACCTATGCCATTCTGACATTCTGGGGAAAGGAGGGAGTGATCCTAACCAGCGATGGCCTTTAACCTGCTAAGCTAAGTGTAATGATCCTGCTGAGTACATTGCTCTGTTAGTCATGTCACAGCAAGGGAAGAAAGAGGCAGAGACAACATGATCTGGATTAGCTGGGGGTCCCCTCACAGTAATGCTTGCTCAGAACAACTTCAGCCTTGTTTGGTCTTGAAGAGTGCCCCATGCTGTAGCCAAACCAGTTGTGACTTACAGAGCAGGGAGGAGCCCTGGTTTCTTTCTACTCTGAGATCCTGGCATTTTCGTCCCTCACCCTCCCTTGTTTTCTTTGGCCCTGACCCAAGGAGCTAGCATTCAGTTCAGCTCCTAAGAGATGGGCTTTGCCTCCTGTTGAGGTAACCCAGCACAACCCAAAGATCTAAGCAGCAAAACAGACAACCCTTCTTGAACAACAGCATTTATTGGAGCAACGCCAAACAAGCCAGAGGTTCTCTGCCCCTCCAAAGGGTCAAGGAGTCCCTCTTTCCCCAGTGCTGCCCACACAGCCCTGTTCCCTTTCCAGTCTGCTGTCTTCCAAGCCCCCAAAGCTGCTCTGCTGGTCTCTGTCTTCAGACTCAGACTCTTTCAGCCAGGAGCTGACTTCCCCCTTGTCCAACCTGCTTGCCTCTTGTCATGCTGATCTCATTCAGCTTTCCTGGAGTCTCCTGGGCATCACCAGGGATCCCATCTTTGTTAAAGCGTCAGCAAACCTATTTAAATCTTTGTGGATGCTACGGTTCCATTTTCTCATTCCACATGTAGATATCTCTGGGATTTAACCTTTCATTCCCTGTGCACAGGATAATGAAGTGAACACAATTTTATAACAGCACGAAAACATTTAAACCAGAAATATTACAATAAAAACCATAGTTCATCAAATCAAGGAGCGGAACTTTGCTAAAAGCTGTGATGGATAGTAAAGTCATATCAAACGTTCAGTGATTTTAACATTGACTTTATAAAAATTATACATATTCTTCAGACTACTATGTCCATATATAAGGATTGAATCTATATGAGGTGGGATTATAGTCAAAATCCATGGGAAAGTTAAAGGAGTTTCCTGCAGAAACTGAAGTCACCAGAGAGTAATTCATACAGGTAAATAAATCTTGAAGGTGCATTACTCGACTGGGTGAGATTTGATATTATTAAGGAAATGTAACATTTGAAGAAAGGAAGGATTGTGATGGATTCTCCACCACTGGCAATTTTTAATGCAAACTTGGGTGTTAGCCTAAAAGCTGTGCTCTGGTTCAAAGAATAATGAATTCAGGGAAGTTCTATGGCCGATTTTATGCAGGAAGTCAGACTTAAAAATGACAGAGGTCTCTTTTAATTTAGCAGTCTATGAAACTATAAGCTTTGGTTTTCCAAATCTATACAGACAGTACCTTAGCAAGGGGGGATGAGCGGGACGATCACCCCAGGCTCCAAAGCAAAGGGGGACCAACAGGTGCCGCCCAGGCGGGGTGGAGTGTGGGACGGAGCCGTGAGCAGCTCATTTGGGGGGGGGCTGTGGGGACAGGGTGAGGGTGGCTCCCACTGCTGTGTGCACTCCTGGGCAAGCATGTGGGGTTGGGGGGGGGGATGCCCCCAGATCTGTGTACGGGGCGAGGGCGGGCTGCCAATGTGGGCTTTGCTCCAGGCAACAAATTTCCTTGCCGTGGCACTGTGTACAGATCACAGCTAGAAGTACCCCAATCACCTTTCTGTCATTTGCTGCCCATCTCTAAATACATAGCATCAGAGAAACCGTTCGGGTCATGAACATTTTTGCTGAGGTTTTAAAATCTGTGTAAGAAATGTTGATGCTTAATTTCTATTAATTTTTATGGGAATCAGCTGTCCACATTTCATAGCGGTCTTTGAAAGTGCCAGTATTTGTCTTCAAAATATAAAGTGAAATGAGGTAGTTGACATTTGTGAAAAACAGATATTTGCTTTCTAGGAAACTATTCCTTAGACACAGCTGCAAAAGGGAAAGAAAATTGAATTACCCAAGAAACATTAAGTTTACTATTTGGCTCTCCCTTTCTTGAATTGTTTGTTTTAAAGAACCGTTCCTTACAATGCTTTTCTTAATAGAATAACTGAAATAAAACATTGCTGGAGTCTAATTGTGGCCAATCAACAATCATGACTTCAATTTATAGTTTATCACACTAGTACCATTCTTAATCTTTCGAATAATTCAATTACCTGCAATTATGCATAGCAACATACTTAAATCTTCAGGTGGAGGCTAGGGCTTATGAGTTTCTCACCAAAGGTCCCCAAAGGGAGCAATATCCTCTTACTTAATTGTTGATGCAGTACATTAAATACTGAATTGCTTTCTTATTTTATGGTAGTTCTTCTACAACTGGTTTCTCATACATTGCTAATCCCATCCCTGAACAGAAGCTATGTAGATACCAGTTTTAATAAAATGTAAGAATATAACTATTTTTTCATCAGTACAATATCAGTGTTGAGTTTTATTAAAGGATCCAAAAACAGGCAAGAAGATAGACAGTAGTTCAGGTAGAAACTGCACTCTGCAGAAGTCAGTAGCTCTTCACAGAACTCTAATATTGCCTGCATCTGACAGCTAGCAGCACTGTGATGAACAGAGGGCGAAAAGAGGGTTAGTTTGTATACAGTGCTTGATTTACTTGCAGTTAACATATCTTTATAACCTACAGTAGTCTGCAACTAGAGAATTGTCTAGGACTCAGGAGATGCCTAGTCAGCAACATGACAGTTAAAGTTGAATAAGAGAAATACTTCTGTAAATTTAAAATTACCAGCTTTGGTCATAAATTCCTGGAAATTTGACTCAGTTCTATGTATTGCTTTTACATTCAAATGTAAACTGCTTTTTAAATCAAACTATTATGGAAAAGAAAATTATTAGGAATGTTTTCTTTTTATTTTCATAACATCCCTAATAAAAAAGAATAGCTGAATGGAATCTACTTCTTTTAGTGTTTCAGAGTGTCTGGTTCAATAGTGTCTGCCGGAGATATTCCTGGGAACCTCTCTTTCTTAGCCATGGACTGCTATATATTTCTTACATTGAAGATTTGCTCCTGATTCTCTTCTCTGGATGTCTCTACACATTCACTAATGCACATTTGGTAATCCAAATTAAATTTAGTACTTCAATTGTGAGGTACTAGGAAAAGGTGGATTTGCCTATTTTAATGCACATTAGTGAAAGCACACAGTTTGTTTGTGATGCTTTAATGCACATTAAAATAGGCTAATGCATATTAAAGTGCATGTATAGACACACTTTCTGTGGCATTTCATCTCATTCAACTCATATGTGCCACATTAATCTTAGCCATGATGAAGTAGGGCTTGGCTTGAGGCTTGGACCACTCCTATTTATCTGTGGTGAAAAAGGAAGCTTTGGCAAGATTAAGCAGGCCAAAGAAAAACAACATTTTTGGGGCGTGGAGATTTTAGTCTAGAACATGTTGTAAAGGTTAATACTGTCTCTGCAGCTGGCAAGATACTAGTTAAATACACTGGGTCAATTTGTTCTATACGTACCACTGGTATAGTCCCATCAGCTTTAATCTATTCCCCTCCTTGCCAGGAAAATTAGGAGCCCTGCACATGAGGGTTACATAATGTTCCTGATGTGCCTGGATGCTAAGGTCCTTGCTGAGGAACAGTCTATGGCCTTGAGCTATGACCTTGAGAGTCAGCTTGTGAGGAGAGGGGGAATTATTGATTTCTACTAGGCTTGTTTGCCTTTCTAGCTCACAGCTACATTTTGCTGGTATAAGTATTGTGTCAACATTCTTCTGCTTATTCTCAAAGAAAGCTCTATTACAGCATTACATGTTTTTATTCTGCTTGATTGGAACAGCAGGCACCAATGTATACGTAATGCATATACAGTCACCGGAGCTCCTTTTAGACAGTCCATTGTGAGCTGTCCGATCCCTTTCCTTAGTTGTAATTCCATGCTGCAGTGACAAAGAGGTGACCTGTCCTGTAACGCAGACTACCAAGGGGCTGAATTTCATTTTGAAAGTTTTGGTAGTTCTATAAATAAGACTCTGTGTCAAAAGGAAAACAGGAATATTATAGGACGTTGTGTAGTTTATATTTCCAATCTCCGTTTCTTAGGATTTTCATAAAAAAACAAAGAACTGGTTTAATAAAATATAAATGAAACACAGACATAGACATTCTGGATAACAGACTACATTGAACCAGATTATATACCAAAAGGGTTTAGTATAGAATCAGGCCATGAACTAGGTTAAAATGCAACAGTGGCTCTGTGTGCTAGACCTGAAATACCTGACTTTCATATTGATCCACATTGTTAATTAAAAAACAAAGTTGACCTTGATTCTGTAGAAATGCTTTAACAAAAGAAAAAAGGTGTTATTTTAGATTAGACCTAATCAGCTTCCTTTTATGACCCACCTCAATGGTTAGATTTAGCAATGGGAGGTGTAGAGGTGCACAGACTTTAAAAATATAGATTAAACATGCATGTACTTTGGGGGCTCAGTCTGTCATAAGCAGTTTGAAAAACTGGATGAACTAGAATTTTTATCACTGATTCATGATGTGAAGATCTTTTCATGAAATTTATCTCCAGGTTACTTGGTGATGAATGTTCTTCGAGTTCTGGTGAAGTAAGAGCAGAGAACCTTTAAAGAAGGCAATTGACATTTACACATGTAGGCCATTCCCACGGTTCCCAAATTTTACTTTTGTTGTATTGCAATAATATATTCATATTCAAACCAATCATTCTGTGCAGGTTAATGTTTCTGCTTTTGTTGCTTATACCTATCCATCCTTGATCTATAACATTAAGATGACAGTGGGATTCTTCTGTATAAAGGAGTTTTTGTTCTGGATGCTCTCTACACTAGTAGTAATGAAAATATTATTAAACATATTTTAGTCATGCTGGAAGTTTGATAAGTGCAGCTATTGTAACAGTTATTTATATCCATTCTGGCAAAGTTTGCCAAATCTGGGAGTTTAGTGTTTTGGGCATTATGCCTGGTGTTATGTGTGACAGTTGTTCCCATAGTTTTAAAATGCTCAACCCCAAACCCATGGGCAAAATCTGGCCCATGGAGCCATGTAATTCAGTTTATGGATTTTCTCACAGGTCTGGAAATTTGGCAGTGGGAGAGTGGTGACAATTGACACTATCAGTACCGTGCTCACTGTCAAATTTCCAAGCCTCACGTGGCTGGAGTTGCTGCAGTTGGGCCATTCCTGCATGGTGAAATTGGGCCTTGTTCCCACATGTTTGTATTGAGCCAGGGTCCAATGCAGCCTTGCAGAAATGGCTTGGGGCCCTGATGCAGTCACATGGGATCAGGCCCTGGCTAGACTGTTTCCACATAGTTGTATTGGGCCATTTCTATACAGCTGGATGGGGCACCAGCTGAGCCAGCAACATGCACCAGATTGGGCCCACAGACTGGATCTGGCCCACAGGCACACTTAACCCTATTCATCTGGCCTTCAGGCCAAGAAGGTGGGGCACCACTGGATTAGACAAACACTTGTCTAGGATGGTTTACATTGGGATGATCCTGCCTGGAGCAGTAGATGGGACTTGATGAGGGATTGGCAACCTACGGCCCATGGGCCAGATCTGGCCCATCAAGCCATAGTATTTAGCCTAGAGCTGGGGAGCTTCAGTGATGTTTCAGCAGCATGGGCCTTCACCTGGGTGGTGCGGAGAAGCAGCAGTGGTGCCATTGCAGGACAGAGTAGCAGCTCCAGCTCTGGCTCTAGTGGTGTTGGCTGGGTTGGAAGTAGTCCATGCTCAAAGCTAAACTCTGTTAATGGCTCCCTACTGCCAGGTTTTGCTCACCTTTTGACATGGGCGATGCGCCGGGTGGGGGGACGGGGACGTGCTCCCCTTGAGATTGGCTGCTGCCACTGGCTTCTGCAGGCAGTTGCTGATTGCCGCTCACAAACCTCCCCTCACCCCACCACCACTGATGCTGGTTTCTGTGGGCGGTTGCCACTCACCACCCCGCCACCAATGCCACTGACACTGCAGCCCACAAACTGTGCCCCCCCACCCACTCTCGGGAGGCACCAGTCATTCATGTGCATGCACACATACATATAGCAGCCAGGTAGTGTAGACAGCAGCTCCCGCAGCTTCCTCCAGGTAAGTCTATGGGGGAAGGGCACAGGCCATGCATTGGGTGGGGTGGAAGGGGCACAGGCAGCACATTGAGGGGGCAGGGGGACACAGGCAATGTGGTAGGGGAGGGGCACATGACTCCTGAGATTTCTGCACCCACAGAGGTGTGCGGGGCTGCAGCTGGGCCAGACAGCTCCAGGCAGGAGATGCCTCTGCAGCCATGGCTGCCAAGGTGAGGCATCCCCTGCCGGCAGCTGCAGGCAGTTCCTGCTTGCCACGGCCATCACCAACACTGCCGGCACCAGCTGCGGGAGATTCCCACTTGCTGCTGCTGACACCATGGGTGGCAGCAGCAGGTGGTCCTGCTTGCCGCTGCCAACACTTCTTGCTGCCCCCCCAGTCATGGGAGGCACCAGTCATTCATGCCCTTGGACTAGATGACTATGTGAGGTCCCTTGCAGGACTACTTTTCTATATTGCTGTGATTTGCAATATGTTAGTGACAGCCTAAGAGCAGGACCCCGGTGTGCTACTTGCTATAGAACTATGTAGTAAGAAACATTCTCTTCCACAAAGAGGTCACCATGCAAGTAAACAGGAAAGGCCAAGTAAGACTTATTAGCCATATTTTTACAGATAAGCAACTGAGGCATAGTGAGACACAATGGCTTGTCTAAAGTGGCACAGGATACCCAGGGGTAGAAGTAAAAATTGGGCTCAAGCTTCACAGCTTTCAGTCCAAGTCTTAAGAACCAAACCAACATACTCTTTTGGTCAAATGCCTTTAAAATTATTCTTATAAATTTTAAAGGCAATTATTCTTATAAATTTTAAAGACATCTTATAAATGCCTTTAAAATTATTCTTATGAAATTCTTCAAAAGCACATTAAGGATGTTGAAATTGCTGGGAACCCCTGACGTAGGAGAACTTTTTAATACAATGGGACAAATTTATCCATAGTATGAGTGAGTGCAACTCCTGATGAATAAATAAAAGATGTAGCAACTTACCTTAGTGTTGTATTTGGCCTCATGGCCCTCCATCCTGAATGCCTATGATTCTCAAAAGAACACATGCTTTCCTTGTTATCATAACCGTGTTTTAATAGGCAGCCAATGATATTCTATCACAAACTCACTGTGAGTAACGTTACTGCATCTCCACCTATAGTATCATTGGCGATGCATAGGGAGTACACACAGGTGCATGTGCACCCCCTGAGATTGGCTGTGTACCCCAGAAGTGTCAGCCATGAAACCGGAAGTGCCAGTGGAAGTGCATTTCTGGTTTCATTGTTGGTGGTTCCACACTTGGCGATCAGCCACTGCCTCCCTCCCCCCTCCCCCCCCCATTAACAATCTGGTGCCCCCCCCAGACTTGGGAGGCACCATTCACCCATGTATAGTATTGTTTTTCTGTTTAATGATTAAGCAGAGGTTTTGGGGGGAGTATTTTTTGCTGCTTAAAGGCATGAAAGTTTTAGCAATAGCAAAACAGATTAACTTTGCAAAATAGGATTTTTATTAGGATTTTATTTTGTTTAAAGAATAAAACTTGGGATGTTAGTCCTTTTGTTCTCCATGAACATTCTGGAAAGAATTGTAATGCCTGATTCTGCTATTAAGGCTATTCTGCTATCCCATCATTTCAGGCTGTATTTGTGTTCTTTGGGGGCACTTCTTGATTAATTGTGGATGAAGCAGATGCCCAGTATGATTCAGTTCAAACTGAATAGATAAAAGAAATGGAAAGCCTCAGATCTGAGGTGCTTGTTCCTCAGTGTCTCTACTGTTTTGCTCCTTATCTGAAGGCCTGGAGCCCTACTGAGGCATCAGGAAATAATCAGCATGCTGCTGATCAATTATCTGCTTTTCAGTCTCACAGAATTTGACCCTGACAGAAAGAAAAGCAAAACTAAAAATTATGCCAGTCACCAACCCCTGGTTGACCTGAAACAGAGGGCCAAGTAAAGATTTGAGAGAGTTCAAATGCAAAACATGCAGCATGGCTAGAATATGGAAAGAAGTAGAGGCCAAAAGTTAAAACAAGCTATAAACACAGCTATTTTGAAAATGAACTGAGTGCTTGTATTTGTAGGTAACATCTGATGGGGAAGAGACAGGTGTGAAGATCCCATGACTGATATGCAGGTGACTGTCAAGAAAATACCTTTTGACAATAAAGAAACAAGTGTTTCTGAAATGGATTTGTTAAATGGAAGGAATACAGTCTTTGGAAACAACTTGAATGAGGTATTTTCTATCATTAAAAAAACCCAATGATTTGTGTTGGGATAATGAACCAAGCTGTAATTCAGCTCAGAATCCTGTGTTGTTTAGGCTGCTAATATTCTGAGCTGCCACTGAACAAAGGCATCTAAAATTAACTTATTCTGTAACTGACTTGCCTCATTTATCTTTTAGAAAAAACACCACCTAACCTCCAGAATACCCTTAGCAAAAAGGGGAAAATGACAATGAGGAAAAAGGATGGTTTATCAATGAGTTGAAATTTCAAGATCTCTCTTCCAACTATAGTTATTGTATGTATCATCATTTTCTGGCTTTCAACTTAAAATAGAAATAATAGAATCATAGAAATGTATGTCTTGAAGGGACCTTCTGGAAGTGGTGGATGAAACTTTCTTCACACAGGTAGCTGAAGTTTCCTGATCACAGGCCCTGGTTTTCATGGGGGACTTAAGTCACCCTGACATCTGCTGGGATAGCAATACAGCAGTGAGCAGGCAATCCAGGAAGTTTTTGGTGAGTGTTAGGGACAATTTCCTGGTGCAAGTGCTGGAGTGGCCAACTAGGGGCCATGCTCTTCTTGACCTGCTGCTCACAGACAGCGAAGAACTGGTGGGTAATGTAGCAGTGAATGGCAACTTGGGCAGCAGTGACCATGAGATGATTGATTTCAGAATCCTGAGGAAAGGAAGGATGGAGAGTAGTGGAGTAAGGACCCTGGACTTCAGAAGAACAGATTTTGACTCACTCAGGGAACTCATTGGCAGGATCCTCTGGAAAGCCAGGCTGAGGGGGAGAGGAGTCCAGGATTGCTGGCTGTACTGGAAAGAAACCTTACCGTAAGTACAGGAACAAAAAATCCTGATGTACAGGAAGACTAGCAAGTATGGCAGAAAACCAGCTTGGCTTAGTAGTGAACTCTTCAGTAAATTAAATCATAAAAAGGAAGCTTATAAGAAGATGAAACTTGGACAAACAACTAGGGAGGAGTATAAGAGCACTGCTTGGGCATGCAGGGATGAAGTCAGGAAGGTCAAAGTGCAATTGGAAGTGCAGCTAGCAAGGGACATGAAGGGAAACAAGAAGGGTTTCTACAAGTAGGTCAGTAATGAGAGGAAGATCAGGGAAAGTGTGGGTCTTTTACTGAATGAGGGAGGCAACCTTGTGACAGAGAATGAAGAAAAGGCTGAAGTACTCAATGCCTTTTTCACCTTAGTCTTCACAGGCAAGGTCAGTTCCCACACTACTGCATGGGGCAGCACAGTTTGGGGAGGAGGTGAGCAACCTTCAGTGGTCAAAGAACAGGTTAGGGACTATTTAGAAACGCTGAACATATACAAGTCCATGGGGCCAGATGGGATGCACCTGAGGGTGCTGAGGGAGTCAGCTGATGTGATTGCAGAGCTGCTGGCCATCATCTTTGAAAACTCGTGGCAATTGGGAGAGGTCCGAGATGATTGGAAAAGAGCAAGCATAATGTCCATATTTAAGAAAGGTGGATCCAGGGAACAACAGACCAGTCAGGCTCGCCTCAGTCCCTGGAAAAATCATGGAGCAGATCCTAAAGGAATTGATTTCTAAGTACTTGGAGGAGAAAAAGGTGATTAGCAACATTCAGCCTGGATTCACAAAGGGCAAGTCATGCCTGATCAACTAACTGCCTCCTATGATGAGGTGACTGGCTTTATGGATGTGGGGACAGCAGTGGATGTGGCAGGGACAGGGTCCTAGCCCCTACCATGCTAGCTACCATGCTACCACGCTCCAGTGGAAACAGCCTGGTGGGCAGGGGAACTCACCTGTCTGGAACCAGACACGCAGCATGGTCAGGCAGCCGGGACAGCACAAGTGCTGGCAATCCCAGGAGTGTGGGAACCCATGCTGTGGGGAACCGGCCCTGACTGACCTGCATCAGGCAGTGGGCAGTTTAAAGAGAGGATGCCAAGGGAAGTTTGTTGTTCAGCATTCCTAGGAAGAAACCTGACCAGAGGCTGCAGGGTGGGGGAGGACTCTGGAGAAGCAACCCAGCATGCCGGACCCTCAGGAACTGCAGAGAGTGAACCAAGCCCTGATGAGAGGCATCAAACCTTTTGCCTGAGAGCAATAAGTAACTGGGGAAAGGAGGGAAGGACAGAAGCCCAGGCTGGTCATCCAGGGAAAGAATCCCTGTAGGAAACGGTTGGGCCAACCCACCAAGCCAGGACAGAGGCTACCCTGAGGCTGCCAGCATAAAGAATAGAGCATAGGCATCTTGCCAGTGAGAGAAGAGCCAAGCAGGGACTCATTGCCAATGGCAGAATAAACCGAGAAAGGGGGAGCTGAGACCTGAGAGAGGTACTGGTTAATTATGAGTTAGGAGACAATTTAAGTTAGCGAAAAAGGACCCAACTGGTGGCCCTACCTTTGATTTAAATCCCTCCGCACTAAGGAGGAGTAATAGCAAGAAGGGAAGGAAAGAACCCTAGCATGTCAATTTGATTTGAGTTAAAGAAAAGGGGAAAGGAATCTACAACCCCAGAGTAAAATTAAAGAGGACTGAGACAGAGGCCTCAGGACCTACAAGGGAAAAACTCCAAGAAATCTTGGCAAGATAATACTTCTTTGATTTCAGGAGAATCTTCATAGAGTAACAGAGCTGAAGAGGAACAAGGATGAGCAACCATGAGCTAAGGGTCAGAGAGAGAGAGAGAGGGCTGGACTGTCTCCACTCATCATCCACAGAGACCAGTGAACATATACCTGAAAGGAAAAGGGCAGGGTATAGGGAAGGTTGGAGCCCTGCAGGAGATCAAATGACAAAGATCAGATGGACATGCAAGCCAGAACATTCATTCTCCCAGACATAAATTCCATCAAGGCATGGCAGAAGAGTGTTGGGGGATACCATGTGGTCCGAATCACTCGGCACAGTTCCAAGCAAGAGAATACAACATGCTCACACCTTGATTTTAGCAAGGCTTTTGATACGGTTTCCCACAACATTCTCATAGGCAAGTTAAGGAAGTATGGGCTGGATAAATGGACTATAAGGTGGGTAGACAACTGGATGGAGAATTGGGCTCAGAGAGTAGTTATTAATGGCTCAAAGTCTAGTTGGCAGCTGGTATAGTGGAGTGCCCCAGGGTCAGTCCTGGGGCCAGTTCTGTTCAATATCTTCAACAGTGACCTGGAAGATGGCATAGCGTGCACCCTCAGCAAGTTTGCAGATGAAACCAAGCTGGGGGGAATAGTAGATAAGCTGGAGGCTAGGATTCAGAGTGACCTAGAGAAGTTGGAGGATTGGGCCAAAAGAAATCTCATGAGGTTTCACAAGGACAAGTACAATGTCCTGCACTTAGGATGGAACAATCCCATTGACAGGATGGATGTTGACTGATTGGGCAGCAGCTCTGTAGAAAATGACCTAGGAGTGATAGTTGACAGTAAGCTGAATATGAGCCAACAGTGTACCATTGTTGCCAAGAAGGCTAATGGAATACTGGGCTGCATTGTTAGGTGTGTGTGATGGCCCAAACCAAAGAAATTAATACACAATTGATACGTGCTTCTTCGAGGCATTTGGAATTTTTGTCTAATATAAATTTGTAAGTTTGTAACCCGCAAATGTAACTTGTAACTGTTTGTGAAACTAACTGGGCCTAAGAGACAAAGCTATAGCTGTAAGATTAGCTGACCTAACCGGTTTTTTGCTCAGAGTTCAGCCTTGATGATAAAAACTGGATTCAACTGCCTGACCCACCCAGCACATTCCAGGAAAGCACGTCTCAAAAAAGCATAGTTAAAGAAATCTAAAGGGGTTGAATAATGTTATTTTCAAACCTGAAGATGCTGTGTTTTATTTTGTTTATTGGATAAACCCAAGTTTGGGTAGTAACCTTTTATAATAATTTTTAACACCTTTTAATCCAATAGGGTAACAGCTATAGGGCAAGATTGTGAGGGGCTCTAAAACTAACAGATTAGCATAAGACTAGGTATAAAAAGTGCGTGCATCAGGTGACCAGCAGGAAGGAGGGAACAGAACGGTCATTGCTGTTCCACGCCTGGACCCTGGACTCCCAGTGTGAGTGAGGATCGGATCCTGATCAAGGGAACTTCCCTGGTAATCCCTCCGACAGCATTGATCGGGGATGCCTGACTTCACTGGAATCACCTGGCACGCACCTGGCATTGAGGGACTATTGATAAGTTGCCAAACCATGTCTGTCTATTTGTTGTTTCAAGCAGCCCAGTGGCTGATACCCTCGCAGTGCCCAGCTGGCCTGCGACAGATTGATCTATCTATCTGTTGTTATTATCTGTTGTTATTATTCACTATTAGCTCTTTAATACTGCATTATCTGCTTATCACATTTATCTTTCTGTTAACTGTTGTGTGTGTGTAAGCTATAATAATTTGCCATTGCTTTACTCCCAACTTTGCCTCCTCGATCCCGAACCAAACAGCCCAGTGGCTGATACAGTTGCAGCACCCAGTCAGTCTGTGAATAAATTGATATACCCACAGTGCCCAGCTTGCCTGTGACAGGTATGTTGCCAGCAGATCAAGGGAAATGATTCTCCCCTTCTATTTGGCACTAGTGAGATGACATCTGGAGGCCATTGCTTTACTCCCAACTTTGCCTCCTCGATCCCGAACCAAACAGCCCAGTGGCTGATACAGTTGCAGCACCCAGTCAGTCTGTGAATAAATTGATATACCCACAGTGCCCAGCTTGCCTGTGACAGGTATGTTGCCAGCAGATCAAGGGAAATGATTCTCCCCTTCTATTTGGCACTAGTGAGATGACATCTGGAGTATCGTGTTCAGTTTTGGGCATCCCACTACAAAAAGGATGTAGACAAATTGGAGAGAGTACAATGGAGAGCAACAAAAATGGTGATGGGGCTGGGGAACATGACTTTCTGAGCAGAGGCTGAGGGAACCAGGCTTATTTAGTTTACAGAAAAGAAGACTGGGAGGGGATTTAATAGCAGCCTTCAACTACCTGAAGTGGGGGATTGAAAGAGGCTGGAGCTAGACTGTTCTCAGTGGTGACAGATGACAGAACAAGGAGCAACAGTCTCAAGTTGCTGGAGTTTATGTTAGATATTAGGAAGAGACCTCTGTCTCAGTCCTTTTCAATTTTACTCTGCGGTTGTAGGTTCCTTTCCTGTTTTCTTTTACTCAAGTTTAGGTTATATATTAGGAAAAATTTTCTTACTGGGAGGGTAAAATACTAGAACAGGTTACCCAGAAAGGTTGTGGGCTTTTCATCCTTGGAGGTTTCTAAGACCTGGCTAGACAAAGCCTTGGCTGGGATGATCTAGTTGAGTATGGTCCTGCTTTGAGAGGGGGTTGGACTAGATGACCTCCAGAGTTCCCTTCCAACCCTCATTTTCTATGATTCTGTGATCTACTCCAGTCCCCTGTTCAAGGCAAGGTCATCCCATTCTAGACCATTCCATACAAGTGCTTGCCTTACCTTTTTCTAAAATTATGCAATCAACCTTGTGGCACAAATACAAAGTACATTCCTCAAAAAATACCAAGAGCACCTAGCCTGCCATAGATAAGCAGGTGAACAAAGGCTGTCAGTGTCCCACCACTGCAAGGGTTGTAAAATACACTTGAGAGATCTAAGGAAAAATGCCGTGCCACTGGCTACAGGCAAAAGCAAAATCTCTCATAGTCCATGCCAATCTGTCTGTACAGTAAAATCCTTCCACATCCCAAAGGTGGCAATTGGTCTGATCCTGAGCAGAGGGGGAAAGATTTTTGAACCAGAAACCTCTGGGTTTTTGTCACAGCAGGAACACTAGAACCATTCTAATGAAATGCCCAAGGCTTGGCTGAAGCTAACACCCAATGATTCTGAGAAGGGGAACAAAACATAGCATAATTTAAATGGCAGAGAGAGTTTCTATGAAAGAATTCAAGGACACTTCAATCTTAGGAATTATGACTCAGTTCTGAAGGTTAAAGCACTAGATTGGGATTTAGGACATCTTGGTTTAAATACTAGCTTCACCATAGACTTCATTGCTGAACGTGGGTAAATTGATTCTGAGAAAATCCATATCATTCCCTTTGTTGTCTCCAAGGACCATGTCATACATTACATTTAGGATATGTTAGATGCACTTAAAATGCAAGTGTCTACATTCAAGCAGTTAAACATATGCTAAATGGAATCACATCACAGCTAGGGATCTACCAAATTCAAGAAGGCAGCTGGCCGATTTCATAGGCAGATCCTGGGTCTGGTCACCATTTTTGTGGGATGAGAGTGGCAACCCCCTCCTTTCCCACCCCACTCCATACCCCTGAATGGCCAAAGGGCCCTGGCAATCCCACCCCTCCCTAGAGATTGCCACATGGCCCCAAAACATGGCTTAATTACCCTGATTAAGACCGGGGAAGTCCTTAATCTATGTGTTATCAAGCTGAGGTTTTGAGCCATCCCCAAGTGGTGGATTTTGGAGGGATTGCTGTGAACCCCCCAAAAGCAGGAAGAAAAACCCAAGCAAATAAGCCCTGTAGTCTTGGAGCATGGCAGGTAGGATGGAAGGAAGAGATGGGAAGGCAGAAGGAGAGGAGGGGGCAGCAAGCCAAGGGGAGTGCCTGCTGCTAGGTGCCTCCATGTGCCTTCCCCAATGGATGGCCAGACAGTGTGGCTAGGATGGACCGCCTGCCGGCAGCTCAGCACAGTGTAACGGAGTGCAGACTGACTTCTACCTCTAGCTCAGCAGCTCCACGCCCTGCTGGACATAGGTATTGCACTTGGCATGGGTTGGGGGTCCCTGTGGCAGGGATGGCTCCTCCTGCACTGCCCTGGCTGTTCTGCGTTCCACCTGCTGCTGTGCTCCTGGATGTCACCTGTTGGGAACAAGGTGGGAGCTGGGGTGCTGGCATTTTGCCCCCACCCCAGTTCCACTGCAATGCTGGGGCATGCAGCAGGTCACACCCACTTCTCACTTTGGGCTGGCCAAAAATGGACTGCTGCTGGCCCATGCCCCTTTCCCCACTCCATGCCATGGCTGCCCTGGCCCAGCCTGGCTCAGCACAGCTGTCAAGAACTTTTGGCTCTGCCACCCTCTGTGGCTGGCTCTGCCCACACCCTGCTCCCCCTCCCCACTTTTGCCCTCCCCCATATGCTCTAAGACTGCAGGGCTTCTCTGCTTGCTAGTAAGTTTTTTCTATTTTTAGTGAGCCTGCCAAAAGTGCAGAGCCAGCACTTTTTTGCAGAGCCCACCTGAATTCAGTTTCCATGAAAACTGTACAGTCACAATTTTGGCAGGTCCCTAATCATAGTATTTATGACTTTTTGTGGGAAGAGTATCGCTAGATTGCATTGAGTAACATGTGTTCAGCTATTGGCAGACTGCTCCACAGAGATAATACTAGTTCAACAATAAGAGTTCACCAATGTCATGTGGGGGCTGGGACTGACAATCAACTGAGAGCACACAGCCAGCCCCAGCCCTGCCCACAGCTGACTGAGAGCATAGTAACCATAGCCGTGTGACCACTCAAAACATGTTCTAACTTTTAACGTGGCACAGTAATACTACTATCTAAAACAAACATGTGCTAATTGTCCCATGTGACAAGACCCAGCCTAAGTACCTAAAATTAGAAATTAGATACCTGGGCCTGTGGTAGTGATTCAGCAAGCCCAAATCCTGGACAGGAAGCTGCTAAGAACTAGTCAATAGTCACTAAACATAGATATGTGCCTGAACTCCTCTTCAGAGCTTAGATGCCTATGTCTACATATGTTCCAGTTCATTTCTGAGGGTTGGACCCTAACTGCTACTACTCTACTGCCTGGTGTTTAGGGCACTTTCCCTGAAAAGGAGAAGATGTGGTTTTTGACTGCCCTCAAGCTAAGGAGGTCCTATAGCCAAGTTTCATAGATTTCATAGATTATATAGACATTAAGGCTGGAAGGGACCTCAGAAGATCATCAAGTCCAGCCCACTGGCCCAGGGACAGGATGTCAGCTGGAGTCACAGGAACCCAGCAAGATCTTAAAGGAGTCCAGAGTAGGTGTTTGCACCACCTCTGGTGGCAGTCTGTTCCAGGCCTTGGGGACTTGGACAGTAAAGAAGTTTTTCCTTATGTCCAGCCTGAAATGGTCTTGGAGGAGTTTGTGACCATTTGACCTTGTCACCCCATGGGGCGCTCTGGTGAACAAGTGTTCCCCCAGATCCTGATGTACACCCCTTATATACTTATAGGCAGCTACCAGGTCCCCCCTGAGCCTACACTTTTCCAGGCTGAAGAGTCCCATGGCTCTCAGCCTCTCATCATAAGGGCTGTTTCCCTCTGATAATGTGCATGGCTCTCCTCTGGACTTCCGCAAGCTTCTCCACATCCTTTTTAAATTATGGAGCCCAGAATTGGATGCAGTACTCCGGCTGTGGCCTCACCAAAGCTGAGTGCAGCGGGAGGATGACATCCTGGGATTTGCTAGAGAAGCAGCTATAGATTCAAGCCAGAGTTTTGCTTGGTTTGCCGGCTGCAACATCACATTGGTGGCTCATATTCATCTTGTGGTCAATCATGACCCCCAAGTCCCTTTTGGCCATGGTGTTAGCAAGCGTAGTACTGCCAAGCCTATAAGCATGCTTCAGTTTTTTCTTCCCAATGTGTAGTACCTTGCATTTTTCAGTGCTGAAGGCCATCAGGTTTTCTTCCACCCATTTTCTGAGTCTGTCAAGGTCGGACTGGATCACCATCCTGTCCTCGGGTGTGGATGCTTTACCCCAAAGTTTAGTGTCATCAGCAAACTTGGCCAGTCTGCTTCTGATACCAATGTCCATATCATTAATGAAGATGTTGAAAAGAATAGGCCCAAGGACGGAGCCTTGGGGGACCCCACTGGTCATGGCACACCACAATGATTGACTTCCATCAACTACCACTCTCTGGGCCTGACCTTGGAACCAATTCCCCAGCCAATGGACTGTGATGTAGCCGAGGCCACAGTTGGCCAGTTTTTCTATGAAATGATCGTGGGATACCAGATTCAAAGCTTTTTCAAATCAAGATATATGATGTCAGTCTCTTCTCCCTTGTCCAGGTGATATGTTACCTGGTCATAGAAGGAGATGAGATTGGTCAGGCAAGACCTACCTGCAACAAGCCCATGCTGACTATCCCTCAGGAAGTTGCCTTTAGCCAGTTTGTCAAGAATGGTCTCGTTGATGATTTTTTCCAAGATCTTCCCCGGGATAGAGGTCAGGCTGATGGGCCTTTAGTTCCCCGGATCTACTTTCCTCCCTTTCCTGATGATAGGCACCACATTGGCCTTCTTCCAGTCTTTGGGCACTTTGCCTGAGTGCCATGAGTTCTCCAAGATCCATGCCAGTGGCAAAGCTATGATGCTTGCCAGCTCCTTAAGTACTCTGGGGTGTAAGCTGTCTGGGCCAGCTGACTTGAAGGTGTCCAGCCTCTCAAGGTGTTCCTTCACATGGTCAACATTGATGAAGGGTAACAGTTCTCCCTCGCCCTGGCTGTTCCATCCCATATTCAACAGGGCCATCCCTTCGAAACATGCCAGGCAGCCCCCACAGCTGAGATCCAGGGCCTCTGTCTGCGTGGAGCCTGGAACCTTGGGTTTTGTATGGATGGAGGCCTTTGAAGTGCCAGAGGGGGAGGCCACCGACTCTGAGGGGACCCTCGGGGTGCAGCGTGTGCCAATCTGCATCATGCTGTTGGTAGGCCAACTCCTGATGGGACTAGCTTCCCTAGGGCTCACTGGCAAGGCCTTGGGCCCTCCCCTCCCACTCGCCCTCCTGTGCAAAATCCCCCGTTAAACTTGCGCTGGGCCCAGAAGCGCGCCTGTTTGCGTGTCCTGTTTGCGATGCTTTGGTCGCATGGCTCCCTAGGGGGCTGGGCCAAGTAGGAGCTGGAGGGGGGGGGCGTAACCCTCCTCAGATCCACTCAGCTACCTACCTGCAGCTGGACTACGTCCCTCCTACCACGGGCCCCTGCCTACCTGCGGGCAGGCTATGGCTCATTGGAGGTCCTGGGGTCTCTTGGGGGGTCCATGGGCTCATGGGGGTGCAACAGGCTTGCACCTGTGCACCCATGAATCTTGCACTGGAGCTGGGACCCCCACTGTATGTTCTCCCACTGTATGTTGTAACCCTTAGGCAAGATGTGGTATTCTCTTTCTTTTACTCCATTTTTAATGCAAACAGATCATAGCTGCTATGCTTTGTGTTGAACTTAATGCTGCTGGTGTGAGTTGAGCATGCTCTGGGTATAGTTTTCTCTGGAGTCTTAAGCATTGTTCAGGCAATGCCCCACCTCCATTCTGTAGTGCAAAGGAGCTAAGATGGCAGTTAGTTGCTTAGTTGCTTAGACTATGGTTCTTGCACATTCTTGGAAGCTTAAGTTTAGGTCCCTATGGATCTTAGCATTCCAAATTATAAGAGCTGTATCTTCAGAGTTATGTAATAGGTTTTCTAGCCTCTGGAGTAGAGTTCTTATGGATTACTTTAGGATTGTATTTGAGCCCTTCTAGAAACAAGTCTGCCTTTTACTAGTCTCTCTTTCTATATTTGACTCTGATGACAGGAAGTAGGGTACAGAAAGTCCAGCAGTGAAATGCTAATGTATTTCCCATGTATTCACCCGTAGTCTAGGTCAGGGATCAGAAATCTATGGCCCAAGGAACCTTTGGATCTGGACTATGGAGCTGTAACTTCAGCAGCATTCAACAGCTGGGGGGCTGTTAAGTCAAACTGGAGGGGTTGTCAACTGGGGGTACATGGAAAGGCTAGGGGATAGTGCGGGCAGGCAGGGATGGAATGCTGCCACTCACCACCCTATGCCGCCACCACCCAGAAGCAGGGCCAGATGGGGTGAGGGCAGTGACTCCACTCTGCAGGCCACATAGGTATCTCCCAGCCAGCTGGATGTTGGGGATGGAGGGGGGTAGGAGCTCGCACATGGTGGCCGCCACCACCTCCATCCACCACTCTGTGCCACCGCCAGAAGTGTACTCAGAAGGGGTATACTCCATAAACAAGGTTGAAAATCTGTCATAGTGCATCCAGATGGCATAAAAATTCAGTGGAGATGACTGGGTCCTACTGCCAGTCAGCCTCAGACCCAACTAGGTCATTTTGGCCCACCACCAGAAAACACTGTCAACCCCTGGTCTATGTAAGTTCTGGTCACACTGCAAGTGGTGGCAGGGGGAAGATTACTCTCAGCTTCTGATTCTCAGGAGAGGCTCCAGAGACAGGCTCGATGGCTGCCAGAGTGAGTAAACTAAGGAACTTTTAACTGGATGGTCACCAGATATGCAGTGAGATTAGGCTTGGGAATAGCCATAGGCAGTGGTAAAGATATATCCTTAGGGACCTAAATTTTGCCTATATCCTAATCAGGCACCTAATTCATTAATCTTTGCCTGACCAGACTTCATGGCTAAGTACAGACAGTCAAGAAGCCTGAGGCAGAAGCACACAAAGTTTCAAGCTTTACTCTAAACACTCAAGGTTAGGTCAAGACCGAATACAACAAATTATCCCTTCTGTGGAGGTGGGGTTGGAGCCTGCCTGCACCGGCCTAAGTCAGCAGACCAAGGCCAGCAGGTTTGGGGTGAGGCAGGGTGGCTGTCACATACTACCTCGCATGCCCCTCAGGATCCCTGGGCTGCTGAAGACTCCTGAATGGAGCCAAATGGGCAAGCCATCTCTGATTGGCTGCTGGATATAGGCCACCATGCCCTCAACCCATTGAATCAGGTCCTGCTGGTCACCCTATGTGAATCTCGCTGGAGGCTGCCGGACATTACAGCTGCCCACCTGGACCTGATGCAGCAGTGGCTCACCATAGCATGCACCCTCATGGCCACAAGCCACCAACCAGCTGTCCCATGCATCGCCACCCAGTGCACTCTGTGCCTTCCAAACATCCTGGACTGGGACACTGATTTGCACATGGCCAATGAGGGAAAAGTCCACATCTTGTGCAACTCTCTGCTCCTCAGGCTGTTGAACAGCAGATGCTGTGCTCCTGGCCTCCCCAGTTTCACCTCTGCCTCCCCTAGTCCTTGTTGGAACCCAGAATACACACTCCTGCCCTGGCTGATGAAGCCCTATGAGGGACTGCTGGAGCGAGCACTTAAACTCATAGAAGGAGAGACAAAATATTATTTGTGGGGCTGAGTGTGTGTACCCCCCAGCAGGAAAGTCTGTCATGGGGAAGGGGGTGGGAGGGCAGATTGACACCACCACAGTGAGGCAGGCAGTGGGGCAGAGGCAGAGGTGAATGGGGCATCATGTCACTCCTGGGGCAGCAGCAGCGGGACACAGAACCCAGCCTACATGGGCAGCCTGCCTCTGACCTGCACACAAATCCAAATATTCAGCTTCTCCAAATAAAATGCGAGATGCAACCTTCTGGAGAATGGAAGATATTGGGTAGCAGAACAGTATGAATGAAGTGGGCATGTACAATGTTATTCACTTGGACAGACTGCTTTTACGACTGGAGCACAGAAAAACAAAGGTTGTGTCCTTGTTGGCAACTACAAGTGCCTGAAAAGACTGCATTTCTACTTGCTAAAAATGAATGAATGTAGAGAACAAAACTAACCAGAGAGATTGGCCACAAATGCCAGTGGAAAGATCTCTGCTGCCATTAAGGTGAGATCTAGCAAAGGAATGTTAAAGTCTAAGAGATAAAACTAATGTCCTTAGCAGCGCGATTTTTTTAGCACTGCCAGTTTCCTGTGCATGGGATGAGCCCTGTGGAGGTCTAGTTTGAGGGAGCACATGCTGTCCCTTTCTTTAGCCATAGGTGGAAAATGCAGCCAAAATATGAATCTATCCTTCCTGTAGTGCAATTCACAGCCTCACAGTCCTTGGTAGTAGCATGCAGGGAGGAGGAGGTAGTTTTAGGATAGAGGTAAGGGAGAATGAGTTTTAGAAGGAACTGTCTTTGCAAAGTCATTGCAAAGACACTAGGGCTTCAAGTTGCTTCCTAAATTTTGTACAGATATTAGGGAATCTACTCTGTTCAAAAGAGAAAATCAAATCACAGTTTCTTTTTCAAGCAGCAAATTGGGAAGGCAGGGAAAGAATTTTTTCCCAGTTAAGATGTCAGGTGTTTCCTAAGGGGAACATCATAGATGCTGTGTCCTATAGGGTTTAGTGTGATTGCTGAGTGGCTCTAAAAAAGCAACTACTTTAAGGCTAGCAAGACCACTGTTTATTATCAAGGATTCAGGTTTTTCATTAGCCACAGAAAAATGCAGAAAAATGCAGATTTTCTCCTTTAAATGAGCAAAACACAGATTTACTCCTTTAAAGAATTTTCTCTTTCTCCTTAAAAGGAGAAAAATGCAGGAAACAGCAGGCTGCAGAGCTGGCAGAGGTCCAACCTGCAAGGGGCTGCTTGGGCTGGGGGAGCAGGAGGAGGTTGATCCATCAGGGCTCACCACACGTGTGCATGCATGCACATAGCAGCCAGGCAGTGTGGAAAGCAGCTTCTGGAGCTACCTCCAGGAAAGTTGGGGTTGGGGGAACTGAGGCCCCCATGATGAGGGAGGGAGTGGGGCTGGGCTGGGGCTGGGTGTGCTGCCTAGCCAGGGCAGTGTGTTAATTTCCTGGGATGGGGTGAGAATGCATGGCTGCAGGGCCTGGCCAGGGAGTGGGATGGATCCATGGGCAGCTCATCCAGTGGGTGGCAGGGGGCCCCCAGTGCTGAGTGCACTCCCAGGGACGGCATGTGGGGGCATGTGCCCCCATCCCGCTAGCTTTGTCCACAGGGCAGAGGCAGATGTAGGCTGTCCCTGCTGCAGGCTCAGGGCTTCCTGCCCCACTGCCCTCCCCCAGGGGCCTCTGCAGCCCAGCAGGCAGGACCCGGTGTGGCAGGGCAAAGCAGGTGGAGAGGCTTGGTGCCACCTCTGGGAGCCCCACACTGGCCGTGCTGCATGGTGACATACTCCCTGCCCACCCAGCAACAGGCTGGGGAGCCCTGAGCCTGCAGTGGGCGGTCCGCATCTACCCCTACCACAGGCTCCAGCAGTGCAACCCAAGAGGGAAGAGGAGCTGGGCCCCATGATCTGCTCTGGCTGCAGCAGCCACTGCCTCCTGTGGGTGGCAGCTGGGGCTCAGGGGCTGCTGCAGGACTGGGGGGCCAGGGGTAGAAGGCTGCAGCTCATGACTGAGGGGCACCAGCAGGGCTGGTGGGATGGTGGCCTGTGGGTTGGGAATGAAGGGCATCTAGGGTGGATGGGGGGCTGCAGGTTGAGAGTGAGGTACACCAGTAGGGTGAGTGGGCTGTGGCTTGTGAGTGAAGGGAAATGGCATGGGCAGGGCACCAACATATCAGGGCTGCTCAGCACCACAAAGTGGTGGGGAAGAACAGCTGCAGCTGGACCCACGTTCTAGTGAACAAGGGGGGCAGGGGGAGCTCTGGTTTTCTATAATATAAAAAAACACAAAAATAAATGCCAAACTATATAGGTATTTTGAATTTATTTTATTATAATGATTGAGGTGCTGGTAGAGTTCCAATTGCTTTAAAATTGTAAATATATCAATAAAACATTGTGTTCAGCTGATACCTGTATATATAGTGGTGTTTCATTTTAATTGCATAAAAATGTGGATTTTGAGGTTTTTGATAAGAGAATTGGAATGTTTATCGGAAGTTTGCAGTTTTTAAACAAAGCAAAAAAGCCTCCCTGTTTGTTGTTATCCATATAGCCAGGAAAAGTGGGTAGTGTAAAATGGTAACTAATAAAACAAACAATGTGGGAGCTTGATAAAAAAAGAGTCCCTGGAGCTAGCTGGCCTACTTATCTATCTATGGGACTCCCAGCAGCATACCTCAGACTCTGTAACAGACTGTGTGAAACAACTTTCTATCAAGTGCACATGGTTGCAAACCATTATTAGAGTAAGCAGAATTATTGGAAATTGGCTTTAAGACATGAGAACAGAGAAACAATCTCTGCTTGTTTATGGGCTATTGAATGTATCCAAGGTTTCTGGGATTTTGGATCTGAAAGCTGGACACTTGGGAGTGAGGGGCACTTGGGAGTAAGTATCCAAGTATGCATAGTTTTCTGGTCCTGCACACTGTATTGAGCACAGGCTGTATAAGTACTTCTCACAATCTACATTGTACACATACATTTGGTTTCCCTAGACAAGTTGGAAACTAGTGATACTACATGTATCTATAGGTGTGCTGATGTACATTGGGGCATGTTCAAGTACATTTTTTTTAGAGTAACAGGATTTGGGGTTCATGTCTATACCAGGGAGTCTGTAACAGCATTGGAAAAGCACAATACAATTTGACAATGTTACAGAACTATTTAGGAGTACCTTGGTAAGAGCTGGGGTTAGAGGGAATTTTCTTTATCAAACTTATCTTGGTGCCATTCTGAACCACGTTAAATAGCCAGGTATAAAAATAGAGGTTGTACTGGGGCCCCATTCAAAGATAGGCTACAGTGAACCAGTGGAATGAAACAATGCTAACTTTAAACTCACTGAAATATTGGGTCCTTCATTAAATTTCTCATCACCAAAAATCATTTTGAATAATGAGGAAGAAATCTCATTAACATGCAGTGTTAGCATCTCACAGTTGTAACAGATGTCTTGGCATGCAGGGTGATTTTCTTCAAGTCATTGGTGTTGGAGTCCCTTGAATATGTGAGCATCTAAGATTTCATTAGAAATTTCAGGTCCTCGGGGTTGTAGAGAAAAACTTGAAAATCTGAACCCTAAAAGGCTCAAAATCCAGAAAACAATTACAGAGAGCAGAAATATATACTTTTAAAATATCTTTTAAATCTTCTTATATTTTTTGGAGGCTGACTCATGATTTTTGAACACTTGAGTTTGACAATACAGCATAGCTGATTGCTTCTTTTGGCAGAATAATAAAAAATATAAAGGTAGGAGAAAATGCATTCATTGAAATAAAGTTGGATTTTGGTAAAGCATTAATGACAAAGTTTTGCACAACATTAATTCAAACTGGCTTGTGTACAAATACTGTCATATGGGGGAAAATGACTGAAGAAATTAGAATTGACAAGTTGGGGCAGTCTGAACTGAGGCAGCTGCCAGGTTTAGTGTTATGGCTCATTATATTTAACATCCTTGCTGATTATTTGGAAATGTAGGCAAACAACTAGTTGGTACCCAAATAACATTAAATTGGATAATGGATACTCAGAAGGGTAGTGAAAAAATGAAATAGTACAGAAAATTATTAAGATGCAACTTGAGAAAAAACTAGATGATGAAACTAGAGAAAAACAAATCTGGTAAGCAGACGGATGAAAGAAAGAGATTTTGGGACAATTGTAGTAAGGACAGTTTTCCATACCAGATGGCAGCAGGAGTTCCATACAGTTTCAGGATGCCTTTACAGTTTTTTTCTATGTGGCCTTCTGCATCTGAGAATGCAACTGTGAGTTTGAAATGCCTGAGGTTTTTTCCTAGTCTGCTATAAATTTGCAGTTTGCAAAATCCAATTAAGATCTAGGCCAGGGATTCTCAACCAGGGTGCCATGAGAGCCACTAAACAGTCAGTGTGAGGAGCTAAGTAAGGTGTGAAGAAATCAACTTATAAAGGAGGGCTCAGGCTTCTGGTGTGAGGAGATAAGCAGATAACAGCAGACTCAACCTCTCCCTGCCTGG
>NW_005841918.1:2825562-2829736 GCF_000455745.1 Alligator sinensis
TGCCTGCCCCACTATGTAAGGAAGTAAGCACTGTAATACCACTTTTGTTCAATTCTAAGATGAGCCCCACCCCCCTTTAAACATGGAGTGAAAGTCCGAAGTCTTAGCATTGAGTATGGGCGGGGGTGGGGGTGGGGGAAAGGTGGCTGATGTGGACCAGGCTCCAGCCCTTAACTGTGGTCAGGGCCATAGCCACAGCTGATGTCTGCCCTTACACCTTCCCCTTGCAGCCTCTTCCTCCCACTCCTCTGCCTCACATAGCCTCTGTTCCCCCACCTGTCCTTGTCCCTGTCCCTCCCCACCTTCCCCTTGTTCCACGCTGGCAGATTCCATCCTTGCTGCAGCCTGAGGCACTGAGCATGGACCCAGCCCTGTAGCAGGAGCATGCAGCCCACACAGCTGCTATAAGGGCTGTGCTGGGACCATGCTCAGTGCCCCAGGCTAGAATAGGAATGGAGCCTGCTGATGTGGAGCAAAGATAAAAAGGGGGGAGAGGGAGTACAGGCTGGGGGAAAGGGAGAGCAGAGGCTGGGGGAAAGGAGTAAAGAGTGAGGAGAGGCAGAGGGATGGCCCAAGTCTGCGGGGGGGTAAGGGGGAACAGGAAGGGGGGAAGAGGTGCAGGGGAACAAGCACAAGCAGAGGGCAATCTGATTGGCTTCTCCATAATACTTGTCCTTCCCCACCTGCCCCCCTGCAGCAGTGGAGGAGATGAATTAAAGATGACCCTTCCAATAATGATATTCTGTACATGAGAAATCATAATAAATATATACATTTCCCATGTATAGGGTCTAATTATTGGGGTAGTCATCTTAAATACAGGATCATCCTAGATTCAAGTAAATACAGTAAATAAATTCTTGCAATGGGGTGCTGCTCAAAATCAAGTTATGGAGGGGTGTCTCAAGCCTGATGAGGGGTGACTTGAGACCAAAAACGTTGAGAACCACTGCTCTATGTACAATAGACTTTTGTTTATGGGCCCAGATTCAGGGTTTACACAGCATATGATACCATTTCTTTAGCATCATTGTTCTATACAGCCTGAGAAGCAAAGGGAGGAAATTCCTACACAAGGCTTTCTCTTCTCTTTTCTTCTATGCAAAGGAAAAAAACAGCAGTGCCTGAGATGAATGCCCTGCCCAACTCTCTCCAGCCACCTCTGGAAATGCTAAGCCTCCAAAACCCAGCTGAGCTAAAGTAAATACACTAGAAGACCTAACTGACTAAAACTATAGTTGACTGCCATTATTATCACACTAGGAACAACAGGGGCAAAGAGCTCCGATCACTGGTTCTACCATTCTTTGGCAGCAAAAGAAGAATATAGAACCTCCCAGGCCTCCTATACCTGTTCTGCCACTCTGCAAAGATGGTACACCTCTTTTCCCAAAATTGTTTTCTTCTGTTTCTTTCTTAACCGGCAGGCACATAAGATATTTGTAGAGCTTCTCTAATGCTGTATCAAGAGGGTGTCAAAAAGGGATTCCAGAAGGCACTGTGCAGAAGTGGTTCCCATTTTCAAAAAGGGGAGGAAGGAGGACCCGGGAAACTATAGGCCAGTCAGTCTTACCTCGATCCTGGGCAAGCTGTTCGAGAAAATTATTCTGGCACACATCCAGGAGGGGCCAGCAGGGAAATGCATGCTCAGGGGCAACCAGCACGGGTTCATCAGTGGCAGGTCATGTCAGACCAACCTGGTGGCCTTCTACGATCAGGTCACTAAATCATTGGATGCAGGGGTAGCAGTGGATATAGTCTTCCTGGACTTCCGGAAGGCTTTCGACACTGTCTCTCACCCCGTTCTCATTAGGAAACTGGGGGACTGTGGCGTAGACACCCACACAGTCCAATGGGTCACCAACTGGCTAGAGAGCCGCACCCAGAAGGTGGTAGTGGATGGGTCCTTCTCGGCCTGGAAGGACGTGGGCAGTGGGGTCCCGCAGGGCTCGGTCCTCGGGCCTGCCCTGTTCAACATCTTCATCAGTGATTTGGATGAGGGGGTGCAAAGCACCCTGTTCAAATTTGCTGATGATACCAAGATGTAGGGGGATGTGGGCACAATAGAAGGGAGCAACAGGCTACAGTCGGACCTTGACAGGTTACAAGGATGGGCGGAGGAGAACAGGATGGGGTTCAACACAGACAAGTGCAAGGTGATGCACCTGGGGAGGAACAACTGGCACCATACCTACAGGCTGGGGAACTCCCCTCTTGTCAGCACGGAGGTGGAAAAGGAGCTTGGAGTCATTATTGACTCCAAGATGAACATGGCTCGGCAGTGTGGGGAGGCGGCTAGGAAGGCCAACTGTACCTTGTCGTGCATCCACAGATGCATTTCAAGCAGGACCAAGGAGGTGATCCTCCCCCTCTATGCAGCACTGGTCAGGCCGCACTGAACCTGTTCAGCCTCCAGAAGAGAAGGCTGAGGGGGGATCTTGTGGCCTGCTATAAACTAGTCAGGGGGGATCAACAGGCACTGGGGGAGTCCCTGTTCCCCCGAGCGCCACCAGGAGTGACCAGGAACAACGGTCACAAGCTGGCGGAGGGAAGGTTTAAGTTGGACATCAGGAGGCGCTACTTCACGGTCAGGGTGGCTAGGGTCTGGAACCAGCTTCCAAGTGAGGTGGTGCAGGCTCCCACCCTGGGGGGTTTTAAGAGGAGGTTAGATGACCATCTTGCTGGGGTCGTTTGACCCCAGTACTCTTTCCTGCCATGGCAGGGGGGCAGACTAGATGATCTGCCCAGGTCCCTTCCGACCCTAGAAACTATGAAACTATGAAACTATGAATACAGGGTGGCTGGGAAACAGAATAGAGGTGTCATGGTCCAACAGGCCAGTGGCTTAGTCAAGTGAGTCAGTCATGGAGCTGGGGATTTCAGGGGTAAGAGTCAGAAGCTGCAAGTTAGAAACCAAGGAGCTGGGAATCAGAAACCTAGGTACCAAGTCCAAAGGATAATCCATGGGGTGAAGTCCACGAGTAAGCATAGTCAGGGTCAGGAGTCAGGAAACAGGTTTGCAGGGGGAATCCAAAGGCCACAATCCAAGAGCAAGCTGAAGGCAGGGTGGAGAACCATGGAAGCTAGAGACATTGCAGGGTCTGGAGCTTAACAAGGGTGAGGGGCAATGTGTAGGGGGTGCACACAGGTGCATGTGCACCCCCTGAACATGGCAGTGCACCCCCTACAAAAAGGCGCTGCTGACACTGCTGGTGGTGTCTGCGGGTGGTCTCTGACCCTTGGTCAGCACTCTCCCACACACCCCGGCCCATCCACTGCCGACAGTGCCGACAGCGTCTGCGGGAGCTCCTGCGCTAACTGCCGCCACACTCCTGCCACCGCTGTGCCCCCAGGCTGCCAGAGGCACGTGTCATTCATGACAAGTGCTGCAGGGTAGAAGCCTGCCTGAGCATTACAGAGCTGACCTAAGCCACAGCATGAAACTTATAGGAGGAAAAAGAACTAATGGTGTAGATGAACTAGGGACAAAAGGGGAGCACATAAAAAGTGGAAACAGGGAGAGATCACCAAAGATGAATATACCTCCTCTGCTCATGCTTGTAGGGAGGCAGTTAGATGGGCCAAAGCTGCCATGGAGCTGAGGATGGCAACCCAAGTAAAAGACAACAAGAAATTGTTTTTTAGATATATTGGGAGTAAAAGGAAGGCCCAGGGAGGAATAGGACCCCTGCTAAATGGGCAGAAACAATTGGTGATGGACAGAGGGGACAAGGTTGAACTCCTCAACAAGTTCTTTGCCTCAGTGTTCCTAAGTGAGGGGCACGACAAGTCTCTCACTGGGGTTGTAGAGAGGCAGCAGCAATGCGCCAGACTACCATGCATAGACCCTGAGATGGTGCAGAGTCATTTGGAAGAACTGGATGCCTTTAAGTCGGCAGGCCCAGATGAGCTCCATCCGAGGGTGCTGAAGGCACTGGCCTTCCCCAGCCACTGGCGGGAATATTTGAACGCTCGTGGCGCACAGGCCAAGTTCCATAGGACTGGAAAAGGGCCAATGTAGTCCCCATTTTCAAGAAGGGGAGGAAGGAGGACCCGGGCAACTATAGGCCAGTCAGTCTCACCTCCGTCCTTGGCAAAAAGTCTTTGAAAAAATTATCAAGGCTCACATTTGTGAGAGACCAGCAGGACAAATTATGATGAGGGGAAACCAGCA
>NW_005841918.1:2830191-2830786 GCF_000455745.1 Alligator sinensis
AAAAAGCCAATGGCACTGTAACGTGCATCAGCAGATGCATGACAAATAGGTCCAAGGAGGTAATACTTCCCCTCTATCGAGTGCTGGTCAGACCGCAGTTGGAGTACTGCGTTCAATTCTGGGCGCCGCACTTCAAGAGAGATGCAGATAACCTGGAGAGGGTTCAGAGAAGGGCCACTCATATGGTTAAGGGCCTACAGACCAAGCCCTATGAGGAGAGACTAGAGAAACTGGATCTATTCAGCCTCCACAAGAGAAGGTTGAGAGGCGACCTTGTGGCTGCCTATAAGTTCATCACGGGGGCACAGAAGGGAATTGGTGAGTATTTATTCACCAAGGCGCCCCCGGGGGTTACAAGAAATAATGGCCACAAGCTAGCAGAGAGCAGATTTAGACTGGACATTAGGAAGAACTTCTTCACAGTTAGAGTAGCCAAGGTCTGGAACGGGCTCCCAAGGGAGGTGGTGCTCTCCCCTACCCTGGGGGTCTTCAAGAGGAGGTTAGATAAGCATGTAGCTGGGGTCATCTGAACCCAGCATTCTTTCCTGCCTATGCAGGGGTTCGGACTCGATGATCTATTGAGGTCCCTTCCGAC
>NW_005841918.1:2830796-2853356 GCF_000455745.1 Alligator sinensis
CAGGGGGTCGGACTCGATGATCTATTGAGGTCCCTTCCGACCCTAACATCTATGAATCTATGAATCTAGTGAAACCAAATATTATAAAGGTAGAAATAAACAGTGGTGTGGGGCCCTCATTGAGCATGTCGGGCAGGATGACAGGGGAAACACTATTTTGCTCACCTGATTGGTACCTTGCCCCCCAGATACAGTTTGGTGCAGTGCTGATTTGCCTGGATCCTATGGCTGGACAACAGCAGTCCAGAGCTTCCCTTAGCACGTCAGAGACTACCACAGCAAGAAGGAGGGATCCTGGCACCCAGAGTGGGTGCTCTCCCTCACCCCTGCAGTTGTATGATAGGAATCCACATTAAAAATATGATAGATTATGGGTGTGTACAGAGGTTACATTTTTTGCACAATGAGGCCCCTGAAAGTGCTTTACAGCCATAACGTAACAAACATTCATAGCTGCAAGTGCTTTTAAAATGGCAAGTTGTGAAAATCTAACCTTCTTTTGATGAGCTATCAGATGAAGGCACTCTAGGGCACAGCGGCTTTAGTGAACCTGCCTGCAGGTTTGCAGCAGGGGTTACTTTTGGGCAATTCCACCTGCATCTATGCACCTTTGTGCAGTGCTGCTGTATCATCAGACAGGCAGAGCTTGTTTCCTCTGCCTGCTCGAGCACCAGACCAGCCCTGCCCCTGAGCTGTCAGCGACAGCCCTTCATCCCAGCCCCACCTCCTCCTTCTGGTGTATAGGAGTTCTCAAAACACTTTACAAAGGAGATAAGACTCTTGATCTCTGTGTTGGAGATGGACATTGTGAGACACATGGAGGTGAAGGTGCACATTTAAAATCATAGATCCATACCTGCTTTGCAAGGTCAATGTGAATATTCAAAGTCTTTTACCATTTAAATTAAAGCAAAATCTTACTTTATTATTGTAGATTGATAATAGAAATTGAATCATACCAGTTGCAAATTTAGCAGGAGTTATTTATGAACCGAGCCCATAACTATAAATTCATTGTATAATGATGTGCAGTCCACTGAGAATAATTGTATGGTAATTGCTCCTACAGACTATTTCATCTGTTTTAGTGATAAACTTAACTACAAAGACTACTGTTCACTTTAACAAATGTGACTTCATAATAAGTTATGTTGTTATCATTTTAATAACAGGACACCAAATACCGATATGATTACTCAGCAAAGCATATATTAAATACTTTTGATTGAATCCCATCCATTGATTTCTTAGCTTGCAAATATATTCATGTGCTTGAGTGTCAGCAAAATGGCCTGAAAGTAAATAGTAGCCATATATAGTAGTCAAATCTCTGAAATGTGCAGTGTTTAAAAGTAAGTATGCAAGCGTTTAAAATTAAGTATGCAAGTATGAAGCCCTGCACAAAATTAAGTATGCAAGTAGAAATGTGCAGTGTTTAAAATGAGGTATGCAAGTAGGGAGCATAAAATGAAAAGATGCTGATACTGTTGTTATTGAAGCTTTAGGCTAGTACTTAGAGAAGTGGAAAGTGATTTATTTGATCATCTATTATGTATGTTATGTATGAATCATATAAAAGAACCAAAAATTATTTACACCCAATTGCTAGTTCAGAGAAAAAAATGTCACTTTTTGGTAGAATATCACACTAAGATGTAGGGATATCAGATCCTGGGCTGTTTTGACTAAGAATTCAATTGAGATTGAATGTAACTTTTAACACATGCAAAACATAAACACAAACTGAGCAGCCAGGTTTTCAAATCTGACATGATGTGCTTAACCTATACATAAAAAAGTTAAAAAACTTAAATAAAAAAAATGTTCAGCCAGAATTAAAATGTTATTGAATGTTGTTGAACACAGCATAGAAAAAAACCCATTCATAGGTAGTTGCATTGCTTCAGAAAAGGCAGCAAATACTACTACAGAAGTGATATTTTGAAACTTTCAGATGCATATTCAAATTTAATATGTGACCGTAAATCCTCTAGTGCCCTCAGGGTGCATCTACATGTGATGCTTTATTGGACATTAGACTAGTCTGATCTGCAGTAAAGCATCACCATCTACATGTATACAGGAATTACTGCATGGTAATATAGTTTAATGTGTCCTTTTCTAGTGCCTGTAGATACAGATACACTGAAATGCCCATGTAGATGCTGATGGGAAGCAAATTGCACCTGGTCAGCCTAGGCACCAGGGGGCCCCAAGGGGTGGAGAGAGCTTTTCTGGCTTGGTGGGATACTGCCTCCCTGCCATATGGAGATTGGGACCCATCCTGATGCCCACAGGACAGGGTGAGTTGTTGTAGCTGCTGGGCAGCTTCCTCCCAGCCATGTGGAGATTCGGACCTGGCCCAATCTCCACGGAGCAGGGAGAGCTGTCCTAGCTGCTGGGCAGCTGTCTCCCTGCCCTGTGGACATAGGGACCCATCCCAGCCTCCATGGGGCAGGGAGGCACCTGACCAGCAGCTGGGACAGCTCTCCCCCATCACATGGACTGGGTTCCATGCCCCTGGCCAGCCTGGGACTGGCACCCTGGGTAACCTGGAATTCCCCCTGGCTGCTACAGGGGGACAGAGCAGGGAAGGAGAAGTCCTAGACTGAACTGTTCCCCTTGGGAGCAAATTTGCTCCCAATAGACACACATTCAGATGTGTGTGGGTGCACAGTTTAATGCTCCTGAATTTTCTGCACAGAAAATTCATGTGCATTAATTGCACATGTAGACATACCCTCAGATACCTAAACAGAGAATCTTATCACTGAGGAATATCACATGGATTTATACCACTGCTTAAAAACTCTGATAAATGAATTACTGAAAGAAATAAATGTACAATGCTCCAATATTTGTCAGCTTGTTAAACAGAAAATGATATTTGTGTACTTCAGTGCTCCAAAATACTTTAGATTTTTTTTTAAATTTCCAATAAATTTTACAATGCATTCATATTGCAAGATTGTTCTTTAACTTCAAAATTTCTGGACAAAACCAGTCAGGCTACAGTGTTTCTCTAACTGTTACAGAAAAATTTTGAAAGGAAAGTAAGAAGACTTAGCTACAGAAAAAAATTCAGAATATTTTGGTTACCAGTCTTACCAGTCTTGTCTTACCAGTTACATTCATTTATACAAATATTGGAACAGGCTAAGAACATTCATATTATATTCTTCACTATAACTAATTTGGCTGAGTTTTTGAACCCCATAGGTTCAGCAAATGATTTATTTCTCTCTCTTTTAGGATTAGATTGTGATCTCTGTTCAGATGGGAATAAAGGGCATATACGCCCCTTATTCAATGCATGTTACCCGCCTGTTTGGGCACTATCAGATGTTCTAGAAAGGACTCAATAGTGTGATGCGTATACAATGCAAATACATATATCCTTACAGAACTCCTGTAGTCTTCATTTTCTCAGTGTGCAAGGCCCCATATTCATGCCACTTTGGGCTAGAGTGGAATCCTAAAATAGAAATCCTTTTCCACCTCTATATATTTTCTAAGGCTAGCGAAACAAATTTTACATCCAGCTTCAGAATTGCAATCCAAATCCATCCAGGGTCATGCATATCCCTCCAATTCTCAAAACAAAGAGTTTGAGGGAGACCACAGACTAATCCTACTCTCCTATGCATAAATTCATAACTCTCCTGTTCTGATAATGGGTAGTCTTTTTCAATCCTAATTCACCCAGGAAAGCTTTTATTCTTTTAACTGGAGACACTTATGTGGCTATATAGTATAGAAACCTAACTCTCTCAGGCTAGGGATCAACATTAAATTTTAACACTATAAGTGACCAGAAACCAGTCTATACTTATAATAGAACAGAAGCTGTGTGTTCTGTTCACTACCCACCTAACTGTGCCACTTACAGAAAACCAAGCAACTTAGATCAATTGGACCTCAGGCTTTTTGAATGTCTATACCTAGTCTCATATGCCATATAAGGATGCAGCTCACTCTCACAGAGATGTGTACAAGTCAGAAGAAGAGGACCTTACTGCCTTTTAGCCCCAGAAACTAGTGATTATGGCACATACCAAAAGAATGAAGAGCACAGTTTTTAGGCTTTCCTCAGCCAAGAAAATCTGAGCTCACATTTGTTTCTCTGCAAAGTGCCCTCAACTACCACACCATGGGCAAAGCAGGGCCAGGATGCATTTACACATCTTGCTAACAGAGTTGAAGATGAAACCAATTTGGGTGGAGCTGCAAACACTCTGGAAGGTAAAGTTTGGATCCAGAATGACCGAGATAAACTAAAAAAATGTTCTGCAGTTTATCAGAAGAAAGTCAACAAGGAGAAGTGCAAACTCCTATACTCAGAAGAACTGGATTCATGAATATAGACTGGTGAATGATTGGTTAGACTGCATAATTTCAGAGAAGAATGCAGAGATTACAATACATCAGAAGCTGAATAACAGCATACTGGGTTGCCTTAACAGAAGTGTTTATTACAATTCATGGGAAGTGATTCTTCTGCTCTATTCGGCTCTGGTGAGGCCTCATCTGGAGTATGTGCACAGTTTTGTACATTGTCCCATACTTGAAGGACATGGACAGATTCTAAAGAGTCCAGTGGAGCATGAAAAAAAAATATTTGAAATCTAGGAAGCAAGATTTATGAGGAAAGGCTGAAAGAACTAGGGTTATTTAGCGTGGAGAAGTGAAAACTATGGGGGGATTTGATAAAAGTTTTCAAATACCTGAAGGGCAAATTTAGAAAGGATGGAGATGGGCTTTTCTCTGTGACCATAGAGTACAGGTCTTGGAACAATGGCCTAGGCTACCTAGTGAAGTTGTGGAATCAACGTCCCTGGAAATGTTCAAGGTCAGGTTGGACAGACACTTGTCTAGAATGGTTCAGTAAGTGGTAATCCCACCATCAGCAGAAAGCTGGACTAGATGACCTTGTGAGGTCCTTCCAGGGCACAGGCAATTCTCTCTAGTGGTTAGTTCACTGGGGGAGGGCAGGAGCCAAATCACAAGCTGAGTCCAGGTTCAGGAGTCAGGGACCAAGTTACTAGACCAAAGGGAAATTTCCAAAGAGCCAGAGTCCAGGAACAGAGTAAAGCAGGGTCAGAAACCAGGGAGCTTGCAGTCTGTTGCCACAGGTGGAAATGAATGGGAAGCCTGCTCTCTCCAGCAGCCAATCAGAAAGCTGTAACAGTAGCCAGCTGGATCATTAGCTGGAGTAGGGTTTCCAGTTAAAGACCCAGGCAAGTGTAGCCAACTAGGCAATTACCCCAGGCTGGGCTGTCAGTTAGTGTCCCTGATACTTCCAGCCCTACTTTCCTATGGTCCTAATAACATCTTCCATCCCTTCTGTTGAATTGGTGCAAGAAGGGAAGAGAAGTTGATTCTGTGGCCCAGGGAGGAGGGTCTTGGCCCAGAAACCAGCTTTTTAAAAAAAATGTTGTGAATGATAGTCATTGCATGAAATGGACAAACACTCCCTCCACCCTTCCCGGCCCAGTTAACAAAATCTTTTGTTTGATGTCTAGCAAAGTGCTCCAAAACCTCAAAATGAATTATCGGTTTTGTAGGTTTATACTTTTCATTTTGGTGAGGCAGCCATAAAAACTTCTGCAATAAATGAGTCTCTTCTAATTTTTTTCAGTTAATCTAGCAAATAAAAATTGCAGAGCTCTGGTATAAAGCAGTAAGCCTTCCAATATGTTCCTTAGGACACCATTCTAGAGTTGAATACATCCTACAGCAAAAAGCTGTTTTCTTGATAGTCTGCCTACATTTTCATCCTATTAATATCATCCTATTATAGTTATACCTCATTTACTACCTTAGATAATTGTTGCCTACATGTTCCCAACCCTTTTTGTTTCCCACGTAGGTGTTTTAATCTCTGATCTTTCAATGGTGTTTCAAAGAGTCACAATGATGTCTCGTTCTTTTGCATTCTTCCTTTTCAGAGGAACTCTTCTTTTGTGTATTAGAGTCTTCTAGGATTCTGCAGTCATCTTCCATATGGATAGATTTTAATATATTTTTTTCCATTACATCCTATTAACTATATTTCTTAATTTCTTCCAGTTGCTTTACTTGAGACTTTACTGGTGGAAAAATGATCTGGGATATGGACTTCTTTCCATATATGTATCAGAATTATATTCATCAATAATTTCTGCTATGTGTGGCTTTTGTGAGCAGGCTTTGGCTAATAGAAAGCATATGCAGCCCATAGATAAAAAACCTTTGCAGGTGGGTGGTTCTTACCACTAGTGTTAGATAGAGCACAGTAATTTAGTTTTACATGGAATTTCAGTGGTGTGGAATTTGGAATAAAAATAATAATGGCAACAAAAGTCAGTCGTTATGTGAGGAAAAACCCAAAGGTCTGCAGCTCTTATGTAGTTTACTTCGCTGTCTGCCATTGGGTCACAGACTGCAATTCCTGGGGGTTCCTGATTGCATGGTAGTTTGTCTGATTGGCTATTCTAGAGATGCAGGCTTTTGAAGCCCTGGGACCATGGGTTGCCAAGTGGCCCTGAACCTAGAAACTAGCACTATCAGGGTGCCTGGGATTCTCCAGATATTCTAGAAGCACCAGAACATGGGAGAAATCCATCCCGACACTTCCAGATGCTCTTTCAGGTTGCCTGATAAGCTGTAGAAGTGGCAAAGAACCTGAGAATGCTGCACTGCTGCAGCGTACTGGACCAGCTGTGAAGAGCCAAGGAGCTGGCACTCCAGTTTGGTGGAGAACTTCTGCTCAGAGCCCCCTTCTGGGTGCATAAATGCCTCCATTATAGAAACAGGATCACTCTCCAGAGATGTATAGATGTCTCTCCTTTTTTATAATGGATGTGCTGATGCATCCAGAAGAGATTACAGAACAATGCTGTACTTTATAGTTCATTGGTTTTCAACCTCAAGGCACAACCCAAATCAGGGTTGCAGGGGGTCCTCAAGAGGGTTGTGACGGGCCCACACACACATGCAGACTCACGTGTGCAGCCCGGGAGCAGCAGGCAGCTGGGTGGGCGGGGCGCGGCAGGGCCACCACGCACAAAGGGGGCAGTGGTTGCTCCCCAACCCCCGCCCTAGGCCACCGCTCCTGCCACTGCCACATACCACTCCCAGCAGCCCCATGGTACCGGGTCAGGAGGTCTGCTTGGTGGTCAATTTAGGGTCGCACCAAAAAAGGTTGAGAACCAGTGCTTTAGACGGTTACTTCAGAGTTAGTCACAAGCTGCACTTTGGTCATCCAATAGGTGAAACAGAAATCTGCCATGAATTTTTATTATTCATGGCAGTAGGCTTTTGGGTCAGCCTAGGTTGCAGAAATGTAAAAGACCTTTTTCATCATTGAACATGGTCCTTGGTCCACTTTGGTTCATTCTTAAATACTGCAATGGGTGGAGCATCTTCTACCATTTCCTTACTTCTACAGTCTAACAGGTGTCAGCTCCTGATTTTCACCTTTTGATTTATTTGTGTTATTCTTATCTACAGGGTGTGGATCCAGGGAGGGTGCAGTGATGAGGATGCACGTCCATTTCAGATGACCAGGCTATGGGTAAAGTCTCCTCTTCCTTCTCTTTCATGCTTAGTGGCACATCTTCTCCCCTCCTCTTCCCCCCCACCCATTGCTGTTGTTGTTTCTGGTGCCTGGTGAGGAGGGGGCAGCCAAGGTGAGGTAGAGCTCCAAAGCCACTCCTGCCCACTCCAGCCAGGCTCTGTGTGAAGCTGGGCTCAGTCAGGGACAGCCCTGGCAGCAGTGAATGAGTTAATTTTCCCTACCTGTTTGCCATCAGCCCAGGAGTAGGCATGGAGGAAGGGAATCCACCTGTTGCTTCTAGCTGAGCTTGGCTCCATGTGCAACCCAGCTTCAGCAGGGAAGGAGCAACTCTGGAGCCCTTCCCCCGCCTCAGCTTAGCTGGGGGCAGCAGCAATGGGCAGGGGTGGGTGGAATGGGGGGCCAGGGCGGGGAAGGAAGACATCACTGAGCATAGAGGGGAAGGGGAAGGGGAAGGGGAGGGAAGATTCTTACCAGCTTGAAAGACTTAAAAAAATCCCTGGCTGCTACTCCTATGGTACAATCTGTTCTGCTCTCCAAGGTGTGTGTGTGGAGGGGAGGCCTGGGAGCCAGCATCCAGTCACCCCATGCAGCACAGGTTGCTGCTTCTGCACCCTCCTTTCCAAAAACCTGGGTCCAACTATACATACTTACAATAATTTTTAATGGAGAGTGATTGATCCATGCTGTTTGCCTGATGTTTGTTGTCATTCTGTCATTTGTTTGTTTTCTGCAGTCATGTACCATTTCAATCTTTTTAATCGTAACCATTCACATATTTTGCTTTCACATCCTACTCCTCCTACATTCTTCATTTGTCTTAAAATCATTAAAGCTGATACATGCTGTCTCTTTAAGTCTTGTCGTCTCTAGTGTCATGCCTACTGCCTGCAGGGCCTGGGACCTCCTGGTCAACCTCCTTCGGGCAGGAAGGAGGCTCTGGCCGGGAGGGTCCCTGGGGACTGTGGAGCCATTTTTCTGGGTATGTTATGGTCCCATCACCAAGCAGAGCACCACTGGGCAGTGCCCTGAGGTTCTCTGGCTGCATTTGAGAGTCGGTGGGTGCTGTCTGGGGTGCTCTGCTCAGTGTCCCCCGAGGGTGCACTTGTTTTGACTCTCTGACCCACACACACATTCCCTTTTGTCATTTTTTGTCCCCTGCAATCAGTTGGTCCCTTGTTTTTCTATTGCTGCCAAAAAGTTGCACCCAACAGTAAATTAGTGGGCTAAAGCCCCCAGAGCAAGGTCTCAAATAGGCCTACTGCCTGCAGCCTTCTGATGTCTGCTTCCAGTCCCTACAGTAATACTGGTAGCACATTAGCTTGATGAATTTACAATTTGACACTAAGAATGATGGATTTAATTCCATAATTTAATCAATTTCTGTGTAGCATATCTCCTTTTAACCTCACCCATGGTAGAAATTTTCTGGGAATCTATTTGTTCTCTGTACTGATACATTGAATGCCCTTTTCCTACAGCCACTTTATCTTCTTGGCATTTATTGTAAGGCCAGGTTGGCTTCACCAACTTCAAAAAATAACAAAAAAGTATTTTCACTGTGTCAAATGTGTTTATTGGTTGTGCAGAGTCATCTGCATAAGTTAAGAAACTTAACTATTGATCAACCAGTGTCACACCCTGCATCTTATCTAAATGTTCATAATTTCCAGTTTAATCACATGATGAAAAGTAATGAATCCCTTGACTTACACAAAGCTTTGAATTAAACAAGTTGCTTAACTCTCCAACAATTTTTAGAGCACTACAGGAGTTTTCAGGCATAAGATTTTGCTATTTTTCAATATTGCTTCATGCAAAAATGAATCAAATACCTTTATAAAAATAAAAATGGCAAGCATCTTTAATCTCCATTTTCAGGTTCTTTTCCATCAATTGTTGAACAAAGAATAGCTGATCAAGTTAAGTTCAGCATAATCTGAAACTGAACTTTTCATTCACTACTTCCTCTAAAAGTAGCAGGAATCAGTTGACCATTACTGTCGTCCTAATTTTTTGTTGTACTTTCAATAAACCAATACTTTTATAATTATGCAGATTGTCAGGATCTCCTTTTTTTCAAGACTGGTATGACTGTTGCTTTTGGCCAGTCATCTTGCACTTCCTCTCATTTCCACAGTTTCATGTATTCATTTTTTCTGTCTTGTTAAAAGTTGTCCTGCTGGTTTTCTATGGCTCAGCTGTTACATTGTATATTTCTAGTTTTCTGATTTTTAGTGGATTTATTGCTCTTTCTATTTTTTCTCTGGATATTAGTTTAGGGATGACACTCATTCTGTCTTACAAGATGTCCTGTTTGTCTAGTATGTTTAAAATACTTGCATCTGAATGGAGTTAAGGATTACTGATACTTTATCAAAATGCCTCTTTACATTTTTATCACCCCCTTGGCATTTATTGTTAGTTCACCATTAGCCTTTTTATTGTACATATTGTTGTTATGATTTTGTTTTCATGGAACTTAGTTTTTTGTATTGAGCTTTCATTTGTTGATTTTTGATGCCTCCTTTAGAAGCATAGGGTTAGGAGTGGTATAAAGGATTATCTGATCTAATCCCCTGCAGGAATGTTGCTCCTAAATCATCCCTCATCAATTTTTATTCAACCTCTTGGAAACATCTAGTGAAGGAGATCTCACAACTTTACTGGGAAGTCTATTCCACTGCTTCACTTCTTTAACACTAAGGAAGTTCTTCTGGATATACAATCTAAATTTAGTTTCCTGAAGTCTGAAACCATTGCTTTGCATCCTGCCTTCCACAGCGAGGGAGAAAAGTTGTACTCCATCTTCTTTACAGCAGCCTTTCAGATATTTGAAGGCTGCTATCATGTCTGCCCTTAACTTCCTTTTCTGCAAGCTAAACATGCCCGCTTCTATTAGCCCCTCCTCATATTTATCCAATTGTTTTATAATTTTTATCCAGCCTCTGGATCTTCTCTAGGTTCTCCACATCCTTCTTAAAATGTGGACCCTAGAACTGTACACAATACTCCAGATGAGGCCTAATCAGCACTGTGCATGTCTACAAATGTGCCGGACTGTACAGTTGTTACGTCACAGTACCCGCTGCTACTGCACGATCCCAGTACTGCATGAGTCATTTCCAATGCTACTGCACGGTAGCATCAGTGTCACGGTTTGTGCCTGCCAATGCTACACTGTAGCCCATCTCTACGGTGACATAGCATGTCAGCTCCCAGATCTTACACCTAATATTTCTGTTAATATAGCCCAAACTTGCATTTGCTTTTTTTTAAAAACTATTACATTGCTGACTCATGATGAGTAGGGATCCTAGTTTTCTGTTTTAAAATTGGAAATTCTCATATAAAAAAAAAGCAAATTCTTTGATTAAACCCCCCCAAATCCATATATTTTTGGTGATTGAAATGAAATGCCACTATATATATAGGTATCAATTGAACACAATGTTTTATTGATATATTTTCAATTTTAAAGCAATGTGGAAGCCTACCAATGCCTCAATCATTATAATAAAATAAATTCTAAATACCTATATATTTTGTCATTTATTTTGGGGGGTTTTTATTATAGAAAATCAGACCTCCCCTGCTCCCTTTGTTCACCAGGATGTGAATCCAGCTGCATCTGTCTTTTCCCCACCACTCTGTGGTGCTGAGCAACCCTGATACACCAGTGCCCTGCCCATACCATTGCCGCTCACTCCAAAGTCACCCCCCCCCCGCTCCTCCCTGCTCTGATCCCAAACCACAGCCCACTGGCCCTGCCAGTACCCCTCACTCCCCACCCACAGCCCTGCCAGTGCCCCTCCCTCCCCACCCACAGCCCGCTCCATCCCCTGCCCTTCCAGAGGGGGCCTGCACTGGTCAGGGCTACAGGACCAGGGTTCCAGGTCCACAGCCCTCTGCCCCAGCAGTGCCTGAACTCCAGCTGTCACCCATGGGAGGAGGTGGGTGCTGCAGCCCAAGTGGAGCACGGATTCCCAGATCCCACTCCCTCATAGGTGATATGGCTGGAGTGGAGCTCATTATAAGGGGTGGATGTGGGCTGGCAGCTGCAGGCTCATCATGCTGCTGCCCTCCTCTTAGGGGCCTCCATGGCCCAGTGGGCAAGACCTAGTACAGGAGAGCAAAGAGGGGCAGTGCAGCTTGGTGCTGCCACCAGAAGCCCTGCACTGCCATGGTGTGGTGCTCCCTGCATACCTGGCAGCAGTCAGGGGCACAACTCCATGGCACCACCCACACTGCTGCCAGGTGAACAGAGGTTGCCTTGCCATGGTAGCATGCAGCGTGGCATGCACAGTAGGGGGCACTATTATGCAGACCCACCCACTTCACTGTTCCAGGCCCAAAACCACTGCTCCTTTGGGAGTCTCCCTTGGGGAGCCTACAGCTGGCTGTCCTGCTTCCTGGAGAATACCCACAAGCCTGGGGTAATGCTGCCACCACCCAGGCACTGGTCTCTCGTATAGCTCTGTGCAGCCAGGGTCTTGCCCATTGGACTGTGGAGACCCCCCAGGAAGAGGACATGTTCACTTTTTTCCTGTAACATTCTTATTCTCATCCCAGCTTGTTCAGTTTTTATTTGTTTCTTTTCTTTGTATAGACCTATCCTTTAACCTATCCAGATCAAATTTGGCTTTAGATATAAACATCTTTTCTTGGACTTTACTGAATTTTCATTTATTCCATAAGTAATTCAGGATCACTGACTCCTTCAGAATTTCAACAGTTTTGAACGTCCAACAGTGACCATATATGTCTTTAATTGATATTAATAGTCAATCTATTTGGCATGTCTGTTTAGGAAACAAGTTTCATCAACATTCAAAGTCCATATCATATCAAGTTCTCAACCTCCCTCTTTTATTAGTCATCACTTTGATGCTAAATGGTCAAATGTTTTTCATTTGCTTAATATGTTCACTTTTCACCTTTGCACTCATAACTCTCATTATCAAAATCATATCATGATCTAGAATATCATGCACATTGTTACCAATAGTTGATGCAATCAATGTATTTTTCTTTTGCTGTTTCTGTTGGTGTGTCACAACAGATCACAGTTCTTCCTAGTTATACAGCTAGTTTATTAAATCCTGTTTTGACCATATGCTCAGGCCCTGCCACACAATACATATATTAGGGAACTAACTGGTTAATCACAGAATAAATTTAGACTGGCCACACATGCAAAACAAGACTGGCCACAAGTGCAAGCTAATTATCGCACAATTAACTAGCTAATTGCAGAATAAATTTAGACCAGCCACATGTGCAAAGTAATTATCACGTGATAAAAATGACTATCCAGCTATAAAAGGAGCCAACCAGCTATTAAGCTGAAATTGCATAACAATCCTATAACTGTTTTCTATCCTACTTTGATTTGAACAAGTAGCAGGGCCCTCGGACACTGATTTTCAGCTGTTCATTGAAATAACTGTCCTCAAAACCATCACTCTGTTTCATTTTTCTACTTGAATGCCCAGAGAAAAAGGAGGTATAATTTCCAGCTGTCACCTCTCCTGTCCCCAGCCACTCTGTCGCTTTAGGACAGCAAGTGAGACTTTGAAACATTCTTAGCTACTCTGCTACAAGTTCAGTCTGGCTTGGATCTAAAGAGAGTTCTATCATTCCAATTCACAATACGTATAGTATGTTTAGCTATTAGCTTCAATTATTAGACCTATGTTCCTTTTTTGCATACAATAGCCCTGGGCCAAAATATGTATAAATTAGCTTCCTTGTCTGCTTGTATAACAAATTAGATTTGGATGTAATGATTTATTAGGTGACTACAACCTATCCAGTTTATGAGAATACCTTATCAAAGCCTACTGGACTATTAGCAACAGGTATCTGCAAATCTGCCCTAATCCAGTTTCCTTTTGTGACTAATAAATTTGGACTACTTGGTTTTGAAATCTTGGTTTTGGTTTTGAAATCTTAGCCAAAGGATATATCTTGGAAGAATATATGCATGGACAGTGAAAGGCTGATTCCAGCTACGGTGGAAATACCCCTTAATTGTCATTGTTCATAATGGATGGCACTCCTACTTTTGGGATTCTGTAACCCAGAGTGAAAAGGTTGTCTGTTATGTCATAAGGCAGCTTTCAAAGGAGTTTTGACACTTTTCTTAATGATAGCGATGTCAGATGGAAATCATCAGTGAAGGTAACCTTTTGATAATCACAGCAGTCCACATACTAATTAGAACTTAAATACAACATTTTAGGAAGTTTTCCAAAGAAAACATTTAAAATCTGTGCTATTTTTAAAAATCAAACCACGGTAGTGCATGAATTCTGGTGTTCTTCTCTGCCACCTCTTCTTCTTTTAAATACATTGATAAATATTGCTAAATTGTAAATTGTTTATTTATTTTGATCTGTATCTGAGCTCCACTACCTGGAAGACTAAGAAATTATGCAGCCAGAGGAATATGTCAATATTTTCTCAGCTGAATCAGTAAAAGGAAACTATTTTTGGATTCCCATTCTTCTGAATCCTAGGTAAGTCAGTAAAAACAGTCCTTTTTCAGTTTTCTAGAACATAAGTCACATGGGCCACAATCTTGGAACATGATGACCCAGACAGGTCCATGTACCTGTACAGAGTCCCACAGAAGTCAACAGGTCTCCATGGTAGCACAAACATTTGTGAAGACCCATGGAGCAGTCTAAGGTGACTGCAACATAAGCTCTCTAGTATCATATTGCAGCACTGCCACATTTTGTTTAAGAACCTAAATAGTACTGTTTATTTCCACTGAGGTAGACCCTAGGGGTGTTTATAGGTGTGCTCCAGGGCTGTGTGATTTAATTAAAGCACCCAACCTCTGGAGGAGTGCGTTAATTAAAGTGGCTCCAAGAGCTACTCTAAAGCATCCAGAAAGTCATGTGTATCAACATCCCTGCTCTAAAAAATGGTGGCAGGGGCCCTTTAACTAAAGCTTGTTGGATGAGCGCATGCTAACTCTAAGGAATGTTAGTCAGTGTTAAAGTCTGCATGTGCTATGAGCAGTCACACATTAAGGGTTAATACCCTCTCTAATGCCACTAGAGGGCTGGCGAGCAGGGGCACTGGCTAAGAGCTGCCACATCTGCTCCATGCTTGCCCTGTTCATTGGCTCTCTAGGGCAGTATAGGCTTCAAGATTGGTGTTCTTCCAGTCTATACTGGCCAAGATCAGGGCCTATGTCACCCTGCCAGCCTGGATCAGGCCCCTGTGAGCCCCTGCCAGTCCCCACCCACTTGGATCAGAGCCTCACCACCCTTCACCTTGGGGCCAGGCAGTGGGGGGTAGTGATCCCCAAGGGACAGAGGAATGGGGGTGAATCTTGAGGGATAGAGGGAGTACAGGGATCCCATAATCAGAGCAAGAACTAATGGGATGTACAGAGCATAGATGGGAAGGGGAGGATTAGTACATTTAAAACTTCCCTAGTGCTGGCTCTCCCCACTGTTACTCCGGAACAGGATAGAGCATCCATATAGGGAGACTGTGACCAGTGACTCCTAGGATGCTGGAGGAACTCTCACAACTCAAGTTGGCCCCAGGGAGCAATCTAAGGCATCCATACATGCACACAAAACTACTAAACTATGGGGCAGGCTAGTATTTGTAAATATGAGTACTAGCTTCCTCCAGAGTTGTTTTGTGCATGGCAGCACACATGTAGATACTGCCCAGCTGGCTGGGGCACAAGGTTGCTTCAGTGCAGGGCTGCCCACCAGCTAGCCCTGCAGTGAAGCACCTTTGATCCCCAGCCAGCCCCTCCACAGCACATTGAGCCTGGTCAGAGCACCATGGAGCTGCTGCCAGCCAGGGCTGCTCTGACTGGGTTCAGTGTGCTGTGCATGAAAAAACTCCAGATTAGTAAGTTCCAGAGTTTGTTCATGCACATTAATTGCACATCCTCTGAAATAAAGCTAAATCATTTGTGAGGTTTGGTGGCCTATGACAGGGGTCAGCAACCTATGGCCTGTGGGCTGGATCTGGCCCACCAAGCCGCTGTATCCAATCAGGATGCAAGTGGCAATTAGGTGGCAGATCAGCAGCAATGCATAAGTGGGGAAGTGGCAGCAGGTCACTGGTAATGTAGGGGGTGAGGGGAGGGAGGAAAATTTTGAATCAGAATTTGGCATCTTATCTTCAGACAAAGCTCCATTAATTTGGCCCATTCTTCCTAACAGGTTGCCAACCCTGTAACCTATGGGAGTTAGCAAGAATCTAGAATTCTTCATGTAGAAATTTAAACCAGCTTGTATTTACAATACAACAAAACAATTTGACTATACTAAGATATGTGAGATCTGACAAAGAATGCCTTGCATTCAAAAGCTTGTCTAACTATCCCAATTACATAGTAGATCCAATAAAAGATACCACCCTAAGAAATTCTTGCCTCTTACAAGTTATGTGAATTCACAGTTAAAGTACCAAAACAGCTTTAACTTTGCCCTAGAATGATGCTTTGGGCAAAACAATATATGAAGAAAGCTAATCCACCTTTCTAATCTATTCTAGGGACTCAAACACTGTGCCTTAATCATAAAGCTATTGCATAGCGTCACAAGCTGGTAGAATTTTAGTTAAGAAATAGAGGGTTCTGATATCATCACCACTGCTCTGTTTACTGTCCTTTGGGGATTCTTGTCCCAACTATATCCATTTATTCACTAGCTTCCTCCTCCTTTTTAAAAGTATAAATAGAATTGCAGAAATTCAAGGCTGTAAGTCACCTCAGGTCACAGAAAATAATTTATTGCCATCCTTTTATATAGGAACACTTCAGGTAGTTTAAGACTGCTATCAAATTTCCTCTCAGGGTATGGACACACACACATTTGAAACCATTTCAAAAAGGGACTGTTACATTCTAACTGCTATGTGAGGAAATGCCAGGAATGATAGAAATGTAGCAAATCTACTTCAGATTTAACGCATCTTCATGCGCAGCTCATGGCCTTGTGATTAGGGGACGCTGCTGAAAAGTAGATGTGATTGCAACCTTCTTGGCTGAGGAGGCTCTAGAAACTGGTTTTCCCCCTCCCTAGACAAATGCCCTGAACGTTAGTCTAGTGGACTAAAAGATGAGTGGGACTGCTTCCTCCTCTTCCTCCATCCATGTAGATGTCTCCCTGTTCCCTATATGAAGTAGGTACCTGATCCTTATATGATATAGATGTATTCAGTTTCCCTATGGAAAGAATAAGAAAGAGCGATGTGCTTTCCCTGGTTAGATTGGGACCGGCAAAGGTTGTCATTATCAGAATAGTAGACGTATACATCTGTGCAGGGAGCATTAGGCGCAGAGTGTGGGTGTTCACTAGGATTCCTATTGAAAGCATGGAAGAGCTTTGCATCTTCCTTGGATGGATGAGAATTGCCTTCCTGTAACGAGGCACATTATTTTTGCTCTAGCCACAGAAAAGGCTTAGGGAGAAAATAGGATCTGAGCTGTAGACTTCTGGTCAAATTGCTGTATTGTAATGTAAATACAGGTTGGTTTAAATTTCCAGAAGTATAAAAGTACCCAAAACTCCTGACTAGCCAGTCACTCCTAAATGTCAGTTTACAGCACCAGAAAGTATAGTTTTATAGCTCAATTTCTTTAGTTACAAGGCACGGTGTCTGAATAGTCTACCACTTTTCACTCTGAAATGCAATGCCAGAGCAATTCCATTCTGCAAGCTAATGTAGCATTCCCCTCAAGGACTGCTTTTGCCCCTTGAAAACCAGCAACAGGATTGTCTCTCTTTAAAAAGCACCATTTGTATTCCTAGCCCTAAATAAGCAAAGTGCTGTGCAGAATTTTAGCCATACAATATCCATTAAAACTCCTGAATTGTAAAACTCCCACATATTGTCAAAAAATGTCTTCTATTGAGTCACTGTCCTGGGAATACCCACCTGTCACTCAGGTTCTGTTATCTGATATACAGGCAGTCCTCGGACTTACGACACAATTGGTTCCTGAAAACCGCGTCTCAAGTCAAAACGTTGTAACTCAACCAATTTTCTCATAAGAAATAATGTTATAAATGGGGGATTGATTCCTGAACCAAGGCCCAATACCCTATTTTCACTAAAAATACTCCAGAATTTTGTACTCGATAGATGAGTAATATAACTACATTAATGTGTTTATATTGTAAATAGCAATCATATTGATTTGGAAGGACTTTTTTGAGGTGACTTTGCTGGACTTTTTGAAGGGCTCTTGGTTGGACTTTTTGAAGTGTTCTTGGCTGGAGTCTTATCAGGAGTCCTGGCTGCAGGTTTTTCTGGAGTCTTGGCTGCTTTCTTAAAGAAAGTGTCCAAGGAAGTTTGAACAGATGTTCTCCAGGGAGATGAGTGACGCAGCAAACCTGTTCACTGGCATGGCATGGCATGGCATGGCATAATTGTAAAGTCAAAACTGACGTCATAAAGTTGAAACAGGGTGTCCATTTATAAATGCTGTAAGTGTAAAACGTTGTAACTCGAAACGTTGTAAGTCGAGGACTGCCTGTATTAAAATTGCTCAAAACTTACAATGCTGACACAGAAGATGCCCCTTATCTCCTCCTCCCTGACAACTTCAGAGCTGGTCAATGTCTTTTAAAGGTATGGAGGCAGTGGGTAGGATGGAGAACAACCAAGTAAAGATGGCTGGTGATATTCTGCTTATAAGCATGTGGTTTGATTATATAGGTTATTGATTTCCCCTAGCTCCCACTGATGTCACTGAAAGTCATGGGTGATTAGTGCAGTGTACAGAGTTTGAAGAATCTTTGAGGATGTGGTGCACTCTTTCAATTTTCTCCAGTTCATAGAGGAGTAATAGTGCTCATTCCTTTCAGCATCAAACAACCAAACAATATGACTGACTCAAAATCATGGAATATATTGAAAAAATACATTTAGGAAGCTCTTCTTCTGCCTTTTGATATCTAAACTTTTAAGTTTCAAGCTTCCCTGCTTATTTCTGCAATTCTGAAGATAAGATTTATTTTTAAAGGAAATTTGAGATTATCACATGACTGCTAGAGCTGGGATTTTAAGAAAAAAAGATTAAATATTGAACAATTTGAGAAAAAATTATGACAGAGCTTCTGAGTCTGCAAGAAGCTTGCCCTGCCTGACTACCACTTCTGGTGGCTCTAACATTCCTCTAACATTCCTCATCTTTCATTCAGAATGCCAGCAGGCAGATTTTACTATGCAACAACAGTTCATAATGCTCTATGTCCTTCTCCTTGCACTGCTATACAACTGGAAATAGAATCAGTTTCATAATAAGGCATTCATTGTGAAACTCATATCATTATCTATTTTACATTACAAGGTTCTTTAGAAAAGCAGGAGCTGTTATACTTAATTATAATGTGGTACCAACTGCAGCTCAGTATCACTGATTTTATAACACAGACTGCCCAGAAGGGGGAAGGGAAAAGTAAATTAAAAAAAACATACCCAACAAGCTATGTTAAGCTGCAGTTAAAGGTGAGATCATCAAATCATATTAAAGAATATTACCTCAGGGCAAAAATTATCTCCAGAATGGTGTAACTGTGCTAGAAACAAGCATTAAGAACCCACAAAATTGAGTTAAGGTAAACCTAAATGGTAATTCAGACATGTTAAAGGATGGAAATCTCCACTTAGGGCATCCAAACAACCTGAAGTTTTCCTTTTTAATGACACTATGAGGAGCATGGTTTCCTTAAGCTGCTGGGTGGGTTTTTTTGCTTTTTACTTCCTAGCTGTACAAATCAATGTTGGTAATATCCTTTCTTTCTGCAAACATCCTTCTGTTTCCTTATGGAAGTGGGAAAGAGCTTTGTGAGCCCCCTGCTGAAACCCTGATTGTCTGCCAGGACAGATGATCAGCCAATCACCCAGGCAGGCCTGAAATTGGCTAGAAGGAAGATGTTTCCTGACTGGCTAACAAGACTGGCTGCTACGTCAACCAAAATTGTCTTACTCTGTGAAAAAGAATGCAAGAGCTGACAACACTGAGTGAATGCTGACACAAGGGACATCTAGATGTGCATTTTAATGCACAGTAGCTTATTTTACTGGGCATTAGGGTTGAATAAAAAACTGTGCAAATAGGCTAATGCACAGTAAAATAGCTTACTGTGCATTAAGCATCACTTTAAAAAGTGCACTCTCTCTTGGCAGCCTAATGCACATGTATTTAGTACCTCACATTGGAGGTACGAAATGTAATGCACATTAGGTAAAGTGCATTAATGCATGTATAGACATGCCACTGATGTATTTAGGACACAGTCACATTTACAGCTTCTTCAGTACACAGCACCAGCAAAACTACTTTGTCACCTGTAAAAGGAATGTCTCTGACTGCAGAATATTGTTTATGCTATTTATCATTTACAAGCAGGGCAGTATCAGAAAAGGTGGATAGAAAACTGGCTGGAACATTGGGCTCAGAGGGTAATAATTAATGGCTCTATGTCTAGTTGGCAGCTGGTATTAAGTGGAGTGCCCCAGGGGTCAGTTGTGAGGCCAGTTTTGTTCACTGTCTTCATCAAAGACTGGGAAAATGGGATGAAGTGCACCCTCAGCAAATTTGCAGATTACACTAAGCTGTGGGGAGTAGTAAATACTCTGGAGGGTAGGGCTAGGATTTAGAGAGACCTAGACAAATTGAAGGATTGGGCAAAAAGAAATCTCATGAGGTTCAACAAGGAAAAGTGCACAGTCTTGCACTTAGGACAGAACAATCCCATGCATTGGTACAGGCTAGGGGCTGACTGGCTGGGCAGCAGCTCTGCAGAAAAGGACCTGGGGGTTACAGGGAACAATAAGCTGAATATGAGCCAGCAGTGTGTCCTTGTTGCCAAGAAGGCTAATGGCATACTGGGCTACATTGGTAGGTGTGTTGCCAGTAGGTCCAGGGAAGTGCTTATTCCCCTCTATTAAGCACTGGTGAGGCCAAATCTGGAGTATTGTGTTCATTTTTGGGCCCCCCACTACAGAAAGGATGTGAACAAATTGGAGTAATTCTAGCAGAGGGCAACAGAAATGGTGAGGGGACTGGGGGACATGACATCTGAGGAGAGGCTGAGGAAACTGGGTGTATTTATTCTGGAGAAGAGAAGATTGAGGGGGGATTTAATAGCAGCCTTCAACTACCTGAAGAGGGGTTCAAAAGGTGATGGAGCTAGACTGTTCTCAGTGGAGACAGATGACAGAACAAGGAGCAACAGTCTCAAATTGCAGGAAGGGAAGTTTACGTTAAATATTGGGAAGTATTTTCTCACTAGGAGAGTAGTAAACCACTGGAACAGGTTACCCAGAGAGGTGGTGGAGTCTCCATCCTTGGAGATTTTTAAGATCCAGCTAGACAAAGCCTTGGCTGGGATGATCTAGTTGGAGATGGTCTTGCTTTCAGCAGGGGGTTGGATTAGATGACCTCCTGAGGTCCCTTCCAACCCTTATTTTCTATGATTCTACGATTCTAAAATCTGCACTTTCCCTGTGTTTTCTTTTGCCTGAACTGTACTTGTTTTGCTGGTAAACAGAGAAGAACCCTCAATCCAGTAATTGGCTGAATTCACTTACAATTTAAAAATAAAAAAATATAATATGTTGCTCTTGATGTAAGCTAAGCTGATGAAGAAATACAATTTACTTGTTATTTGGTACTATAATAACATGTTTCAAATTATTATATCAGAGTAAAAGTAAATTAGAATAAATTAAATCAGCCCATGTATGGAGGGAGTGGAATCTATAAGAAACATTCTCATGTATTTATTAAGCAAAAGCTTTTCCTTCCTATTTGGTGACATGCTGTAAGAGAAAGCAAGTGATAACAGACAGGTCCCAGTGAACCATCCTCCTAGCGCAGAGCTGGATGAAATAGATTATTGATGTAAAGTAGACTATGAATTTTCTAATAAAACAATTTTTTCACTGGACATTTTTTTGCAGAAATATAAGTTTCAAAGAAGCTTTTTCTTGAAACTCCTAGATCCAGAATGGAGTCTCATCCAAGATAAAGCAGGGCATTTACATACCAAAATAGCCTATAGCTATGCTTAGAGTTACTTGGCTGGGGTGGGAAATTTTGGTCCAAATCCCTGTTTTGTCTCTACAAGACTAACTACTTACTGGATTATTTGCTGTTCTGGGTAGTAGGGGAGGTAGTTGTCTTGCTTTTGTGTTCCAGGGAAGGAAACAACTTTGTCCCATTGTGGAATGAGAACATTCTTTGAATTCAAAACAAGTTCCTGGGGGTAGGAAACCATTTTCCACTAGCTGTACTCTTGAGGGCTGTGTAAAATTGCTGTTCTCCTTCTGCACAAAAGTGCTGGCCTGGGGAGTGCCATTATAGCATGGTGCAGGGCTTGATTCTTAGCTTTTGACTACAATTGTACTTTTTCGTGATTTGTTGATCATAACAATTTTATTCATTTTTAATGTGACTCTAATATTTACTGCCACTGAAATTTTAATTCAACTTGTAGTGACTTATCTACCATTTACAATTATTCTTAAAATTTGTAATCAGGTCTGCAAAAGTTTTGTATTTTTCTACAGCCAAGACTTTGTCTGTAGACTTTGTCTGTTACACAGATTAGTGAAAACAGAAAAGTCCAGGAGTCAGGTGAATCCCAAATATTTGAATTCAGAGGCGAAGCAGATAATGAGCATAATAACTTCAGTTCAGGTTTCAAGCAGTAAACACAAGGCTATTATTCAACCCAGAAGAAAATCTCTCATCAAAGGAAATCTGGGGGGAAATGAATTTACCAAGAAGCTAAACCTGCTTACCACATGGGAATTATTTTCATCATAAATGACTAAAATACATAAAGGATATTTCATAATACATGTTGGTTTTCTTCTCTAAAAAGACACTGGGGTAAATACTTTTGTTTCTGACCTTATCCAAGCAGATTTTCTTCATGTTGAGTAATCTCCTATTCAAGGGTAAACCTATACTGAAATTCAACTATTCAAAAAGAAGGGAAAGA
>NW_005841918.1:2853366-2857266 GCF_000455745.1 Alligator sinensis
AAGCTTCAAGGGGTAAAAAATATAAGATCTTTTATAATATCATAAAAAATTATCTCCACCTTTACATGGGTCTGATCCAAAACTCTTTTAATTCATACAGACATCAACTGAATTCGCCAAGCTTTTGATTAGAATTTATGAGTTGTTCAACTTTTGATTTTCTTCTGGGTTGAATAATAGCCTTGTGTTTACTGCTTGAAACCTGAACTGAAGTTATTATGCTCATTATCTGCTTCGCCTCTGAATTCAAATATTTGGGATTCACCTGACTCCTGGACTTTTCTGTTTTCACTAATCTGTGTAACAGACAAAGTCTACAGACAAAGTCTTGGCTGTAGAAAAATACAAAACTTTTGCAGACCTGATTACAAGTTTTAAGAATAATTGTAAATGGTAGGTAAGTCACTACAAGTTGAATTAAAGTTCAACTCAAAAGTTGAACAACTACAAGCAGACCTGGAACAACTACAAGCAGACCTGGACAGGTTGGACATATGGGCAGAAAACAACAGAATGCAGTTCAACAAGGAGAAATGCAAAGTGCTGCACCTAGGGAGGAAAAATGTCCAGCATACCCACTGCCTAGGAAATGACCTGCTTGGTGGAACAAAAGCGGAAAGGGATCTTGGAGTCCTAGTGGACTCCAAGATGAACATGAGTCGGCAGTGTGACGAAGCCATCAGGAACGCTAATGGCACTTTATCGTGCATCAGCAGATGCATGACAAACAGATCCAAGGAGGTGATACTTCCCCTCTATCGGGCACTGGTCAGACCGCAGTTGGAATACTGCGTTCAATTTTGGGCGCCGCACTTCAAGAGGGATGTGGATAACCTGGAGAGGGTCCAGAGAAGGGCCACTCATATGGTTAAGGGCTTGCAGGCCAAGACCTATGAGGAGAGACTGGGGCACCTGGACCACTTCAGCCTCCACAAGAGAAGTTTGAGAGGCGACCTTGTGGCTGCCTATAAGTTCATCACAGGGGCACAGAAGGGAATTGGTGAGGTTTTATTCACCAAGGCGCCCTCGGGGGTTACAAGAAATAATGGCCACAAGCTAGCAGAGAGCAGATTTAGACTAGACATTAGGAAGAACTTCTTCACAGTTAGAGTCGCCAAGGTCTAGAACGGGCTCCCAAGGGAGGTGGTGCTCTCCCCTACCCTGGGGGTCTTCAAGAGGAGGTTAGATAGGCATCTAGCTGGGGTCATCTGAACCCAGCACTGTTTCCTGCCTATGCAGGGGGTCGGACTCGATGATCTATTGAGGTCCCTTCCGACCCTAGCATCTATGAATCTATGAATTATCTGCCCATGGTCCTGTTATCAAAATAAGCATGTACAAATGCAAGCAGATTTTTCAGTCAAATAAATGCATGCATTGTAATGATTTAGAGCAGTCTCAGAAATATTTCCTTTTGAATCTCATTCCTAGTTATAATTGCACGTACCTTCACACTGAATTTATTTCTGCTATAGCAGTCATATCCATGGCAACCCTACATTATACAAACATATATACATTTTTAGTTACTTCTAATTAAAGAAGAATTAGAAAATAATACAGTGGGGAATGCATCTTTAGACTGATGTGTTTGTTATACAGGTGCAACAAACATTTGTCTGGGATGCTTTAGACAGGGACGATTCTGCTTTTGAGCAGGGACTTGGATTACATGACCTCTTGAGGTCTTTTCCAGCTCTATTTGTCTATGTTTTTGTAGTTTTACAATACTTGTCTTGGTGTGCACCCCAGGTTTGATCTGACTCAGGTTAATAAAAGAACTTTTCCCTTAGGTTATTATGGTAATAACATGCAGTTATAATCATATTTAGAATAAACATGGATAACTTGGCTGTAGCTATTGGCAGAACTGAGCTTGAACATTGCTATTAATTCAGCTGAGGAATCAATGTTGTAAACTTGCTTCCTAAAACAATAATGGATCTAGACAAAAGTGACAGGGTGTGAAAGGTTAAATAAACTGGCGTGTAGCCACTCATCCTCCCTTTGGTGTAGAGAGCTGGGGGAATGGGATGTTAAAGGAAATGACCACCCATAGGAGGGTACCCATGAATGTGTAAAGGCAGAGGAATTGCAAGGAATTATGAGGAAGCAACCCCCCTGCACAGCTGTTTTTCCTGCTTTCTGCTAAGTCAAGGGTGGACAATTATTTGTCCCAAGAGCCACACAGGGAATTTTGATGAAGTGATGGGAGCCGGGTGAACACCTCCCCTCTCCCCCCACAACTCACCAAACTCCCTACGGGGCTTTGGATGGGTGGGGAGCAGTGTTCGGAAGTGAGACAGGTGGGCAAGGCTGGGATCCTGGGGCTGGGCCACTCGTGGTGATTATGGGGTGGTGACAGATCAGGGCCAGGGCACAGACTGAGCCATGATCTGCTCCCTGAACACCCTGCCCTGTGAGAGGGGGGATAGTATATGAGGTCGTGGATGGGGGCGCTGCCAGGCTGCTAGGTCCCAGGAGCCAGCTGGGGTTGAGCAGAGGGAGGTGGAGGCAGGGGATGCATGCAGCAGAGCCCATCTGGGCTGTGCAGTCTGCAGCTGCCCCCATGGCACTCCACATGGGGCCAAGCCCCACTTACGCCCGTCAGCCCATTTCCAGCCCTGGTCCTGGTCAGTTCACAGCTTCTGCCGGGGCTGTTTCCAGTGTGGCTGCAGCCAGCTGGGTGCTGCTCTACTTCCCTCACCTCCAGTGGGGACTCCCTCTCCTGTTCCTGCCCCTGCTGCACCACTCCAGGCAAGAAGGCGAGGGAGCCACCTGGCTGAAACTCCCCCCACCACCTGCCCACTGAACAGCAGAACAGGGCTGTTCCTGGTGCAGCTGCAGCTGGTCACATGTTGCTGTCATGTTGCCCCTCACCTCCAGGGGCAGCTTTCCTCCCACTCCTGCCCCGGATGCACTGCTCCAGGAAGCAAGGCAGGTGCAAAGCTTCGGCCAGGCAGCTCCTGCAGAGCAGCACCCAGCTGGCTGCAGTCACGCCAGGAACAGCCCCACCGGAAGCTGCACGTGCTTGTCAGGGCCCAGGCCAGTGGGCACAGGCCAGAGCGCAGCATGAGCTACTCCGGAGGGAGTGAATGGGGATCAGGCCCATGCTGAGTGCTGCTTGGGCAGCCATGGGCTAGATCCAGTCATTTGGCAGTCTGGATTCAGCCTGTGGGCTGTATTTTGCCCACCCCTGTATAATAGTGTGACCATTGGCCACGAGAAATGTATGTGACACCCTCAGGGCTAACTAGAAGTGATGCTGTGGTGAACAGCATCAACCTGGCTCCTCTTGAGCCCTTCCTAAAGGTCCTAGTGGAGAAGCACTTCAGCACAGGACATTGTGTGGGACTGCAAAGATACATAATGAACTGACACACCATCCTGGATGGGTATGGAAAGACCTGTAAACATGTCGCCTCCTCCATTTGCAGAAGTGGAGAGGATAATGTCAACTGGAATTTCTTCAGAATCACTTAAATGTATTTAAAAGGTCGCTTTTATTGCTCTGTGGAAAGTGGAAATGTTGACCTTTCTTTCCATCTGGTTGGTGAAAGCCAATTTTATTTGATTCAATGAAATGACTAAACAGCAAACAAGAGTGTGTTACTGTATACCAAGGCGGGCAAAAATCAAATACTGAGCACAAAATCCTCTGAGCAAAAGAATGAAAGACCCTCTTTTAATGCATGCAAGAAGCTAAAGGTAAGGTTTCCATGGAAACCTTAATTCTGATTGTTCTGTTTTTCGTTCAATTACACACACAGTCTCATCATTCTGTTAAAATCCTCATCATTGTACTGAAATCAGTGGGAGCTTTGCATCCCATCAGTTGCTCTGTTTTTTCCCTATTGAGCACATGATATTATAAGATGCCTTCTTGGGCATCATTCCTGC
>NW_005841918.1:2857297-2869009 GCF_000455745.1 Alligator sinensis
ATAGGAGAAATAGAAAATCTTAAGCAACACATCTCCACATTCAAAGGAGAAAATGTTCATGGGAAATTTAAACTACAGTGTCCTCATGAGAGTAAAACGACATCAGTTACAGTTAAAAAAAATCATTCTACTAATTTTATGTAGTTGGGTTTGAGCACCATTTGCATGCTATACCAGTTTATGATCCTTATTATCTAGGACTTCTATTCAGTTTGATGAAGTCTGTTTTCCATCAAGCCATTCTTACTGAAGCACTTAACTCAAAAATTAAGTTACATTACTTGGTCCTGAATGGAGACCTTTTGTAGGAATTATTCTTAATAAATACTTTAGAATGCACTGAGGGGAAAAAACAGTTTTGTAAATAGGATTTGTCTTTTTATTTATCAAACCTACTTTCTTTGACATGTCTTAATTTAGAAAAACAATGATCACCCTGTAAACCTACTATTCCATAAAAGCCTCACTGTGTGATTTTTTTAAATACAAACGGAAGACGTCTGATGGCTTAAATAGTAATCCTTCTTTACAAATAAATGAAATATTCTTGAAACTAATGAACAGAAAATAACTGGGACTGTGAAAAACACAGACTGTCTGAGGCCATACACTGGCAGTTCATCTTCAATAATCAATTTATCATAAACCACATTGCTGGCTGAAAGCCTGCATTCACTTTGTACAGTTAAAGTATTTACCAGGAGAGGTAAATAGGGTTATTTAGCACCTGATACTCGGGAGCACATTGGCTTTGTTCAGGTCCCAAGGGCAGATTTGATAAATAACCATGGGGATCAGACCTGGCATTTTGTTAACTCCAGCTACAGAACTTCTGTAGGTACAGTAGGTATAACAGTGTGGAACATCCCTTATATGCACTCTATCATGATAATTTCACAGGCATTTAGAGGCTCATTTCAGTTCTTTCATTAGGGACCAAATCCAGGTGTTTCAGCAAAGCAAGTATTACGCAACAGGTCTTAACTGAGGTTAAGGGAACAAAATGCATTGGGACCTAATATGACCCCAACCTGTATCAGCAACAGCGGTCCCTGGACTTTTCCTAAAAGAGGTTTTAGTCACCAACAGAAAAGGATACAAAACACATTTAATTCAGGAAGATACATTTAATTCAGAAATTCATCATGGGGAATGTTTCTTAAAGCAAAGAAAAAGGAACAAGTCAAGTTATTGAAAACTGACCAATGTTTTTCACCCTTTAGTCCAATCACTGATTTTAAAATCAAGGGTAAAAGCTCATTCTCCAATCCCAGTTAGGGAGCACATATAAGCTTCTGTTAGGCCCTATGTATAGAGGCATATTTAGTGTTTCTAAAATGTCCTCAGATCTGAGTGGGCAAATCCTGTTTTCCTCAATTGGAATTGTCCGTAGGCATCTGAAGTCTGAGTCTATATTTGAACACCATCTGATGAAGTGAGCTTCAGCCCATGAAACTTGTCCTTACTCTATATATTTTATTTACTTAGTCTATAAAGGTACATATCTACTCTGCCTTCGAATTGACTTAAAACTAACATGGTTAATTATCTACCTCGCTTTGAACAGACTGTACCTGCCTCTGCTCTAAGAGGTGTTCCCGCGCCGCCCTCGCCCAGGCCCCAGATCTCGTGAGCCCGGGGCCTACGGGTGGACCCCAGTGGTTGCCCCTACTAATGTCAGGAGGACTCCTGAACTTTCCTGCCACGACTTTGAATGTTACTTCAGTGAGGGGGTCCTCCCTTAGGGACACCACTATGGTCAGCGTGTTTCTCGGCGGGTAGTCTTGGGGCTCCGTCCTCCCCTACCCCCCAGCCACTCGCCACCTTAGGCCCTGGTCCGCCAGCCGTTAATAGTGATCTTCACGCCAGGTGTCTCCCCCCCCAGCCGTTAATAGTGATCTTCACGCCAGGTGTCCGGCTCCCTAGGACACCAGCCTGGCCCTTCTACCCCGGTACCTGCTCCGCTCTTGCAGTCTGCGATGCAGCCGGTTTCACCGCAGGATCTCTTATCTATGATACGATCGGCAATTCTCCGATGCTGCTGTATCCAATGTGGCCGGATACCACACTGCTCCTGCTGCTTGGGAGGCGACTGGTAGCCTCACCCACTCTGATACCCGTCAGCCTGATCAGTGCCTCTTCGGGCTCTGCAGTAGCCAGTTTCCTCCCTGGCTCTGCCTGCAGCCCAGTCAGCTCCCCCTTTAGCTCTGTCTCCGGTACAGCGGCCAATTGCCTCACCGGTTCCGCTGGTACTCGCTACGCTGGCTCCTCCGCCAGCGTTGCTGCTGGCACTGCAGCCAGTTACTTCACCGGCTCTGTCAATAGCCGATGCGTTGGCCCCTCCACCAGCGCTACTGCCGGTGCTGCAGCCGGTTATCTCACCGTCTCTGCTGGCGGCCGACGCGCTGGCTCTTCCACTGGCGCTGCGGCCGGTGCCGCAGCTGGTTACCTCACCGGTTCTGCTGACAGCCGATGCACTGGTTCTCCCACCGGCGCTGCTGCTGGTTACTCCGCTCCCTCTCTCAGAGCTGGCTCTGGCTCCACCTCTTCCTCTCTCTGCCGCCGTGTGTGGCGGCTGCTCCTCACCTCGCTCTTGCTCTTGCTCACTCGTCTGCTCTCCTTCTCTCACCCTCCCCGCTGCCTCGGCAGGGCCGCTTTTTGTTTCCTCCGGGAGGCGTCCTCCGCCCCCGCTGCTCTGCCGCAGCTGGATAAATGCCCGGCTAATCACCCGCGCTGGCGTCCTCTGCGTACATGCCTCCCCCAGCCCTTCTGGACCTGCAGGAGGTGAGTAGGACTCCTTGCTGCCCCATGGTTCCTTCGGCATCCCAGCTCCCCTGGGACGCAAACCTAACATGCTTTCCCAGCCAGTTGGTTGGCTTCTGACCCCATTATTTAAATTGGATCTGGGTCATAATAGTATACATCATTATTAAGAATACTGAAAATAAATGTTTAGGCTGTTAAACATCCACAGTAAACCATTTTGAACCTCATCATTATGTCCCTTGTTTTGTATAATTTACTTCCATAAATTAGCATGTCTGAAGTACCTTTCTTCATAAAATGTAAAATTGACTCTTCTATTAGGTTTATGCTTATTGATACATTGAATGGTAGGGCTTTTTATTACATTATAGTAGCTGAGGTTTTTCTTTTCTCCTTTCAAATAGGTTGGAGCTTTAAATCAAGGGATGTGTCATCAGCTAACCTCAATCTCATTAAAAGCTTCTCTAAGGATTGCTTTGTTCAGGGTAACGTGTTTTGTTTTCCATGTTCATTAGCAAACTGATAAATATTTTATTTGGTCATAAGACTAGAATATATAAACAGATGCACCATCCTTATTTTTTAATAGGATATCATTATCTTCAAGAAAAATCCAGGAGTCATTTCGTTAATTTATTATAAATGGCTGGCAAACTGGTAATAATGACTGCAGCAAAAATGAAAGCTATATTATATGGGCATGATGCTGCATTGAGAATTACAAAACTAGGAAAAACTAGATTGATCTTCTGTTAATTGGCCCTTGATTCAGTGACTCTGATATTCCCAGAAATGAGCAACTATTTCCCAGCAGGCTAAAACAGTGGGTATTCCTCTCTTCCTGGGCTTTAAAAAAAAAAAAAGAACTGATTCATCACTTGTTGCTATATTTCCTAATTGGTCACTTGTCATATAACTCATTCACTTGGAGGTCTGTAATCCAGTAAATTAGTCAACTGCTGGCGTTTGAGGTGGTAGTTATATTTTTTTTTTTGTGAAATATAAAATAAAGGATGTTAGACTAGACCCTGTCCAACTCCCAAACTAAAGCTGATGGTAGTATATCGTTTGGCTCTAATGAAAAGTATATTAATCTCTTACAGACCACTAAGAAATGCAGTCCATTCCCTAAAAGAGAGCAAGTGTCATATTATATAAGGCCATGGTAATCCCAACTCTTCTCTATGGCTGTGAAGCTTGGGTGACCTACAGGGACCACCTGAAAAGCCATGGAGGCTGAAAAATGACCAGAATATAAGGAAAGGAAACAAGGTGGAGAAATCTGTGGTCTGACCCTCCCTTTAGCCACTACCTGTGGCATTTGCCAGAGAGTCTGTGGCTCTAGGATTGGCCTTCTTAGCCATCAATGGACTCATCTACAACCCTTTACTTGCCCCATGAAAGTGATCATTCTCAACCGTGATGGATCGCCACTACCACCAAGTACTGCATAAGTACTGATTAATTTTATAATAGTCAGATACAGAATTGCCAGTTTGTCATTATGTACTTATGTGAATCTAGGCATGATTCAAAAAGGCACTTATGTACTTGTCTGACTTACAGCCTGTGAGCAGTCCTGTTGACTAGTTACATGAAACTACTTACATGTTTGAAGTTAGGCATGTAGTGAAGATGACAAACTAGAACCTCATGGAATATGGGTCCTAGTTTGTGTTTCTGTCCCAATGTGTTTTCCAGGGTAACATAAGTGAGTTGACTGATTTAATTATATATTAAGGGAATCTATGGCAACATCTAGACCTCAGTCACCTGGTGCCGGACATCAGCAACCACAAGCACATTGTGCTGCTGTATGTAGGTTATTTTGCCCCACCTGGAAGTAATGTGGCTGCATCTAGATGGTATTGAGCATGGGAAAATTAGCACTGTTAATTTATTTATCTATTTATTAGCCTGCCCCCAGTGCCATGTAGACAGATGTCCCCTGGGGAGATAAGTTGTGTGTACAAAGCATCACGGCATGCTTGATAGCTCTGTGATTAGGCACGTTAAGTTGGATGTGCAGATACGGCCTCTATCCATTTTGCTAATACCACTTCACTGTCACCCCTATTTTTCTGTTGCATGTGACACCACTAGTAGACTATGGTCACTGATTCTCTTTGTCTCTCCACAGTATTTATACCCATACTTGCAATCTTTCTTAAGTGCTTTGGAAAAAAGTACATGCCTACTATAAAGGAACTCTCCTCAGTTTGCAGATAGAAATTTTAAATAAGAACTGTAACCCCCCCCCCGCAACACTTCACAAAGTGAGTGTTTATCCCCAAATGTTATTAAAAGTTGATGCTGCAAAGAAATTAGCTTTCACTTCACTGTCAAGAGTTTAGGCTGATGTGGGTACTGTTAGCATGATTATACATAGTCTTATGAGTCTATGAGTCTTAAATAGTCTAAATCAGGGGTTGGCATCATGTTCCATGATCCACTAGATCCAGCCCACAGGGTCTGAGGGCTTTGCCTGTGCTGGGGTTGGGCAAATTCCAGCTGCACCCTAGCTGCTGCTGCTACTTCCCGTGATCCACTAAGCTACCCCTGACAGTGACATGGGTCCACCTTCTAGCTGGGACCAGGCAGCCGGAAACCATGGTGCTGCCTCTTCTCCCTCCTCCTTCCCAGCCAGTTACTTGGTGAAGCCCTCAGACCCTGTGGACTGGATCTAGTGGCTCCATGGAACATGATGCAGCAGCAGCATTGACACAGCTTTCAGGTTCCCAACCCCACCATAGCTCCTCATCAATTGGAAGATGCACCTGCACCACAGCTGGGAATTGAGGGGGGCTGGAAGAAGCAGCAGTAGCAGCATGGACACAGCTCCCAGCTCCCTGATCCCAGTATGGACACAGGGAAAGCCCTCTGCCACTGACACATCATGGAGGCCACCTGACCCACATCAGACTGGAGCTAGTTTATTCTGTCCCATAATTTGAGAAGGTAATCAGCCACTGATCTAAATAAAAACACTTTCTCTAACAATTGCTCAGACTTTATTGTCTTAGAATCATAGAATCATAGAAAATTAGAGTTGGAAGGGACCTCAGGAGGTCATCTAGTCCAATCTCCTGCTCAAAGATATATAGATATTTAGATATAGATATATATAGATATATTAGTGGCGTTTCATTTTAATCATGGAAAAATGTGGATTTGGGGTTACTTTTTGAAAACTGAAAATTCGTTTTTATCATAGAAAACCAGGATCCCTGCTGAGTACCTTGTTCTGCTCTAGGTACTTCACAATGGATTCCAGGTGTCAAGATCAGGCTGAGTGTTCTGTAGTTCCCTGGATCTTCTTTTTTTCCCTTTCTTAAGGATGGGAACTATGTTTGCCCTTTTTCAATCATCCAGGATCTCACCTGACCTCCAAGAGTTCTCAGAGAGGATAGCCAATGGCTCTGAAATTACCTCAATTTCAATCAATTCCTTCAGTAATGTAAGAGTCATCTCATCTGGCCCTAGTGACTTGAAAGCCTCTAGCTTCTCCAAGTAATCCATAACCTGTTTTGGCATTACCCTAGGTGGTTTGTCTTCTTCCCTATTTTTGCTGCCAATTGCACACATGAGCTGGTAGCTCCCCTAAAAATAAGCCTTCATTTGATAGAGATGAAACATTCTGTCAGGCCACAATCACAGCCTCAGTCTGACCAACATAGACTTCTACTCTAAAACTGATTAGTCACTTAATACAGTCAGTTAATTTGGAGGTCAACCTGGGAGCACCTGAAGGTGGCCTGGAAAAGCAATGCCTGAGCCCTTCTTTATCATGTTTTGAGATCACCAGACAATATTTGTTGTCTTGCTTCCTCTTTTCTCTTCCCACTCATTTTTCTGCTGTTATTTGCTATGAGAAATTCATCTGTTTTCCATCCAATTTTTACTGAAAGGTTGCATAGACTACAAAGGAAACATTACCTATATCTATATATCTAGATATAAAAACATAGATATATAGATATAGGGGACTAGGGGACTAGGGGACTATCCTGGGTCCAGTTTTGTTTAACATCTTTATTAATGATTTGGAAGATGGAACTGAGTGCATGCTTAGCAATTTTGCAGATGACACCAAGTTGGGCAGAGTTGCAGGTGCTCTGGAGGATAAGGCTGGGATCCAGAATGACCTAGATAGATTCAGGAAATGATCCACAGCCAGTCAGATGAGATTCAATAAGGACAAGTACACAGCCCTGCACTTGGGATAGTTTCATAGTTTCATAGTAGCTAGGGTCAGGAGGGACCTGAACAGAGCGTCTAACCTGAGCCCCTGCCACAGGCAGAAATGAATGCTGGGTTCACAAGACCCCAGACAGGTGATCATCCAACCTCCTCTTGAATTTGCCCAAGATAAGGGTGAGGACCACTTCCCTGGGAAGTTGGTTCCAGATGGAATAATTACATGCACCAATACAGACTGGGAAATGACTGGCTAGGCTTCAGTACTTCTGAGAAGGACCTGGGGGTTACAGTGGACCATAAACTGAAGATAAGCCAACAGTGTGCTCTTGTTTCAAAAAATCTAACAGCATACTGGGTTTTATTAACAGGAGTGCCACTTGAAAATCAAGGGAAATGATTCTTCTACTCTGTTCAGTACTGGTGAGGCTTTACCTGGAGTACTATGTCCAGGTTTGGGCCCTGCCCTTCAAGAAGGATGTGGACAGATTGGACAGAGCACCAAAAATGATTAGGGGCCTCAGAGGCATGACTTATGAAGAATAGCTGGAAGAACTAGGGTTATTTAGTCTGGAGAAGAGAAGATTTAGGTTGAATTTGATAAGAGCCTTCAAATACCTGGAGTGTGATTATAGACACTGTGGAGATAGACTATTCTCTCTGGTTTTAGGGGACAGAACTAGGAAAAATGGCTTCAAGCATCAGCAGAAGAAATTTAGGTTGATGATTAAAAGGAAATTTTTACTATAAAGGTGGTCAAGCACTGGAACATGGTATCTAAAGAAGATGTGAAATTGCCATGCCTAGAAAGTTTCAAGAACAGGTTAAACAGATACTTGGCAGGGATGGTTTAGAGACCAGCTGGACTGCAGTGTTAGTTTGAAGTCCAGTAGAAGCCAAGGTAGATTTGCACCTTGTAAAATAACTGAAGTAGGTAGGTAGTCAGGCAGACAGGTAGATAGCATGAGCTTCCATGGGCTAAAGCTTACTTCATCAGATGCTGTCAGATACATTTTGGAGATGGTCATGGATGATCCTGCCTTTAGCTGGTGGGGCTAGACTAGATGACCTTATGAGGCCCGTTTTAGACCTAGTTTCCTATAATTCCTACGGTTCCTGTGATACTATCTGAACAAGCCTGATTTCCAACTATTGAAATCAACCACATATTCCATAAAATCCCTCTCCTTCCCTGGGTACTCTTCACAGAGCACCAACTGGTTTTAACTCACCTCTTGAGTGCCCTCAATGATATATTATTCTGTGTTCTCATACAGACACATTGCTAGTCATCCCCCATACCTTACCCTAAGACCAAAGGGGAAAAAGCAAGCCTCTATCTAGCCTCGCTTAAAACATTTATTAAATGTCTCATGAACAGAAACAGTGAGGACTGTAGATATCCAATCATCTTAGCTCCTCTGTTTTTGGAGGGAGGGGGAACTTTTTCATAAAGTGCTAATTACTTTCTTATCTCTGTGCACATTTTACTAATTCATTTGTCCAACAATAGATTTCTGGCTTTCCATAAACACTGTGAAAAGTCTGTAGCATATACTAATGTTTTATGGATCTGCAAAGCCTCATTGGGTATGCTAACACAAAAGCAGTTACACGCCTAAGTCAAGTTGAAGAGAATGAGCTGTGTGAGGTAATGTGTCTTTCCCCCCCTTTATTAAGCAAGCTCTTGGGAAATTCTTTTTCATTGCTGAAGATTGGTACTTAATTCAAGAGAACCCACTGAGCCTTTTTATTATTATGTTCATTTTTAAAAGGATTTTGCTTCAGGAGTGCTTCAAGTGTTTTATTATCTATTTTTATTTAACATTATAATGAAAAGGTAACACTGATTGTACCTGTTCCATCACATGCAGATTGATTTGGCCTCAGCACTTCTAATACGCTTATTTTACTAGCTCTTCTCTGTGGTGGCTGCTGTCTTGAGAATAAAGGGAGAGAGCTTGGGCAAGTTATTCCTAAGTTATTCAAAGGAACCAGAGAAGCCATTTTCTCATATTTGCTAATCGATCTGTATTGTTATCAGCTAACTCTGGAGCAATGGTTGCTGCAAAAAGAAGCAGGTAGTATAAAAAGTAGAGCACAAAGAGTGGTAAAGTGTATTGAGCTGTTAAATTACATCCTGACAACCTTCTTGGAAGAGGCTTCAGAACTCGATGGGCTATATATTGAAACCTGAAGGGCAGATTCTCAGCTGACCAGCATAGTTCTAATGTCTTCAATGGAAGCACAGTGATTTATGTAAGCTGAGAATCTGTCCAATAGCTACATTCTGCTTTCTCAGGATTTTTCAGTTTTCAGGTAATAAAATGAGTGTAATAAATCTTGTTCAGTAACTAAAATAATCAGTCTCTCTATTTTTCATTCATTTCAACATACTCTAAACCTAAAGGATCCTCCTTTTTCTGCCCCCCTCTCTCCACCTCACCAATACCTTGCAAATATGGGGCTGATCATTCTGTTTAATTTTGAATGTTTCTGGTTCACTCTGTTGCTTTGGAAGGTCCTTGATTTTGTTTTGGTCCAAACAGATGTTGAGTTTTATATGGGCACCTATACACGAGCCCAGAAGCTGCTCCAATGCACTGTAATTACAGCACGTTGGAGCAGACTCCATTAATCAAGTCTGCTGGAGCGTGGTAATGACCACACTCCAGCCAGCCTCCGCATCTCATGTATCAGCATTTCTGCACTTCAAAATGGCAGTGGGGGTGCTTTATGTAGAGCTCATATGACAGGCACCTTAATTAGAGTGGCTTTAAGAGCCACTTTAATTAAAGTGCACCATCCCCCCACTCCCAGAGCGCATGTAAAAATGCTCCACATGATCAAAAGTTTTGCCAAATTGCCTAAGAATTATGTACATAAAAGAGGTATGTAAAATAGGGTTATTGAGTCGAGTCCCCTAATGTTTCATAGGTACCCATGTCACATAGCAGGTGGCATGGAGCTCCTGGCCAGCCTCTGTGTGTGGCTTGTGGTAGATCAGGGAAGGGCAAGCAGTACAGAGGCAGATAGGGTAGGAGGCAGAAAGAAAAGCAGCAGATTAGGAGGGAGGACAGTCAAGGACGCAGAAAGCAGAGAAGGTCAGGCAGGGACCACAGGGCTGTGAGCAGAATGCAGAATAGCAGATTAGGCAGGGGCAGGAGATTAGAGTGGCAGTTTACTCAGAAAGTGCGGGCTAATTTGTGGCATGCCTCTTGAAAAGGTTGGAGCCCAGTCATATAGTTCCTTTCATAAACACAGCCAGCACCATTTTAAAGTCCCTAAGGTTTACTATCAGCTCTTTGAATTTAGATAGCTGGTTTACTTCTATGGAAGACCCGGTAGTTGAATCTTTACACTGGTTTAACTCTGCACTTTTTTGTTTTCAGGCTGACAGACGTGGCCATAGGAATGAATTTGTTTTGAAGGTCTGAGTCAGACTACAGAAAGAGCTTGACTGCAGTAGAGGGGAAGGAGGCTGCAAGATTCTGGTGTCTGTGCTGTAATCCTTTTCACCCATCCCTGGCACTCCTAGAACTACAATGAGCTGCTGACATCGGTAGAGAATTGGGTGTAAAGAAGCTCCATCTCTCACGTCTCTCCCCAGCCACCACTTCTCAGCCCTTCCTCACAGTGTCCTATCCTACTTTTGGGACTGAGTGTGGAGGAGAATCTGGCTGGCCAGAGATACAGTAGAGGCAGATATTTGCAGCAGAGATCCACAAAGGAGGGGGAATGCCCCACCGGTCACTTTATGCATCAGAAATCATCCTAATGCACTGGTGAATCTGACTCAAAACTTTCACCCTTTTGGTTCTGCTAGAGGGACTGTAAAGGTGAAGCAGCAACTGGCGTAATCCCAGTTCATATAAAGCTTTCTTTGCCATTGTTTTGCCACATACATCTATCTAGACCTCTACAAGGCCCCAGTGACTCTAATATCAGCTGTGAGTAGTTCAGGCCTACTTCTTTTTAGTTTTCTATTGACCAAGATACCAGCCAGTAACAACCCATGCTTCGTTGATGTCATTGGCAACTTAACAGTACTAAATACAGATTTTGGTGCTATAAAAGAATACTTAAAATCAGCTGGATATTCAAAGCCACAAATGAAGAGGAGCTAAGAGAGATGTAACATTCCATGTAACATCTTAGAAATCATTGTATACCTAGACTTCCAAAAAGCCTTTTATCTAATATCCCACAATGTCCTTGCAAGAGAATTGAAGGATTGTGAACTTAACTTCAAGACAGTCAGGTGGGTGAGAAACTGGCTGCAGGACAGGACTCAGAGAGTTGTAGTGAATGGATCTGTGTTATCCTGGTGAGAAGTGGGCATCAGTGTCCCACAGGGGTCAGTGCTCAGTCCAGTACTTTTCAACATTTTTATTAATGATTTGGATGTGGGGGTGAAGAACTCACTGGCCAAGTTCATGGACAACACCAAGTTATGGGGGAGCGTGGTCATGCTTGAAGAGAGGCTACAGATACAGGCAGACTTAGACAGGTTGGCCAGTTGGGCAGATTGGAACCCATGAACGACGCGTGCCCCTGGCGGCTGGGGGGGGCATTATGGTGGTGGGAGCGCAACAGCGAGAGCACAGTGGCAGCAAACAGGAGCTCTTACAGATGTCACTAGTGCTGTCAGTGGTGGGGTGGGGGGGTGGTGAGCACTGAGGGTGGCGGGGATTGCTGACTGCCCACAGCCAGTGGGGATTGCTGACTGCTCACAGATGCTACCGGCTG
>NW_005841918.1:2869019-2891284 GCF_000455745.1 Alligator sinensis
TTGCCCTTGTTGGAACCTGATGAAGTTCAATGTCAAGAAATGTAAAGTGCTCCACCTTGGGACAAGCAAGCCCCAACACACCTACAGGCTTGGTGGCACCAAACTGACTAGCACCACAAGTGAAAGGGACCTCAGGTAATAATAGACCACAGTATGAATATGGGCTGGCAGTGTGATGCTGTAGCCAGTAGGGCAAATAATACTCTGGCATGCATCAATCACTACATCTCCAACAAAGCCAAGGAGGTGATTCTTCCGCTCTACTCAGCACTGGTGCGACCACAACTAGAATACTGCGTCCAGTTCTGGGCACCCCATTTTAACAAGGACATGGACAAGCTTGAGATAGTCCAAAGAAGAGCCACCCATATGATCAGAGTCTTACACAGCAAGCCATACAAGGAAAGGCTGAAGTATCTGGGACTCTTCAGCCTGAGGAAAAGGTGGCTGAGAGGGGACCTGGTAGCAGCTTACTGCTACACTAGGGGAGAACATCAAGGACTCAGTAACTGTTCACCAGGGCACCCAAGTGGAAAACCAGGAGTAAAGGCCTAAACTCCTGGAAGATTGATTCAGGCTTGACATTAAGAAAAACTTATTCACAGTCAGGGTGTCCAGACTGTGGAATAAGTTATGTCCAGAGGTGGTGCAATCACCTACCCTGGAAATCTTCAAGAGGAGACTAGACAGTCACCTTGCTGGGGTCACCTGATTCCCAATTATCTTTCCTGCTTGGTGCAGGGGGCTGGACCAGATGATCTTCAAAGGTCCCTTCTGGCCTTACAATCTATTAATCTATTAATCACTATCCTTGTGCTTACAGCAGAAGTCCTTCTAAAAACTAGAGCTCCTCCTTATATTGATGGTCAGGTTTGGGAATATGCTGTCCCAGCAGTTCTATGCTGATACCTCATCTTCAGCAAGAGCTTTGATAATCACACTTCCATAAAGGGGTACATTACCTCCCTCTTAAAATGAGATAAAGAGCTCTCATAAATTTACTATGTGGTTACTGATGTGCTGGCCTATCTTCCCCTACGTCATGGTAATGTCTGTGTTTGTACGCTCTATCTGAGCAGTGTAACTGAGGGAGGCTGACCATGACAACAATCCTGGGAGCTGCCCCTGGTTTAGGATGTGGTGGTGGAGGGGGGGCAGTAAATAATTGCCCAGGGCACAGAAATACTTTGTTACACCTCTCCTCTATCTTCTTTTATTTTGCTGTTTAAGGGACAGCATATGGGAAAAATCAGAAATGAAGGGAAAGATGCAGTTGAAATATCATTGGAATGGGAACTGTATATTATTGCTTCTGGGAGTGGAAAATGCTCAATACATTGTGGACATTAGTTGCTGCTGGAAAGATATATGATGCATTTTCATTGCTTGCAAAATTCCCTTTGTTTACCCAGTGCCATTGGTGAGTCTCAAGCTTTATCACCTCATTTTCTGAGGAAACAAAATGCTATTTTCATGAGTGCAAAATTATCATTTCCTAGACTGGTCACAATAGGTACATTTTGTTTTAGGTTTCCTGATGTCTGCTATTGCAAAAAAATAGCTCTTCATTTTTGCAAATAAATTCTCATGTCAAACTCAGCAACATTAGAAAGAATCTTCAAGAGACCTTTCCATCAAACTCAAGAGTGTGGGATGTTGGTATCTTCCCATCTTATTGCTAAATGTTGACTAGTGTGTGGATAGATTCAATTGCTGCAATAAATCATAGTCTCACTTTATCTGGCTCAGTTTTCATTTGCATAGTATCTCAAACCTGCTTGTCACAAGATTGTTTCCTTTTAAAAATCTTCTATGAGTGGAGAATATGCAGCATTCAAATTAAATTTTTCATTTTTATGCAATAAATCTGGGCTGTGCAACTGCTAAGTGACTGTAAGCCAAACAATAGACTTCATACTCTACATATTTATTATACTTACTCCCTGATAGGTGTTTATGGTAAATTTGTGCATATATAATTGTTATATGGAAGAAAAGGCCACCCACTTGTTGTCTGCTCTCTATTATATTCATTGCATTTTATTATTTCAGTATTTTAGTACAGTATATTAATAACTTCCAGTCTGCCATGCCTTTTTTTGCATGTAATAAGATTGTATCCCATTTGATCATGGTATCTTGTTACATTTCTATATTTAATTTTTCTTATGTCATTTGCATTGATTAAACATTTCCTGCCATTCTAATACAGGCAGGCTCTTTTAAACAGCCAGTTTGATTGAATTTCCATTCAAATCATGTTCTTTAATTTCCTACAGATTGTATTTTTTAGGATCTCGCTAGCAGTTCAGTATATTGGAGTATTTTATTTTCAAAACCTAGGCATTCTGCTGAAACAGGACCTCTCTTTTGTGGGGCACTGTCATCCTGGGCTCAGTTATCAGCAAGGAGCAGCATCTAACACATAATAAATTAAGCTTCCTAGACTGGTATATAACACAGAGCATATTCTAATATATTGTAACAGGATGTGGAGTAAAATTGAATTAGTTCTGGTTTGAGAGATTATTTCTGGGTAGGATTTTGGTAGTGACATAATTACTCAATGCTTTTTCTTCCTCACTCTTTACAAAAAATGTGATCACGTATTTAAAATTATTTTTAATGAGCAGGTAACATCACAGTATAGATTATGGAAAGAACAGGTTAAAAATGCATATGATACAAGTTCATACATACAGGCTCGTGAATTTGCAGCAGCTCAAATAGCAAGGGCAAAAATTGGTGCCAGAGATTTTTGCCTTAGCACACATGCCTGAACATGCACTTTGGTATGGGGCAAATAGTGCCACATGAAACAAACTGATCCTGCCCAGCTCCTCCCAGATCTTCAGCCAGGGGAAGCTAGAGGTTGGGGCCAGCACCTGTACTGGCCCCAGCAATATAAAAAGCTGCTCTGGTCAGTAGCTATGGGCTACTTGCCCTCAGGAGCTTCTGGGGACAGGAGTGGGTGGACCCCACTGTGCTGGCTCAGTGCATGGGTCTAACCACAACATGTGTGACCTGCTGTCTGATTAAACAGGTGAAATCTGCCCTATGTCCTGACACCCTAGCCTTTCTTGACTGGGTCCTGCATGGTAGTGGTCCCCGCCCCCCCCCCATGTCCTCCAGCCCACCAGAATTTGTTGTGGGGCTGGCACCTCACCTGGCTTCACAGAGCTCCCCACTCTACCACCCGAGCAGGCTGGAGGACACCAGACCAGTCTGCTTTTCCACCGTCCATCATCACCACCTCTACACACTCATGCGCCACACTGTCCATCATGCCACCCTCGCGTCCCGCCCAGACACCTAGTGGCGGGACCTGCTTGGCGAGGGCGTGGCTGGAGCACCCCATTGGCCGAGTCTGTACTCCACCCTCATCCCACGATTCACTGGGGACCTGGCGTCTCCTCTATGTGGCCATTGCCATGGGCGTGTATGTGGCAAGCTTCACAGACACCCTGGTCTCCTGCCCCTTCTGTGGGCAGAGGGAGACCCTGGTGCACATGACCCTGACCCTCCAGTGTGCCAGGCCGCAGCCCCTCCACCTCCAGAGCCTCCTCTTGAGGTTCTGATTGTATTTCAACCCACACCTTTTTGTTTTTGGTCACCCCATCCATGGCCCCACCAAGTCCCAGAACCTCCTGGTCAACCTCCTCCTGGTCCTGGCCAAGTAGGCCCTGTATTTGACCAGGAACGAGGCTCTGGCCAGGACGGTACCCAGAGACTGTGGGGCTGCATTCCTGTCACTTGTCCATACACGTCTCTGGGTGGAGCACCAGTGGGCTGTGTCCACTGGCTCCTTGGATGCCTTTGAGGACCGGTGGGTGCGGCCTGTAGGGTTCTGCTCAGTGTCCCCCTCAGGCACACTTATTTTCATGTTTTAACCCTTTGACCCACATGACACTCCTATCCTGTTTCTTGCCTTTTTTGTCCCAAGAATTCTGCTGTATCTTTCATCCATTGGCCCCACACAGTAGGGGCTATTAGTTAGCCAGGTGGGGCTTAGAGCCCACGATACTTGAAGGATACAAATAGACAGGAGCTTCTGGGGGCAGGAGTGGGTGGACCCCACTGTGCTGGCCCAGCATATGGGTCTACCCATGACATGTGCAACCTGCCATCTGGTCAAGGAGGTAAAATCTGCCCTTATCTCCCAATGCCCCTACCCTTGTCAACCAGGTCCTGCACAGTAGTGGTCTTGGCCCCACCCCACCCCTGTCCTCCAGCTTACCGGAGTTTGTTGGGGGGCTGGCACCTCACCCAGCCTTGTAGCATTTCCTGCTCCACCACCTAAGTCGGCTGGAGGACACCAGACCAGTTCACTTTTCCATCATCCATCACTGCCACCTCTACATGCTCATGTGCCACATGATCCATCATACCGCCCTTGCATCCTGCCCAGACACCAAGTGGTGGGACCTGCTCAGCAAGGGTGTGGCTGGGGCACCCCAGTGGCTGAGTTTGACTGGCTGAGTCATCCCATGATCCACTGGGGACCTCAGCTAGCAGCTCCTCCATGGATCCATTGCCATGGGCATGAATGTGATGAGCTTCACAAACACCCTGGTCTCCTGCCCCTTCTGCAGGCAGAGGGAGACCCTGGCACACATGACCCTTGAGTGCACCAGGTTGCAGCCCCTCCACCTCCATCTCCACCTCCAGAACCTCCTCCTGAGGTGAGGCACCAGCTCAGTGAGCTTCAGTTGTCTAATGCTAGTCCTTCTCTGAGTTGTCCTCCTCATCCTTGTCACAAAAATCCCTTATAACAGTATAGCTGCTCAGTCGCTATGAGAAGTCCCTTTAATTAAATCCCCAAAGAGGAAGGGGTGATAAAACATCTGTTTTATCAGATGTTTTATCATCCCTTCCTGCTCCATGGGCTTTGAAAGCCACTGGAGAAAATATTAGTGCTGTTACAGTTCTTTTCCAAGAAGCAGTTCTAACATCTTATTGGTGCTACTGTGCTTCATGTAATAATTCTGGTGCTAAAAAAGCCCCACATAGGTTAAATCCAAACTACATAAGACATTCTGTTTTCTTCATCATCACTAAAGCAATTACCAATTTGTATTGATGTTCTCAAGCTGGAAACTCAGTATAATTTTCAAAATGTAGGTTCTTGAGGCAGAAAGTTCTTAGTCGAAGTACCCTGCCTATGAAATTAATAGCCAGATTTTGTTAGCATTTAAGGCACGAAGCAAAATTGCTCTGTTTACTCAGGTTATTTCTCAAGATAGGTTTATAGAGACTAGAAGTATTTTAAGGATAGTTCTGCCATTTGCTCAGTACGTCTAGTACAGAAGCATTAAGCAGAGAAGGAAACTGTTTGGAGTGTTACTAGAGGAACATATTAGAAACAAAAAGATTGAGCAAAAGAAAATTTTCCTGAACAAAAGGAAAGCATGCCTGATGGGGAGATCTATCAAATTGTGGAATAGTCTCCCCTGGACAGCATTGTTAGTCCTAATGCTTCAGTCACTGAAATCAGATTTGACAAAAAAAATCATTAGAAATGTACTGTATGGATCAATTCTTCTCCAGTCCTGGGAGATGAAGTAAATAATTTATCACCCCTTTTGTATTGCTATAGTTCTATGAGGAAAAGCTAATTTCTGTCTAGTTTCCTCCCTGTCCTCCTTCCCCCTTTGGGTTTCTAATTTGGGATGCTGGATGTTGTTAGGATTTAAAAGGTTTCTCTCCGTCTGTCTCCAACTGTGGGCTTTTTGCAGGCAGTAGGGACAGTGTAAAAATGTCTTACATTTCTATGGCACCCTTCATCCCCCAGGTCTATTATGAACTGTGTACACGGGGATGAATCATTTCAGACACCCACAGAAATGGTGCAACATCTGAAATGGGTAAAGGCACGAAGATAACACACAACATACTGCATTAGTAGGGGGGAAAAAGGACATAGTAGTGAGTAAAAAGCAGAACACATTCTTGTGCATGTGGAATGAAGTCACGGGTGCTTTTTCATTTGTAGTCGGTATCACCTCACATTTCAAAGGAACAGTATCCTGCTCTATTCTATTTCCATTCTTTTATTACTACATCTTTTACTGCAGGGCTTCCCAACCTTTTCTTCAGCATGACCCAATTTAAACAATGGAATTTTTTTTTTACTCCAAAATGCTGTAGGCAAGATCAACATGCCATAAATATGGAATTACAATGTTTATGGTCTTTATAAACATGAAAAATAATTTTAACTTCTTTTTAGATTTAAAAAAAAAAAACATTGAATACAAAGTCTAAAAACACTATTAAAAGCATTTATTTGACATTTCAATTGCTCTAATTGTGGATTATATTTACTGTGCTGCCATGTTGGGTTTATCTTTCATGTAAAATGTATTTTAACCAGCCAATATCAACATACTGATTTTACGTCAGCTTCCTGTAACATACGAGTGCCTTGCATCAGAGCTGCAACTTTCATGTGTGGATGAATAGCTGCTGTGCACAAGAGTTTCATATTTATCAATAGGAAGTATATTCATCATAATCAGTCAACATTGTTGAGAGTTTTTGCAACCCCATTTTCTTTCGCTGAGACCCCAAAAGGGGTCACAACCCCAAGGTTGGGAACTACTGCTTTACTATGATATGTTAATCTAAAACAAATCACATTGCAAATAAGAGTCTCTAAAAGCTCTTTTTTCCATAAGCCTATTAATAAAATCCCAAAACCTCAACATTGTTTATAAGCAGCTTCACCTTTAGGTTATCCATGATATCTGGTTGGGCTACTAAAAAGGAAGGGAAATGTTTGGTGAAAAATTATCTTTCCCCACTTAAATAAAAAAAATGAAAACATTTTGTTTGTCTCAGGCATAAATGCACTTTTATATAACAGTTAAACTTTGAGCCATGTTTCAGGACGGCCCCCCGTCTCTCTCCCCATGTTTACGGTCATGAGAAAGAAGAACAACTCCTAACTAAAAATCAAGGAAAAGTGAAATTATACTTCAGTTGGACTAATAAAAGATATCACATCTACCCAAAGAACCTTGTCTGCCTATGTCCTCAGACCAAGACAGCTACAACCTACACCAAAGAAATGTGATACTTTTTTGCAGTCAAGAATCTTCCTGGTGATGCCTGGCCCACCCTGGGAACAGAACTATTCCCCGATGCTCTCAGATCACCGGTTCCTTGGGAACATCGAGTTATTACATGTTCACCTGATAGCAGATTGCCCTTCCTCCTCTACCTAAAAGTCATGCCTCTTTTTAAATACATCCTGTTGAGTTTTTCATATACTCGTCTCAGCATATATCTTGTCACTATTCAAAGGAAAACCAATTACTGGCTTTCTGGAAATATGGCTATATGGAACATAGATATTGATGAACAAAGCATATTTCATTTCATTTTTTGATGAGATAACAGGCTTAATTGCTAAAGATAACTGAGCGGATGTTATAGACTATAGAGTTTGCCTGAGAACTGATAGGGGCCACACATGCATGGGACATGGTCATCATGGGTGACTTCAATTATCTGGACATCTCTTGGGAGGAACACTTGGCCAATTCAGACCAGTCACATTCATTTCTGACCTGCATTGAAGAGCTCTTCCTGGCTCAGGAGGTGCACAGGCCAACCAGAGGTAACGCTCTCCTAGACTTGGTCCTGGCCAAAGGAGATGACTTGATGACTGACTTAAATATAGAGGGTAGTCTGGGTGACAGCGACCATTAAACCATCATGTTCACTGTCCATCACAAGGCAGACAAATCTGATAGCAGGGTTGAAGTCTTGGACTTCAAAAATGCAAATTTCAACAAGTTCAGGTCACTAGTAAGGGAAATGTTGTACAACCAAGGACTAAAGGCAAAAGGTGTTCATGAAGAATTGCTGTTCCTTAAGGACATGATCCTTGAAGCACAAAGGAAGGTATGTAGGGAACCAGGAGGAAAAGAAATGGGAGTGTAGGGCCACTGCTTAACAACTCAGGACAGTTGGTTACTGACACTCAGGAGAAAACTGAATTCCTGAATGACTACTTTGCCTGAGTATTTCACTGAGCCAAGAGGAAAATCATGGCAGATAGGGTACAGAATGAGCAGGGCAGGAATGATTGCATTCCTACTGTTGCCATAGAACTGGTGTGTGATCAGTTAAAGAAACTGGACATATGTAAGTCAGCAGGAGCAGATGAACTCCATCCAAGAGTGCTGAAGGAGTTGGCTGATGTCATTGTGGAGCCCCTGGCAAAACTGTTCCAAAACTTAGGGTGCTCTGGAGAGGTCCCTGAGAACTGGAAGATGGCCAATGTTGTGCCCATCTTCAAGAAAGGGAGGAGGGAGGACCTGGGTAACTATAATCCAGTTAGCCTAAATTCTATCCCAGGGAAAATCCTGGAAAAATTCATTAAGGAGTCTATGTGAAATAGGCTTGCAGAAAGTAGGATTCTGAATGACAGCTAGCATGGCTTTGTCATGGGCAGGTCTTGTCTTACCAACCACATCTCCTTTTATGATCAGGTAATTCACCACCTGGATAAGAGAGAGGAGGTTGAAATTATAGTTTCATAGTAGCTAGGGTCAGGAGGGACCTGAACAGATCATCTAGCCTGACCCCCTGCCACAGGCAGGGACCAACCCTGCCACAGGCAGGAATGAATGCTGGGTTCACATGACCCCAGACAGGTGATCATCTAACCTCTTTTTTAATTTACCCAAGGTAGGGGCAAAGACCACTTCCATAGGAAGTTGGTTCAAGATTCTGGCCACCCTAACTGTAAAATATTGCCTCCTGATCTCTAAACTAAACCTATTCTCCATCAGCTTATTACCATTGTTCCTTGTCACCCCAAGTGATGCTGGGGAGAATAGGGTTCTTCCTATTTGCTGATGATCTCCCCTGATGAGTTTGTAGGCAGCCACCAGGTCCCCCCTCAGCCTCCTCTTGCCAAGGCTGAACAGGTTCAGGTCCCTCAGTCTCTCCTCATAGGGCCTGTCCTGCTGCCCTCTCACCAAATGGGTGGCCCTCCTCTGAACTCTCTCCAGCCTGAGAGAGGTATACCTTGTATACCTTGACTTCCAAAAAGTCTTTGATCTGGTATCCCATGATTTTCTCATGAGAAAATTGGAGGATTGTGGGCTTAACTGTGAAACAGATAGGTAGCTACAAAGCTGGCTGTGGGATAGGACCCAGAGAATCCTAATCAATCGATCTGTGTTGTCCTGGTGAAAAGTGACCTGGTGTCCCATCATGGTTAGTGTTTGGTCCAGTACTTCTCAACATCTTTATCAATGATTTGCATGTGGGGGTGAAGAGCTCATTGGCCAAGTTTACAGATGATACCAAGTTACAGGGAAGCTTGTTCCCACTTGAAGATAGGGTACAAATACAAGTAGATCTAGACAGGCTAGCAAGTTGGGCGAGTTGGAACCAGATGAAGGTCAACATTGAGAAATGTAAAATACTCTACCTGGGGTGAACATCCCCCTACACACCTACAGACTTGGCACCACCAAACTGACCAGCACCACAAATGAAAGGGACCTGGGGGTGATAATATGTGATGGTAGTGATGCACTGTTGCCAGCAGGGCAAATAATACTCTGGCATACTTCAATTGATGCATCTCCAGCAAAACCAATGGAGTGATTTTTCCACTCTACTCGGCATTGGTGAGACCTGAACTGGAGTACTGCATCCAGTTCTGGGTGCTGCACTTTAACAAGGATGTGGTAAAACTTGAGAGAGTTCAAAGAAGGGCCACCCATATGATTAGAGATTTGCATGGCAAGCCATATGAGGAAAGGCTGAGACACCTGGGACTCTTCAACCTGAAAAAGAGAAGGCTGAGAAGGCACTTGGTAGGAGCTTACCACTACATCAGGAGAGTACAGCAAGGGCTCAGCAAACAACTGTTCACCAGGGCACCCTCGGGGAAAACCAGGAGTAATGGCCACAAACTCCTTAAAGACTGTTTCAGGCTCAACATTTGGAAAACTTCTTCACAGTCAGGGTGTCCAGACTGTGGAATAAGCTCTCTCCAGAGGTGGTACAATCTCCTACCCTGGCAATCTTCAAGAGGAGACTGAACAGTCATCTTGCTGGGGTCACCTGACCGCAGCTTTCTTTCCTCCCTGGTGCAGGGGGCTCGACCCAATGATCTTCTGAGGTTCCTTCCAGCCTTACAGTCTGTGAACCTATGGTCACAGAGCTGGTGCTGGGAAATAAGGTTCTCCCAGTATTGGCCCCATGGTGTGGAGCTGGTGCTGGGAGCTTCCTGCTGGTGAGGGCTGGGGACCTTGTTCCCCACCCAGGTCCAAGAGCATGGAGCTGGGTGGGGAACAGGCTTCAGAGCTTGTTCCCTGCTCAGCTCCACGCTTATGGAGCTGAGCAGGGAACAAGCTCCCCAAGCTGCTCCCCACCCAGCTCCACACTCATAGAGCTGAGCATGGAATAGACTCCCCAGACTCCACCCCACAATCATGGAGCAGGGACTAGAAACTGTCCTGGTCAGAAGCAGGTCCCAGCTTGTGCCCTGATTGGGTGATCAAGGCACAGGGCTTGGAAAGAGCTGCAGGGGTGGCGTAGGTCCCAGCCCCATGCCCTGATCTGCTGGTGGGGCAGCTAGCAGCTCCTCTGAAGCTCTTCCCAAGTCCCCAGCCCCTGATTAGGGAGCCAGGGGAAGGAGCTCCCTGCTTCTGTGGCAAGGAGAAATTGCCCCCAAGCTGGCAACCGGTAGCCCCCTGGGGCAGGGTGCAATGTCCCTGCCCCAGCCAGGGGTCAGCTGTTTCCTGTCCTGGTGCTCCCTGCCAGCCCCTGGGCTACCACCCTGGGGGAGCACAGAGCTCCTCTTGGTGGTGGCAGGGGTCCATTGCAGGGGTCCAGGAAGCGGGAGTAGTTGGCTGCTATTAGCAGCAAATCTGCACCCACTTCCCTGCATGTGTAGATGCCTGCCCAGGAGCATTTACTCATGAGTAGTTTACTCATGAGTAAACTGATCCTGGATCAAATATATGTGTAGATATTCCCACAATGAATAAGAAAATCAACATGAGCAGCCACTCAGATACTGTGGCAAAAAAGCTAAAACAAGCTTCAACATATAAAGAGGGAAGACAACATAAGGAATTAAGAAGTGGATTTATCTCTGTATATGGTATTGGTGAAATAAAAATGAGACTACTATACACAGCTCTGATGTCCATGATTTAAAAATAATTTTGAAAATTGGAGATGAGTCTCAAACATGTTTCAATACAGTAAAAAACTTAAAGAATTAAATCTGTTTAATTTATCAGAAAGAAGACTGAAACATTATGCGATGATGATGCACAAGCACCTTCAATGGCAACAAAATATCAGGTATTAATGAGCTCTTTAGCTGAGAAAGAAGTATCAAGAAATAGTACGTACCAAGAAATAGTAGTTGAAAGCTACATGTCAGACAAATTCTAATTAGAAATCTTACACATGCATCCCAGCCCACCACCACTTCAGAATATGGTGATAAATCCATGGCTAAGAGGAGAAACTATGTAGATGTTTTTCTACACAGGCTTCAGCTATCCCTTGATATGAGGATAATGTCTGCTGGGGCAGGATTTTTGGTGAGTTTTAAAATGGCTGGAGAGTCCAATCTGTGCTCTGAAAGTTTTTCCACAGATATGACAGGTAGTGCCTTAGGGAGAGATGGTGCCTTGGGGGACACAGCTGTTGGCCAGGATGTTGTGTACTTTTCTTCCTCCTCTGCTATTTCTTGGCTTCCTGAGCAAGACAGTTCTCTTTGAAGTAGACTGTAGCTTGATGAATGGTGCAGCATCATTGAGACCTGCTACCAGCCAGCACTTCCCAGTTTGTAAGGATGATGCCACCCTTCTTAAGGTATGATTTCAGGGTGTCCTTGTAGTGCTTCCTGTGTCCTTGACAGATACTCTTACCATGACTGAGTTGAGAGAAGAGGTCTTGTTTCAGAAGAAGAGTGTCAGCCATCCACACACAGTGGCCAGCCTGGAAGAGTCAATGTTTCATGATCTTTGCCTCATTGCAGGTTATGTTAGCTACAGAGAGATGCTGGCACTGGTGCAATGGTCACAACTGGTGCACATTTCACTGAATGTGAAAGATCTTGCTGAGGCAATGCTGATAGAACCATTCCAGGAGCTTAAGATGACTTTGCTATGTCGCCCACATCTCACACCCATAGAGAGGAGTGTGGGGATAACCATTGCATTGTAGACCAGGATCTTAGTTTTCATCTGCAGATCTCAGTTGGCAAAGACATGGTGAAGCAACTTTCTGAAGGATATGCTGACACAGTGAATCCTATGTTTGATTTCTATATCAAGACTGACTGACTGGGAGAGGTGGCTGCCAAAGTATGGGAAATGCTCAACATTTTCCAGGGACCAGTGGTAATTCGGGATGAGGGGTTGGGGAGTGTGCAATTTGTTCTGGGGCAGGCTGCTGATGGAGCACCTTGGTCTTCTCAATATTAAGGAAGAGTCCCAGGCTATGACAGGCACCTGAGAAAAGGTGAAGGGTGGACTTCAGCTCGGTCTCAGTGTGTGCGAGGATAACACAATCATCAGTATACTGAAGGTCAGTGATGTCAGTCTTGGTTACTTTTGTTTTGCTTTGAAGGTGCCACAGGTTGAAAAGCTGACTCTCCATTCAATATTCAACCCCAGTTCTGGGAGAAAGGTGGTCATGGATGAGAATCAAAATCACAGCAAGATAGATGGAGAAAAGGGTTGGGGCCCTGCTTTACACCAGTATGGATGGTAAATGGGTCTGTCTCTGATCCATTGCAAAGGATGTGACAGTCATCCTATCATGGAGTAGCCTAAGGATGTTAATAAACTTCAATGGATAGTCGAATCTAACCAGCACCTTCCATAAGACTTCATGATTGATGGAGCTGAAGGCCTTGGTTAGGTCAATGAATGCCATAAACAGCTCCTGGTGTTGCTCTCTACACTTCTTCTGCATCTGTTGTGTAACAAAAATCATGTCAATGGTACCCCAAGATTGTCTAAAGCCACACTGGGATTCTGAAAGGACATCTTTGGCAAGAGGGGGGAGATGATCCAGAAGGATGTGAGTACAAATCTTCCCAGCAATAGAGAGGAGTGAAATGCCTCAGTAGTTCCCACATGCTGACTTGTCCCCTTTCTTGAAGATGGTCACAATGTTGGCATTATTTAAGTCAGGTGGAGCTTCCTCATTAACCCATATTTTAATGAGAAGTTGGTGAAGTTTTTCTGCTAGTGCTGTTCCACAAGCTTTGAAGACCTCTGCAGGAGTGCCATCTGGTCCTGGCCCTTTATTGTTTTTGGTCTGAGTGATGGCACTCAGACTTCCTTGAAGGCTGCGGCATCAGCAAGAGATTTTATTACTGGCTGTTAAGGGATGGACTTGTTGGTGGCAGCTGAGATCTCAGAACCATGGTTGAGTAGAATCTTGAAGTGCTTCTTCCAGTGTTGTTTGATGGATACATTATCCACGAGAAGGGTGGAGCTATCCTGGGATTGCAAGGGGGTTGGGCTATTAGAACATGGCCCATAAATGGCTTTTACTGCTTGAAAGAAGCTTCTCATGTCATGTTGATCAGCAAAACTCTGGATCTCCGCAGCCTTCACTTGCCACCACTGGTTCTTGATGTCCCATAGCCTCCTCTGAACTACAACTTTAAGCCAGTGGTAAGCCTCTCATTTTTGCTTGTTGGAGGGTTCACTTTGCCAACTGAGGAATGTGGTTCTCTTCTGATGGATAAATGCTAGGATTTGATTCTCATCAAGCCAATCTTGGTGATAGTAAGTGGAGTATTTAATTGATTCAGTGTATGCCTTGTGAATAACTTTCTTAAGTTCCTCCCATTGTGCCTGGATGTCCTTGCTGCCATCAGGTAGGTCAGAGAGCCTCTCATTTAGGTGTTGCTGAAGAGCCTCATATCTAGCATGCCCTTGGAGTGCCTTGATGTTAAATTTCTTTCTCATTCCTTTTGGTTGTTTACAGTGTTGTGGTGCAAGCTGTATGTCCCTGATTGATCTGACTAAATGGTGGTCCATCCAACAGTCATCGGTACCTCTCAGGACTCAGGTGATATGGACATCAATATGATCATGGGCTCTGACAATAATATAGTCAAGAAGATGCCAGTGATTAGAGCTTGAGCGTTTCCAAGGGGTCTTAAATTTGTCACTAGGACTGAAGATAGTATTCATGGTGAGCAAGTCATGCTCTGCACACTTGCTGAGGAGGAGGAGACCACTGTAATTGACTTACCCCACCCTCTTTTTCCCAATGGTGCCACTCCAGAGTTCAGTATCACCCAACTCTGACCACAGACAGCGAAAAGGGACTGCCAACAGGGGAACTAGTTCACAGAGCAGTTCATGGCTAGGATAGGCACAAAAGGTAAGTCAGAGCAGAAGAGGAAGAGCCTTCAATCTTCAACCATGGCAAGGACACGGTGCGCAGCCAGGGTCCCTGCCCCAGTGATAACTCCCACCCAGGGCTCCTCTGAGGCCTCCATCTAGACGTAGTCCTCAGGAGGGTTGGAGGCCCCCCTGGCCCCCTGTCTGCAGAGGTTGCCTGCCCTGAGGGAGGTGGGGGGAAAGGAGACCCCTTACCTGTCCCACATGTGCCCAAATTGAGGCCCTGGAGGGGCAGGTGAGGGAACTCCAGGCAGAGATTAGCAGGTTGCAGGGGATAAGGGCTGCAGAGAATGAGATTGATGGGTACTTTCATTCTCTGCAGGATCAGACACCTAGTGGAGAGACAACATGGGAGGGACCTGATGCAGCTGAATGGAAAAAGGTCACCTACAAGGCCAGTCATCGTACTGCTGAGATGACTTCCCCAGTACAACTGGGGAACAGATATGAGGCCCTAGCAGCATTAGAGGAGAATGCAGCAGGGGAAGATGTATCCACAATAACCACTATGCAGGCTGAGGGACAACCAGGCAGTCAGAGGAACAGATGTTGAGTCACGGTGGTGGGCAACTCCCTCCTGAGAGGAATGGAGGGACCCATCTGTCACCCATCTGTCCCACGGTGCAGGGTGTATGCTGTCTTCCCAGATCCGGGATATCACTGCGAGGATTTCTGACCTCATCCAGCCCTTTGACTACTATCCCATGGTCCTCATCCATGTGTGCACAAATGATGCAGCCAGGAGTAGTCTGGACTGTATCATGAGTGACTACAGGGCTCTGGGGGGCAGGCTTAGGAAGTCAGGGGTGCAGGTGGTCTTCTTGTCGATCTTTCTGGCCAGTGGTCATCATCAGCATCAAAGTGCCTGCATCAGAGAAGTCAACCTGTGGCTCCAGAGTTGGTGCCATCATGTGGGTTTTAGCTTCTTCGACCCAGATCTTCACTTCCATGAAAAGGGCATCCTGGGATGTGATGGTCTTCATCTCTCTTCAAAAGGTAAGATTCCGTTCTCTTACAGGTTGACTGATCTCCTATATAGGACTTTAAACTAGGTTCACTGGGGGACAGGGATGCAGAGGACAAAGAGATCCTAGAATCAGTGAGCCATAAGCCATAGGCTGGAACAGCCCAGGTGAGTACTAAGGGGCCCAATAGGCATCAGGACAGGCGTGTAACAAGGGCACCCACTGGGAGCCTTAAATGTCTCTACACTAATGCTAGGAGCATAGGGAACAAGCAGGAGGAACTTGCATTCATGCTTGGAAGCACTAACTTCAACCTGGTTGGGCTAACTGGGAACCTACTCATGACTGGGCAGTAAGCATTGAGGGCTATAGGTTGTACAGACATGATCGAGTGGGGGAAAAGTGTGTTGGGGGGATGTTACTCTTTATGTTAAGGAGCAATACACATCTTCTATAATCAAGATGGGATCAGAGGAGGGGCAAATTGAGGTACTGTGGGTTAGAATACAGGGAGGTTGGGGGGAAAGGGATTTGGTAGTGGGAGTCTACCACAGACCACCACACCAGGAGGATGGAATTCTCAAGGCAGCTATCAGAGGCTGTACGATCAAGGGACATGGTTGTCATGGGTGACCTAAACTACCCTGGCATCTGCAGAGAGGAGCAGTCAGACAGATCTAACTGCTCACATAGGTTCTTAACCTGTATACAGGACCTTCACCTAATGCAGGAGGTATATGGTCCCACTAGGGGAAATGCCTTGGTGGCCTTGGTGCTAGCTACAGGGGATGACCTGGTGTGGGATCTGCAGGTACATGGTAATCTAGGAGATAGTGACCATCAATTGATTGAATTCAGTGTCTGGTGTGTGGTGGGAAAAGTAACCAGCAGGGCAGAAGGCTAACTTCAATGTGCTCAGGAAATTAGTTAGTGAGGCATTGAAGATGAAGAGCATTGGCAAAATGGGAGTCCAGGAAGGATGGTTGTTCCTCAAGGAAGCAATCCTTTGGACACAGAAGGAGACAATCCCGTTGCACACAAAAGGGGGAAAAGGGGCCAAGAAACCCTCTTGGCTGAACAGGGAAGTCCAGGAAAGCCTAAGGACAAAGAAAGAGGCATACAGGCTGTGGAAGCAGGGAGTGGCTACCAAGGATGAGTCTACTTCCTTGACTCTCACTTGCAGGAAGTCACTTAGGAAGGTTAAAGCAGCAACGGAACTCAGGCTGGTGACAAAAATTAAAGACAACAAAAAGTCCTTCAGGTATATAGGGAGCAAAAAGAAGGTTCAGGGTAACATAGGACCTCTACAAGACAGGCTAGGGCAATTGGTGACAGATAGGAGGGACAAGGCTGAACTCTTCAATGCGTTTTTTGCCTCTGTATTCCAGAACACAGATCAAGACAAATCTCCCAATTGCATTATAGATAGGCACAGAAGGAACACCTGTGGGCAGCATTGATCTTTCCTTTACAAATAAAGTTGTAGGCATCTCTTTCTTCTTTCAGAAAGCCTTAATCTTCCCAGTGGGTCTCACTTAGGGCAGCAATATCGATGTAATATTTTGCAAATTCTCTAGCTACTATGGCAGTTCTTCTTTCAGGATACTCACTGTTTGGGGAGTTCATTAGAGTGCGGACATTCCATGTGGCAAATTTCAGTATTTTATTTTGTTGGTTTAGGTGACAGATAGAGTGATCCCACTGGATGCAGCAATCCAGCCAGGGTGTGGGGGTATGTGTTGAGACAGGCTATGTTTAGGGCACTTTTTCTAGCTCCTTCCCCATTCAGGTTGAGCAGAGGAGATCCTAAAAAGGAATCCTCAGTCATGGTTGCAGCTGCTGAATTGTATTTCTGTCTTGGTTAGTGCAAAACAACCATCACACAAACGTGACCCATGTGCAGATTTGTGACTAGGGACTCCCAGGGTTCCTGTCTTCACCACCACTTGCCTGTCACCACAGGACTTGGTTTATGGGAGATGTTAACATCCCTGGTAGAGGTCTGTGCATGACATCTTTTAACGGGGAAGCTGGTGCACAAGCAACAGCCACACAAATTTGACAGGAAGGAGCCCTGACCCCAGTGCAAAGGATATCCAAAATAACTGGAGACCTCCATTCTGCTGCAGCCTTCATTTTCCTTCACACCTGCAGAGAATCAGCAGGTCCTCAAGTACACCTGTTCCACCATTGGGGTCTTCAGGAGTTTGGACAATGCATAGTCTGGGACCTCACCTCAAACCTGTTCACTAGGGGAGACCTCACCCGGAGTACAAGACTCCAGACAACATAACTCTGAGTCATTGGAACACAAACCTCTCCACCATGACAAGGTTATGGTCCAAGGAGAGGACCGTAACCTTTTCTACACAGTGCTTCTGCACCCGGGAGGCAGGAGCAGGGAGGAGAGGAGGGATCTAGGCACACGTGCTTCCCGTACACATGTGTGCCTCCTTACCGGACCCGAGGCGGAGGTGGATGCAGCAGCAGCGGAACCAGCAGTGGGGGTAGCAACAGCTGATCCACTAAAGGTAAGTGGGGCAGAGGGACCCAGCACAGGTGAGCTGGATCCAGAGGGGAAGCCCTGGGATCACTTTTAGCTGAACTGGTAGGGAGCCATGCTCCCGAGCCGCACTGCATGAACAGAGCGCTCAAACAGGGGGAGGGCTAGCGGGGACTGCCCCCCTAGGCTAGGGAGCACCCCCACGGTTAACCCTCAGGGAACAGGCTCCAGAGGCACTGGATCCCCCCAGCGGGGGAGTGTAGGGGGCGGGACTGCTGGCAGGCACTTCCGGGAAGCCGGAGCGCCTGATTGGCTGTTGGGGCAGCGGCGGGAATTTCAAACTGCGGCCTTTAAAAGCCATGGTTTGACACAGCTTCTGGCACTCAGGAGCCAGGAGCAGGGAGGAAAGGAGGGATCTAGGCACACGTGCGTCCCACACACGTGTGCCCCCTTACCAGACCCGAATCAGAGGTGGACGCAGCAGCAGCGGAACCAGCAGTGGTGGCAGCAACAGCTGATCCCCCAAAGGTAAGTGGGACAGAGGGACCCAGCACAGCTGAGCTGGATCTGCAGAGGAAGCCCCCTGGATCCCTTTTAGCTGAGCCGGTAGGGAGCCGCACTCCCGAGCTGCACTGTGCAGAGTGTGCTCCCTCACCTGTGCCTCCAGGGCTCTAAGATGGGTGACTGCAGGGCGCCTGCAGGACGCTCTTACAGAGCGCGCTGGCGTTTGCACCAGCGTTCGTGCTGGCGGGCGGGCAGGAAGGGCCAGGAGGGAGACTCCTGCAAGGGTCAGGCAAAGACACCACACAAAACTCTAAGTAAACAGCAACTTATACAATGGTGTCAATGAGGATTGCTGCTAGGGAACCTGCCTAGGGGGTGCTGCCTACCCTGGGCTTGTCTAAGGCCTCCACCCAGACAGAGCCCATGGGGGGGCTGGCGTGCCCCTACCTCCCAGCCTGCAGGGGTTGCCCAGCAGGGCCAGGGGGGCGGGGATTGGGGGCCTCCGCACCTCCTCTCCTTCCTTCTCCTGCAGGTGCCCATCTTAGAGCCCTGGAGGCGCAGGTGAGGGAGCTCCAGGAGGAGGTTAGCAGGTTGACGGGAATCAGGGAGGTGGAGGATGAAATTGATGTTTTTTTCCTTTCCCTGCAGGACCATGCACACAAGGAAAAAGCACCCCGGGAGGTGCCCTCCACTGCTGAGTGGCAGACGGTCACATCCAGAACCAAGGCTGCTCGCAGCAAAGCAGTACCAGTTCCTCCAGTCTGGCTGGAGAACAGGTATGAGGCCCTGGCAACACTGCAGGAGAAGGAAGGAGAGGAGGAAACCTCCAGAGAGGAGGCAACTCCACTCTCTTCATGCTCCAAACAGGCTGAAGGAGCCAAGCAGACCCGGAGGAGGAAACGCCGAGTGATCATCATAGGTGACTCCATCCTGAGAGGTACGGAGGGCCCCATCTGTCGCCAGGACTCCTCAACACGCGAGGTCTACTGCCTCCCTGGAGCAAAGATTCAGGACATGACGGGGATGATCCAGGCCATGATCCAGCCCACCGATTACTACCCCATGGTCCTAATCCATGTGGGTACTAATGATGAGACCAGGAGAAGACCTGATCACCTGATGACAGACTACCATGCTCTGGGGGGTGTGCTGAGGGAGATGGGAGCATAGGTGGTATTCTCCTCTGTCCTACCAGTGAGCAGACATGGAAGACAACATGAGGCCTGCATCAGAGAGACCAATTGGTGGCTTCGGGAATGGTGTCTTGAGGTAGGCTTTGGCTTCCTAGACAATGACCCACACATCATGATGAGAGACATGCTCAGGTGGGATGGGCTTCACCCTTCCCCCAAAGGTAAGCGTGTGTTCTCTTCTAGGTTGGCAGATCTCCTATGGTGTGCTTTAAACTAGGCTCATTGGGGGACAGGGAAGATGAGGGCGGAGGAAGCCTTGGACCACCAAACCAAGCGACACCCACAAGAACAGCCCAGCCTGGACCAACGACAAGCAGAATGAATACCCAGGTAAGCAACTGGGGCCCAGGCAGTACTGAGATTAGGGGGTGAGTGCACACATCTTCAGGAGGCCTCAAATGCCTCTACACAAATGCTCGTAGTATGGGGAACAAGCAGGAGGAACTTACCCTACTGCTAGCTGACACCAAGTCAAACATAGTGGGGCTCACAGAAACATGGTGGGACCCAATGCACAACTGGGCGGTGAATATCAAGGACTATAGGCTGTATAGGAGGGACAGGACAGGGAGGAAAGATGTGGGAGTGGCACTCTACATCAAGGAGGAATACACATCCTCATCTAGTAGCACAAGGTCAGATGAGGAGCACACTGAAGTGCTCTGGGTTAGAATACAAGGGAGTCGAGGGGAAAGGGACTTAACGGTGGGGGTCTACTACAGGCCACCCAACCGAGGGGAAGAGCTAGACGGGGAATTCTTAAGTTAGCTCACGGAGGTAGTTAAGTCAAAAGACATGGTCATCATGGGTGACCTGAACTTTCCAGACACCTGCTGGGAAGAGCAGTTAGCCAGGTCTTACTGCTCACATAGGTTCCTAGCCAAGATACAGAACCTCCACCTAACTCAGGAGGTGCACAGCCCCACCAGGGGAGACACCTTGTTGGATCTGGTGCTGGCCACAAGTGACGATCTCTTGAGGGGGCTGCGGGTGCTCAACCACCTGGGCAACAGCGATCATCGCCTGCTGGAATTCACCATCCAGCACAAGGTGGCAAAAGCCTGCAGCAGGGCAGCAGCCCTGGACTTTAGGAGGGCAGATTTCAATGAGGTAAGAAGAATAGTTGGGGAAGTACTGAGGTCCCGGAGGGGTGGGGAGTCGGATGTCCAAGAGGAGTGGTCGTTCCTTAAGGAGATGATCCTCCAAACCCAAAGGGAGGTAATCCCAACAAGGATCAAAGAGGGCAAGAGGGCGCAAAAGCCCCCATGGCTCACCAAAAGCATAGGGAACATCTCCTGGCTAAAAGGGAGATGTACACCCAATGGAAGGGAGGGGCCATCACCAGGGAGGACTATACCTCAGTTGCTCGGGGCTGCAGGGGGGTGGTCAGGAAGGCCAAGGCAGAGATGGAACTGGGACTAGCTACCTGGATCAAGGACAACAAGAAGTCCTTTTTTTAAATACATGGGGGGCAAAAAGCAGGTACCTGGTAACGTGGGACCTCTGCAAGACATGCTAGGAAATTTGGTTGTCGCACCAGATGACAAGGCTAACCTATTTAACGATTTCTTTGCCTCCATTTTCCTGAGCAGGGACCAGATCAGCCCATCTGCTGGGACCCTCTCAGGCCCCAGGGGAGGTGCACCTAGACTTAGCATCAGTGAGGATCTAGTCAGGGAACTTCTGGAGGGACTGGATGTATTTAAATCAGCTGGTCCTGACAACCTCCACCCCAAAGTGCTGAGGGAATTGGCAGAGGTCATTGCGGGACCCCTGGCATGGCTTTATGAGCACTAGTGGTGCTCTGGTGTGGTGCCAGAGGACTGGAAAAGGGCCAATGTGGTTCCCATTTTCAAAAAAGGGAGGAAGGAGGATCCAGGAAACTATAGGCCAGTTAGTCTTACCTTGATCCTGGGTAAGCTTTTTGAGAGAATTATTCTGGCACATGCCCATGAGGGGCCAGCAGGGGAGGTTATGCTTAGGGGCAACCAACATAGGTTCATTAGAGGCAGGTCCTGTCAGACCAACCTGGTGGCCTTCTATGACCAGGTCACAAAATCTTTAGACACAGGAGTAGCAGAGGACGTAGTCTTTCTGGACTTCAGGAAGGCCTTCGACACTGTCTCTTACCCTATTCTCATTAAAAAACTAGGGGACTGTGGTGTCAACACCTACACAGTCAAATGGGTCGCTTGCTGGCTGGAGGACCACACCCAGAGAGTGGTGGTGGATGGGTCATTTTTGACCTGGAGGGATGTGGGCAGTGGGGTCCCCCAGGGCTCGGTCCTTGGACTCGCGCTGTTCAACATCTTCATCAGTGACTTGGATGAGGGGGTAAAAAGCACCCTATTCAAATTTGCTGATGACACTAAGATGTGGGGGGATGTGGGCATGCTAGAAGGGAGGAATAGGCTGCAATTGGACCTAGACAGGTTACAGGAGTGGGCAGATGAGAACAGGATGAGTTTCAACACTGACAAGTGCAAGGTGCTGCATCTGGGGAGGAAGAATCAGCAGCGTACCTACAGGCTGGGGAACTCCCTTCTTGTCAGTGCAGAGGCAGAAAAGGATCTTGTAGTCATTATGGATTCCAAGATGAACAAGGGCCGACAGTGTGGGGACGTGGTCAGGAAGGCCAACCACACCTTGTCATGCATCCACAGATGCATCTCAAGCAGGTCCAAGG
>NW_005841918.1:2894520-2922824 GCF_000455745.1 Alligator sinensis
AAAATACCGGCCCTAGGCTACAGAGTTATTCCTTTTTCCCAGTCCAGCATGTACAATGATTGGACAGGATCCCAGCCAAATTCCCCTTGAGAGTTAAATCAGGAGGTCAGTTAACATATCCACTGACTCCATTCATAGGTACCAGGGAAATATAAATAAGCCATTTGGCATCAGGTGGTAGATAGATAGTAGGGATGTGTCAAGCTTCAGTAGCTGATTCGATTTGGAGGAGATTTGGCCTGATTCGACAGCCGAATCTCCAAATCCGAATTGAATTTGGAGACCCATTAAAAGGTCCAAATCAAATTGGAAGGCTCTGAATCAATTCGGAAAGATTCAGAGATTTGGAAGGCTTGCAGCAAAGCCTTATGCCTGCATGAGGGGCTATCATCCCTGCTATTTTCATCTCACTGTGGCAGAGTACCTTTGAGGGTGCTCGCCACTTGGGGGCTCCCACAGGCTCCAATGGGAGCCTGCTTTGGAAGAGCAGCAGGGGAAACCCCCTAGGTACCATTTAAAGGGGGAAGGTGTGTGGCAGGGCACTGTTGGTGCCTGCTACTTTAAGACCAAAGTTAAGCAGCCAGCAGGTGCTTGATTAAGGCAGCCATTTTAATTCTCTGGCTGCCTATATAAAGAGCTCAGTTCCCTGCTGGCTGGGAAGGCAGCAACTTAGTCAGGCTGCAAGGCTCCATAACATCCTGGAGGTAAGGGAGGAGCTGTAGGGGATGGTCAGGAGGCTCCTGGTCCTGGGCATGACCTAAAACTGCACCCTGCCAGGAGTGGGTGGCCAGGTGGGGCTCTCAGTGGCAAGGGAGCCCCCAGGAAATATCAGGCCAGTTATTACCCCGGTGAAAGGCAGGTAGGAGCACCTTAACCCTAGCCCTCACCTTTGGGTGGGTTAAGTAACACCAGAGGCAGTTGGGGGCCAGACATGGCTATGGCCACCTGAGCCCTGTGTGGTGCAAGACCCCGAGAGACCCCAAGGAGGGAGAGTGGGGGCCAGGCATGGCTGCAGCCACCTGAGCCCTGTGGGGACCGAAGCCCCATGGCCTCAAGTGAGACGGCAGTCTGGAGCCCCGAGTGAAGGGGGCAGAGACGAGTAGCCCCAAGCGAGGGGGCAGTGGGGAGCCATGAGTGAAAGGGGTGGAGATCTAGAGCCCCAAGTGAAGGGGCGGTGTGGAGACCCTGAGTGAGGGCAGTAGGCCCAGGTAGGTCTTTGGACACCTGAGGCTGAAGTTTAGGCCCAAGGCCAAGTAAAGGGGGCTCAGCCCAAGAGAGAGAGGCTGAATCCTGACCCCGGTAAGTCCTCCACTGCTAGGAGGCTGAGTGTGGGTCAAAAGTAAGATCTTAAGTAGCACCACAACCTGTTGCTCCAGTGGGGGGAGTGAGAGTCCCCTGTGAGACCCTGGAGCACCAGTTGTAGTGTGAGGTACCCTAGCTCGCACTAGGGTGCGATGCGGCGGCTAGTAAAGCGACCAAAACGCTGGCTTGCATCCATAGATGCTTCTCAAGCAAATCCCGGGACGTCATTCTCCCCCTGTACTCGGCCTTAGTGAGGCCGCAGCTGGAGTACTGTGTCCAGTTTTGGGCTCCACAATTCAAAAAGGATGTGGAGAAGCTTGAGAGAGTCCAGAGAAGAGCCACGCGCATGATCAGAGGTCAGGGAAGCAGACCCTACAATGACAGGCTGAGAGCCCTGGGGCTCTTTAGCCTGGAAAAGCGCAGGTTCAGGGGTGATCTGATGGCCACCTACAAGTTTATCAGGGGTGACCACCAGCATCTGGGGGAACGTTTGTTCACCAGAGCGCCCCAAGTGATGACGAGGTCGAATGGTCACAAACTACTTCAAGATCGTTTCAGGCTGGACATAAGGAAGAACTTCTTTACTGTCCGAGCCTCCAAGGTCTGGAACAGCCTGCCACCGGAGGTGGTTCAAGCGCCTTCATTGAACACCTTCAAGATGAAACTGGATGCTTATCTTGCTGGGATCCTATGACCCCAGCTGACTTCCTGCCCTTTGGGTGGGGGGCTGGACTCGATGATCTTCCGAGGTCCCTTCCAGCCCTGATGTCTATGAAATCTGCTCAGGTCCCGTCTGACCCTACCAACTATGAAACTCTGAATATTGACACTTTTATTGTCAGTAGTATTATACCTGTAAGTGAGATTTGCCACTTTCAGCAGGTAAAGTCCATAAGCAACTCATCTAGTAACTCACAGCAGAAACATATTTTGGAATCACTGATCTCAGAAGCGATGACTATGGGTGCATAAAATTCCGTTTCCTTATGCAGCCTTTTGAAGAGGCATTTTTCATGGGAAATTCCTCTCATTAGAGACTCAATACATAAGTCAAAGGATGGAGGTTGTGGTGCTACCTACTGAAGTGTGAAGCAATTGTCTGCTGTCACTAGCACAGTATGAATGATTTTAGTGTTCTCTCTTCCCCTATTTCATGGTACAGGGAGAGAGATTAATTTGATTCCTTTGGAAATAAATTCTTCTAGAAACTGAGTAATAACAAGTAAGCAGAAATGTTTGATCTTTCCTCAGCCTTACTGCATAACAGGCTAAAAAGCATCACTTAAAGGTGCATTAAAACATTCAGTAAAGGAAAATACATTTTTATTTGTATCCTTGCATCAGTCCCCTTCTTTCTTTAATGAGGATGAACTTTAATAGGTTTAAATTTTATCTCACCAGAAAAGAAACAGCAGAGTTGGCTTTGTGTCTGGCAACAAAGTATATACAGGGGCTAAGCAAAGCAGAAAAAGTGTTTTAAGGTATTATTTTATCTTTTGTGGTGCAAATGTTCCTATAAAAGTTTCCCTAAATATAAAACCAGAACCAAGTTTGTTTATTTTGGTACCTTCCTAGCAGATTGTTTACTCATGGAGCTACTCTACCAGTGCTCTGCCTAAGTTAATACATCCTTAGGGGCCTCCTATTTGTGCTTGGTTAAGCAAATTATCTCTAAGTAAGAACTATAGTATCCAGATCTAAATGAGAATGTACAATTTAAGTGACTTTTCTCACCCTTGTGGTTAGTGATATTTCTCTTCAGATGTCAGCATAAGTCTATGGCTACGTGAACAAGTTAATGTGAGATAAACTAGAGTGTGAGCTGACAGCACGTTACCTACTCTGAGCAGTATTTGTCCATGGACCTGCTGTTAGCCAGTGGTAATTGCTAAGTCGCTTACTTCTTAATGAAAGTGGTATACATTTACACCTGGGTAAGAGCATGTACAAGGGAAGGTACTATGGAGTAGTACTGTGAAGGTACGATGGAGTACTATGGAGTATGGAGCTAAGATCTGTAATTTCATACCCTAGTTTACCTCATGGTAACTTATTTGTGTTGCTGTGCTCTAAGTGCTGCTGTCATTTCCAGTCTCACACTTGAACTAAGTCAATCTGTCCTTTTAAATGATTTAGACATGAATGACCAACTTGTGAGACTAGTACAAGTGAGTTTGAATGATCAGAATAGGAAGGTAGGAGAGAATAAACTGTTTTCCAAGGCAAAGAAATTAAGCACAGCCTATTTCATCCTCCACAAGTCCAGGCACAGTCCCCTGTCTATTTGTGTCTTCCAGGGACCGTGGGCCTTAAGGCCCACCTAGTTAACTAATAGCCCCCACTGTGTGGGGCCAAATGTTGAAAGATACAACTGATAATTTTTTTTTTTTTTTTGGTGAGACAACTAAGGAAGAAAAAGGTAGGAGTGATGTGGGGGTCAAAGGGTCAAAATGTGAAAGTAAGTACTCCAGAGGGGGACACAGAGCAGAGTCCCCCAGGCCATACCCACTGGTCCTCAAAGGCATCCAAGGAGCCAGTGGATGCTGCCCACTGGTGCTCTACCCAGAAATGTGCATGGAAAAGTGAGAGGAAAGCATCCCCACAGTCTCTGGGCACCTTCCCAGCCAGAGGCTCCTTCTTGGTCAAGTACAGGGCCCACTTGGCCAGGGCCAGGAGGAGGTTGACCAAGAGGTCCCAGGTCTTGATGGGGCCATGGATGGGGTGACCAAAAGCAAAAAGGTGGGGGGTGAAATTCAACTAGAACCTCAGGAGTAGGTTCTGGAGGTGGAGGTGAAGGGGCTGCAACCTGGCACACTCAAGGGTCATGTGCACTAACAGACAGTCCCCTGAGGGGTGGAGATTAGAGGTGGCATGGGTGACACAGAAAGGTCCAAGGCAACCATGCATAAATTCCTTTAACTCCCTTCAAACTGCTACATAAGTAGTATGTGTGCTGGAGGTCTTTTGTTCCATCCTTGTGTGGCTTTCCTCCATTCACCCTTACTTTGTAGAGAAGAAGCACATTGATTTCACTGACATGAAAGACAGGCATGGATTTGTTTCCAAGGGTCCAATCCTAAGAGGTACAGAGTGTTGCCTAGGAGGTGCTGAGAGTCATCAACTCCATTTCACTTTAGTGCTTTGCATAATATTGCCCTAAAACATGGTAAATAGTCATTTGGGAAGGAGGCAGTATTTATTCCATTACTATCAGAATTACCTATGAGTTTCCAGGATTTCAAGGACAGGGCTGGTAATGGGAAATGGATGTTAGAGAAGTATGGTTCCCTCTGCTCTGCGTGTTTGCTATGAATTCCTCCTACTAATAATCATTCTTTTATTACCTCCACTAGCCATGCCTGTTTCCAGGATAAACCTTGCAGAAAGCAGCAAATGTTTTTGCTCACTCTACCAGTCTCAGAAACCACCATCCCTTACCTCTCATTCTTTCATCTTCAAATTGTTCTCAGCTTTGAAGGAGAAAGAACCTTCTCTGTCAAAATCCTATGTTTTAACCCAGCAAACTAAATATCAGAGGAGTACATAAAGTAGTGACTGCAACTTCATACTTGAGTTGAGTTGATACCATTTTCTAACAGAAACCAAATAAAATGAAATTATATTGTTGCTATGGGTAGATGCACATGGTGCCCAGCACAATACTCTGCTTATTTGGTCAGTGGACATCTCTGTGTTGGGCCAGTAGGGGGTGCTTCTGCATTGAGCCACCCACCTCACTGCGCCTAACCATCTTCCAGGCTCTGAGTGCCTTCCTAGGGGCACCTCACATCCAGCCAACCCCCTTCCTGGAGCACACCTGCAAGCCTGGGGGTAATGCTGCCATCACCCAGAGTCTGGATGGATCTTGGATCTGCACCACCTGGGAAACACAGGCCTAGTAGTCCTTGAGGATACTTGACCCACTGCAAGAACTTGGGGTGCCTCCCTTAGCCTGAAGCACAAATAGTGGTCTCCCTTGGTCAGCCGAACCAAGGGGACCCCAAGGCATAATCTAGACCCTCTTCCAATAAGTCTCCCATGTTAGATACAACAGAGAACCTTATTGGTTACAAGGAGTAGGTTTGGAATAGAGTACAGGGTAGAGCAATATTGGAGAAATACCTTAGAGCAAACAGTGGCATGGTAGCCTTTGATTACACATCTGTGTTACTGCAAGTTATATATTTAGTTAGATCTCAAGCAGCTTACTCACAAGTATCATCCAGAGGCAGGTGGAGATTTCCTCTGGAGGAAAACAGTTCATTGACCATGAGTTTTGAGAGAGAGTGAGTTTCAGATGGTACAGATTCTGTTTGAGTTCTCATCATGGCTGCTGCTCCTCCTCCTGGGCAGTCCTTTATTTATATAGCACGTATGACCTCATTTACCTGATCCAATGGAGGCCAACAACTGTTGGCTGCTAGCCAACCAATTTGAAATGCATCACTGGTTGCTGTGTAGACTGGCAGGGTCTCTAGCCCCCTCCCACTGCTTAGAAAAATAGGTAGTTTAAGCCCCCACCAAGGTATGTGAAGCCAGTCACATAGGCAGAGGGAGCAGGTTTCCCACTCCCTCAGGAATGTATCCAGCTGAGGTTACAACTCAGGGTTACCTGAAGCCGATGGGGACAGAGGTGTCTGCCCTCTGCAGTGACCATGGTAACTGTAACAGGGAGCCAGTGACCCTGTTATGGAGCCACCTGAGAGAAGTGTTAATTGCCAATAAAGCACACCCAGACCGGCCAGGTACCTGAGCAGAGACTTGTTAATTGTCTATTATGGTTTCACAGACTGGCATCAAGGCCAGCTGGGAGATGTTTATTACCACCTAGAGGATTTGTATAATAAGACCTGAGGCTGATTAGAGACTTCCCCCGGAAGGGGAACCCAAGCAGTGGCTGAGAGCCAGCCAGAGCGATGGAGCAGTTTTTCCTGTGCAGGGGCACAGGCATGAGGGAGGAAGCAGGGAAGCTTTTTCTCACAGAAAGCAGATGGCGGGACCTGTGGAGAGTTGCAAGCAAAGCTGGCACGGCAATCTCCAGGACAGGTACTTCGGGTTAATGAGAGACTGTGGCTGGGGGAAGCCGGCATGGTTATTCCCGGTATTTTGTGAGACTGTGAATAAGCGAGGTAGGGACCAGATGTGGATGCAGAGTTCCCACTGACTGTGTCTTATTAAAGATCCCTGCTCATCCCAGATAGCGTTGAGGGGAGAGGGGCTTGCAAGCCACTGTAAGTAGTATTGGCACAGCAAGTGGCTGTTCATTTGCAGGAGCGGGAGCGCAAGAAGAGCTGACCTTCGTGTTCCTTGAATATAGAGAGGCTGCTGCCCAGGCTTACATTTGTATCATACTAGCAGGAGCCTGACCCTGTGTTAGCAACTGGAGATGGTGGCAGGACAGGGCGTGGCATGTTAGAGCCTTTATTAAATCAGAAGCTTCCCACCTGAGAGCTCTTTATTGTTTCTTTTTTTTACTCCCATCAAGTCATGGCAGGCGAGAATGAGCTCAGGCACGGGAAGTGGGTCCTAACATGCCCCTTTGATTGACCCAGGTATCCCGTTCACAGTAACCAAATTGTCAGATAGCAGAGTTTGGGGAGAGACAGAGATGGTAGTTTGGCCACAGTCTCCATGCTTCTTCAAAACCAAATCTGATCAGTCTATTTTCCATTAATCAAATCCCAAGGTCTTTACTCTGGTATTCATTGTACTTTTAAAGTAAGTCTTATATTTGGGTGTCATGAAGACTCATTGACTCCAGGGGAGCACCATGAAACTGGATAAATCCTAGAACAACTTGGGACTCAGAAGGAACATGCCCTTTCCCATGCTTACTACACACGCCACCAGCAGATAATACTGCTACTCTGTAGGCTGGTAGAGAAGGAGACAGGAAGCAGAGGGAGTAGTACTGTTCATTCACTATATCCCACAATTATATGTCAAACCCCCAAATCATGAGATTTTTCTTAAATCTTTTTTTTCTTTTTCCATCCTTGAACTTCTCCTGCCCTTTCCTGGAATATGTGACAGCTACGTTACTGTCAGCTCTCATCAGTATCTACTGAGTAATGCAGTTTCCGTTTCTCCTTACTCCATTCCCCTTCACAGAAATACAGGAAAGGAGACCATCTTCTTTCTGTTCCTAGGCCTAGTTGCATGGGCAGATCAATCTATTGTTCATAGACTAGGACAATGATTCTGAACCAAGTTGCCATGGTACCCTGGGGTGCCTTGAGATCCTTTCAAGGGTGCCTCAGATCAGGGTGTCATGAAATATTAGTATTGTTAGGTGTGCAAACATGATGCACAAGATAAACCCAGATATTTCAAATAGGAATTCATAGTGTTAAAATATTCTCACCTCCTGTGGTCTTTCCAAGTTTTTTGTAACAGAATTGCTCTTTTTTCTGTAGGTCAAAGAAGAAAAATGAAAAGCTGGCAGTTTCGGAGGGGTGCCTCGAGTCTATCGAGGGATGCCTTGAGTCTAACAAGGGGTCCCTTGAGTCTAACAAGGAGTGCCTTGAGTCTAAAATGGTTGAGAACCACTGGGCTAGGAAGAAAAAAGGGAACAGAATCACCCTGCATTGCTATTGCTTTTTGCTTGCTCTCCTTCTGCTGTGAACCTGGTATTGGCTGCTCTCTCTCTCCCATGCAAAAACTTCTTAGCTGGTGTGTGGTGGGAAAGAAGACTGTGTCTACTCCTTCCAGCAACCTTGAGGGTTGTTTTCTTTAGGAGGAAGAGACATGGAAAGCATAGCCAAAAACAGAAAGGTAGCAGAACTGGGAAGTGGGTGGAAGACGGAATGTGGAACCAACCCACATAGCATCTAGCAGGGGCCAAAATTGTATGACGTGCCAAACCTGGCAACACTAATGGAGTACCTGAGTACAGAGACTTTAATTACACTTTTCATAGGTAGTACAGGATGGGGTTGTTCCTTTGGCTGCATATGCTTGCCCAGGAGCTAGGCATGACAATCAGGGATAATCTGACCTGGAGCAGCAGTTTAAACTAGATGACTGTGAGGTCCCTTCCAGTCCTACTTTCCTATGATATGGCCCAGTCTCCTGCTTATATCATGCATCCCACATTTGATCGTGTTTTTGTGCAAGCACCAGCTGCTTGGCTCATGAGAAACATGACAATCTCTGCTTTCATTTTTAAAATGAGTAATGGGAATGATTCCACCTTCACGTACAGAGGGTCAGGCTCCTTTGTTCTGATGCAAGTTGAGATAGTGACCTGATTTATACCAGCAGAGATTCTGGATCTTTTAAGAAGTTTTCAAGGGAGACCTTTAATCCTTATTACTTGAGACTACTGACTAGATGACAATAACTGGTACTGGCCTTTGTGCAGAAAGGGGAATCGACTATTATACTGGAGGCAATTGAGTTTTTCCCTGATGATAAGGCTGGAGGAAATGAGACAATTGTAGGAATATTAGAGCACCAACTGCCTTCCTATACTTAACAACTCACCATCTTGATGGGGATGGTTTTTATTTATCTTTTTTTTTCTTTTAAGGAAAAAAAATGTCCACTGAAAATGAAGAATACACAACTTGCTCTTTCATCTGAGAGATAAAGATGAACTCTGCCTTCCCTTCATGAAATGTCCTGACTCCACGTTTCAAGGAAATCAGCCCTGCTTCCTAGCATTTACCCTGAAAGTATCATAGTGCCATTTTTCTTCCAGAATTACAATCATCTATTACTGTGTAATATCTGCAGCATATGGCTAGTATTGTCCATTAGCAAGCAATACAACAGGAGGTACCTCATCTATCCAGATGATACCTGTTTGTCTCTGTTTCAGGCATGCAGATCTCATTTTCTGTAATGACATTCTGATCTTGTAAATACATACTGAAAGTTAAGTGCACACATGAGTAAGTTGCCTTATTGCGCCTACTTAAGCAAGCAAGTAAGTACTTCTTGGGATAAAGCCTCAGTTCTTAAATTTATTATATGAAATATTTTTGCCTTATATATAGGCAGTAGTGGTTGTTTATAAACCTCTAGTCTAGGATTACAAGCCAATATTTAGCTGGGCTCCTTGGATCCAGTGCATTAAAATAAAACTGGTTCCACTTTAAAAAATTTCATATTTAGGTAAAATAGATTATAGTAATTAATTTATATATTTTATAATTTATATTAAAGCATTGTTGAGTGCTGCCATGCTTCATAATAGCATTAAGTACATGAAGTTTGCATGTATTACACTAGAGATGAGCCAACATTTTGACCCTCACATCCAAAGCCCCTTACAGGTCAAGTGAGGAAGTGATTTTTTTAATATCAGAATCTCTAGCTCCAAATCCACCTCTAGTGTTATTATTCTGAACCAGATCCAAGACTGAAAGGATACTGCTTTCCAGTTCAGTTGCCACTGAAATTCTCAGGAGATGTCATGGGGATGGAATTGCAAAAGAAGAATTGTATTTCACAATATTCCTGCCAGCTGGGGCTTAAATCTCATGCAAACAACTCAGATGATTTTGGCACTGTTGACTGCAAACCCAGAACCAGATCAGGATCTCCCTATCTCTTCATAACACAGTAATATGCCTTAAATTTTCTCCCCAATTTCCTTATTAGCCAATTCATTTATTTCCTAGTACTTCTGGTTATGTTACTCATTGCTGTTTACAGAATCAATTTTGGATAGTCACCTGCAGACCTAATGCCAGAGGCCTAAATGCTCTACAGCTCTTGCTTCTGGTGTGATTAGTTTAGGCACCATCCAGGTTACAGCAGTTGTCCTCACTGGGAAAGGACCCTATTATCTGCAGTTTTACCCCTTCCAAGTTTATAGGAAAATGAAAAGAATTAAAAGGCGGGGAGGGGATTAGGGGGAAGAGGACAAGCAACAAGACAAGTAGTCCCAGCTGAGCTGTCAGCCTCATTTTTTTCCTGGGGCCTTGGACAACCTATAGTCTGACTCAACATATGCTTGATAGTCATCAGCAAGCTCTCCAAAAGCAATCTGCCATCTAAGGAGATCAAACAGTCTATAACAGTGGGAACAAGCTCTGTCCTATGTCAGGACTGTGCCAGGAGCCTAAGGACTACAGGTCTGTGCTCCTCCTTGAACAGCTCCCTTCTCAACTGAGAGCTTCTCCTTTTACAAGCCTTTCTCCAGTTCTGATGTATCATATAGGTGGAGCAGAGTGGCGTGAAGACACTCAGACATATAACAGACAGTCACTCACCCCTTCCAGACTGGTGTAGTGTTTACACATCCCATCAAGAACAGATACATGGCTTCACTTGTCTATGTTGCCCTAATATCAGCAGCCTAAGAACTGAAACTGGGAAACAGAGTAAGGGCCAAATGTTACCTTCTTAAGAGGAAGATGTTAGCAGCTTCATAGGAAGCAAAAGGAGTTAAAAACTGATGGAGGAAAAAAGAGAAAAATGGTGCTGGAAGGCAATTCTACCGCCTCAAAAACTATGTAAGACTGGCACGCTCATCATGTTAATCTGTGTTCAAGAGCACAGGGATAGGACCTATCTGTCTGACTCTTCTAGCTCAGCTTGCAAGAGCTCTTCATTCCTGCACCTCTGCTCCAGTACTCTAGGATTCACTGTCTGAAATGGCCGTGTCACACCTCCTTCCTCCCACTTTTCAAATATCATTTAAAAAACTATTTAGCCATGATTCTGCTTAGTTACCTTAGTTTGTTCCCATTATCTCTAATGAACTATTTTTGCTGCGCTCTGGGCTACATGCACAGGAAGTGATCTGTAGGAATAAGATATATTGTTAAGATCACAAAACAGCCTAATTCTTAATTAGCCAATTTCTGACATAAATGTTAACGAATCCATCTATACACTGAATAACAGGCAGGAGTTTTCATAGGAAAAGAGGCATCTGTTGACACAACAGAAACAAGCTGCATCCATAACAGGCATGATGTAAAACAGGGCTTGTTTGGAGCATTCTCAGCCTAACAGTAGCCTATGGTGCTATTTATTCCGGTGATGCCCTTATTGTTCCTAGACCCATGCCTGATTTTATTCTATTGTAAACTTATTCCAATAGCTTGATGTTATTTTTCTGTTCTGCTTATGATGGTTGTCTTGCTATTATCATTTTCAGTGTTACTTAAAATGCTTTTATTACTAGTCTGTAGCTGTAGTGGTTCAGGCTGAAGGAAGCTTCCTATTGCAATTTTCTAAGACACTCTCCCCCACACTTATTTGCCTAAAATTTCATATGCAGAGTTTTAGCCCAGCATACAAAATGTAATAGAAATATGATGATGCTGTTTGGAGCTATGGAGATTCAAAATCATTGGTATAGCCTTTATTTCTGCATTTTCCTAATGCTGGGCTTGTCATAGTTCCAACACAGCTCAGGTAGGATATGCCAAATGTCTTCCAAGCTATTGGCCATCTTGTTGAATTGTGCCTTGGGATGCTCGCTGGAATTATTTATATCAGGCATGGACAACCAGTGGCACATGTGCCACAAGTGCCTGGGTAGCATCCGTGTGACACAGCAGATGCAGAAGGGAACAGTCACCAGCACAGCAACAGATAGGGCAGGAAGCAAACAGCTGAACAGAAGAAAAGGCATAGGAAAGGGATCAGAGTGGCAGTCAGGTAGGGTTCAGGGCTAATCAGTGGCATGCCTGCCAAAAAAAGATTGCCCCCCACTGCATTAGATATTGACAGATTTAAAAAAAATCTTAGGATCTGCCTCATACATTGTTAGAATTGTGAATAGAAGGTAAGTCACACAGAGAGCTCCTAAGGTGGCCATGGTCCAATGCAAGACTTGGTAAATTTGCATCCAATTTTTCACAGACAAGACTTTGACACTTTTCTGCTGCCCAGTAAAACACCTGGTCATCAAGATAAGGAATTAGCAAAGACTGTACTGTGCTGATAATGCCCACAATTGGAGAAATGAGTCAAGAGTATCCTGAGCTCAGCCCATTTCTGTCACTGAATGACCATAATAATACATTGCAAGTGCAGTTTACTTATGCCTTCCAAAACCTCTTTATAGTCTATTTTGTGTCTTCCAAAACCTCATGAGAGAAACAAAAATACTTTGTTTAAAGGTGAAGCAACTGCATCACAAAGAGGTTAAAGCCATAGTAATTAAGAGCAGCCATCTGATTTTAGGTGCCCTCATTTGCACACACAACTTGAGACAACTTTTGTTTAATTTTCAATGGTGCTATTGACTTCTCAAAGGCTTAGATTCTGTAAACTTAACCAAGTCAACCACACTTTGCTAAGCCAAAAATTTCAAAAACATTGGAGTAACTCATATTAGTGCACAAGCTAGTCCATGTCAGGAAAAAAATAGAATACCACATTCCTGGCTACTAAATAGATACCTAATTTGCTAGAAGATGGTGTTTCCAGAGAAATTAAGTGCCATCACTGTGTCCTATTTTACCTGTTTCATTTTTCCTTGGTTTGTACTGACAAGATGTGCGAGGGAGGGGGAGAAAAGGTGTAGAAGGGTGACCAATAAGCTGTATGGTGATTATTATATTCAGCTAGAAGGAAACCAGTGTATTATCTATACACATGCTTTTAAATGTCATGTTTTTCATTTCTTTAAGCACCTAGAGTGTTGGATATATTCTACAAGAATAAATAAACAATAGAATATATTTTGGACACTTTTAGTATTATTGTGCTGACAACCATAAACTTTATTCAAAGCCTTTTAAGGGTAATAGAAAGTCAACCACTGATATTAATCAGCTTTGGAGTAGGCTCCAACTTATTTGGATGGATGAAAACATAGTGATACCCAGTGCTAAGCCCTTGTTGCTCAGATATATTCATAAAAATACTTTGAATAGACAAAAGATAATCTTTTAAGAGAGAGTCTTCTGGAAAAAGACTAGAGTTGTGTCCTCAGTAGGAATCTGAAAATAAAATTTAAGACAGTAATAAATGGAATCTTGTACCTTTGAATGTCTCACATATTTTCATCATTTTTGTAGTTCATAGTTTATTGTTAAATAAAACTTTCCTGCATGATGAAACACTGAAGTACGCTGTAATATTTCCTGTAGCACAGCCAATTCCTTTTACTCAGAATGAAAAATGACTTGGAAGACTGATGTTCTTTGGCTTCATAGCATAGAAAAAAGCTGTACATTACTGAGCCAGGTCTCTTGGCACAGTGGTCAGCATTACAAAGATAATATTTGGCAGCACTTTCCCCACAGGGACAAACAAGATAGCACTGTTATTTTCCATTCCAAAATATGGCGGGGGAGTGGAGCTCAGCATCTCAGATACCATTCTGTGACAACTTTTGAGATAAATGTTTTTGTTTTGTTTTTTTAATCATGTTATCCACTGAGTGTCTCTGGTTGGGGACAGCTGATTGAAAAACAAAGTCTGAAAGAGTTAAAAATCAGAGAAAGGTTGGAGTAGTGATTGGAAACCAGAACTTCGTCCTTCCAAGTTAGTGCCCCAATCAGTAAGCAATACAGTCATACTCCCAGTTGTTCCTTCTTTCTGTCCCAATGAAACCTAAATTCCTTTTGGGAAACTGGTATAACTGCAACAGGAGAACATCCCCACACAGAATAGCACTCAGCATGGCGGGTAGGACACTCTCTTGGGAGGTGAAAGATGTGAGTTTGCAATTCCTTACATTGAGTTGAGCTTGAACCTTGGTCTCTTACATCTTGGGTGAATACTTTAATGACTGAGCAATTACATAAATGCAGGCAACAGCCCCTTTTTCTGCAGTTCTGTTTTAAAAGGAAGGAGGGACTTCACTCCCTTCTTTGAAACTGATGACTTAGATACCTAAATCCAGGAGGGGGTTCTGGGCTGTGAATTGTAATCTGACAAATTTCTCTGCTCAGCCCAGAGTTTTGTGCCTATGCCTGAAACAGATTTCAAGACACAATGGCCAAGTCTATATGAGATGCGTACTACAGAGTAGCTCATTAGTACTGTGCAGTAGAATTGTGGGACAAGAACTGTGATGTGATGTTACTGTGCAGTAGTAACAAGCTACTGCAAAGTCAGCATCACCAGGAAGCTGTGCAGGGATGTTATTGCACAGTAATGCTGGTTACTGTGCAATCATTTAGTACTTGGGTATGCAAGTAATAAATGTCTGCACAGTAACAACTGTGCAGTCCGTGTCTCATGTAGATGTGGCCACCCTCTCTTCTATGTTTTCTGTTTACTCAGGCAGTTTGCAGTCAGTAAACTGACTTTTGGGAATCCCATTCTGTGACACCTAACTCTCCTTTATAAAGAGAATCATAGAGAATCATAGATAAGTAGGGCTAGAAAACAACTCCAGAGGTCATCTACTCAAACACTCTGCCTAAGCAGGATCATCCCTATCCAAACCATTTTATACAATCCATAATCTAAACTTTACATAAGATTACCATCAACCCCGACACAACACAAACCTACCAGAGGTAAACCACAAGAACCACAGTCAACATCCTGGTTCTATAAAATGTTGTCAATATATGACAATATTTCATATGACAATCAAGAGTTCCCAGGTAGAGAGCCAAGCCCCCACTAAAAAGGAAGGCAAAACCTCCACCATCCATACCAGTTTGAATATGGAAAAATGCCTTCTTGGCCCCCAAAATGGTGATTGGTCTGACCCTGAGTGGAGGGGCAAGACAGGAACCTCTGACTTTGGTCTCATAACAGGCATTGGCACAGTCAAAGTCCTCAGTCTTGGCTGTAGCCAACACCCATTGCCTCTGAGGAAGGCTTAAAAATGCCATGACACATGTAGCAGAACAGATAGGGAAGAGGCAAACCCGAAGCATGAAAAGTACCTATAGCGGAACATAGACATAGCTATGCCGAGATCATCCCCAACCAGTGGATATCCAACCTCTTATTGAACACCTCCAGTAATGGAGAGTCCACAACTTCACTAGGCAGTCTATTCCACTGCCTCAGCGCTCTAACAGTGAAGACGTTTTTCCACATATCTAATCTAAACTTACTTTGCTGCAGCTTCAAGTAATTGATCTGCATCCTCCTCTCTGCAGGAAGAGAGAAAATGTGCTTTTCATCATGGGCGACTGGTGCCTCTTGAGTTGGGGGGGCACTTGCCCTCCCCAACAACCAGTCAGTGATGGGGAGGTCCCCCCATGGCTGATCGTGCTGACAAGGGCAGGGTCCCCCAGTGGCCATTCATGCTAACTGCAGGGGGAGGGGTCCCCCTGCAGCTGATCCTGCTGACCTGGAAGCTTTGGGCCGACCCAGAAGTGCCAGCAGTGCAGCACTTCCAGATCAGCACAATCAGCTGCGGGGGGACGCCCCCCCCCCCCCTGCCAGTCAGTGCAATCAGCCATGTGGGGAACCATGAGGATCACTTCTCTTGGCACTCCCACTCCTCAGCTGGCACTCTCAGAGGGGGCACGAGTGCTCTCGCCTGCCCACCCTGCCCGTCACCTAAGCGAGGAACACTGGCTGTCAGGGGGTGCACCAGCACTCTCAGGGGGTGCACGTGCACCCCTGTGCACCCCCTACACATACCCACTGCTTTTCATTATCTTTCTGGCAGTCCTTCAAGTATTTGAAGACTACCATATCTGCTCTTAAGCATATTTTCCACAAGCTCAACATGCCTAGCTCCTTCAGCCTCTCTTCATATGACTTGCATTCCGAGCCCTTTATCATCTTCATTGCCCACCTCTGGACCCTCTCCAACTTCTCCATGTCCCTTTTAAAATGTGGAATCCAGAACTGCTCCAGATGAGGATCATCCAGTGCCAAGTAGGGAGACACTATTACCTAATGCATCCCAAAGCCACATTCAACTTTTGTGTCGCTGCATCACACTGCAGACTCATATTGAGTCTATGATATACCAAGACTCACAGATTATTTTCCATTGTGCTGTTATCCAGTCATATCTCCCATTTTATATTTTCCTTTTGTGTTTTTGATTATTCCTCCTAAGGCATAGCACCTTGCATTTGTCTGCATTGAACTCCATTCTGTTAGCTCTAGCCCAATTTTCTAATCTGTCAAGATCCTTCTGAATTGCACTCACATCCTCCAAAGTGTTCACAGTCCTTCCAAGTTTCTTGTCATCTGCAAACTTGCTCAAGAAGCTTTCTATGCCGAGATCCAAATTGTTAGAAACACATTGAACAGCACCAGAACCAGGACAAGCCCCTGTGGAACTCCACTCAAAACCTCCTGCCATTCTGACATGGACCCATTAATAATTATACTTTGCTTGTGGCTGTTGAGCCAGTTATCTATCTACCTTGTAGTAGTTTTATCTAGCCCACATTTCTTCAATTTGTTTATGAGAAGGTTATGCAGAACCTTGTCAAAAGCCTTGCTGAAATGCAGATACACTATATCCACAGCATTGCCTTCATACACCCAAGTAGTTACTTTGTCAAAGGAGGAGATCAAGTTTAACACAATTTGTTTTTCATAAATCTGTGCTGGCTGCTTGTGATCAGCCTTTCTTCTTCCAGATGCTTGTAAACAGCCTTCTTTAAGATATGCTCCAGTAACTTATCAGGTTTTGAGGTGAGGCTAACCAGTCTGTAGTTCCTCGGGTCCTCCTTTTTTGCCTTTTTTAAAGAGGGGCACTATGTTGCTCCTTTCCTGTCCTCTGGTACCTGGCCTATCTCTCATGACCTCATGAAAATCATTGCCAAGGGTTCGGAGATCTCCTCTGTTAAACAGCCTTCTTTAAGATATGCTCCAGTAACTTATCAGGTTTTGAGGTGAGGCTAACCAGTCTGTAGTTCCTCGGGTCCTCCTTTTTTGCCTTTTTTAAAGAGGGGCACTATGTTGCTCCTTTCCTGTCCTCTGGTACCTGGCCTATCTCTCATGACCTCATGAAAATCATTGCCAAGGGTTCGGAGATCTCCTCTGTCAGTTTCTTCAGGAATCTGGGATGAAGCAGATCTGGCCCTGCTGTCTTGAATTCATTCAGACCCAATAAAAGCTCTCTGACTGTCTCTTTTGTTATCTCCTACCTTCCTTACCCAGATAATCTTTATTAGGTGTTTGGCTGCAGCTTAATTTTTTTGTGAAGACTGAGACAAAATAGCTGTTGAGTAGATCCACCTTCTTTGCATCTTCTGTTAGGAGTTCCCCCAGGCTTGTTAACAGAGGACCCACAGCTTCTTGGTCCTTCTTTTTCTGGCCAATATACTTATAGAACTTACAGATCTCTTCTTGTTGTCTTTAACTTCTTTTGCCAAGTGCAGCTTGTTCTTTATCTTTGCTTTCCTGATATTATCCCTGCAGGTTCTTGCTATTCCCTGTTATACTTCCTTGATGACCCACCCATTCTTTCATTGCCTAGATGTTTTCCTTTTATAACTGAGGCATTTTAGAAACTCCTTGTGCAGCCATTCTGGTCTCTTGCCATTCTTCTTGTGCTTCCGCTGTGTTGCATTTGTATATGTGTATCAGATGTATTTTGCATTTTGATCTACTCACTTCCCTTTTGTGCCCTTGTTGCTGTCCTGTAGCTCTCTGGATCCTTCCCACAGTTAAATTGCTTCTTTGAATTCTTTCCCCTCTAGACCTGTTTCTGGCAGGTTTTGATCAACATCTCCATGGAACCTAGTTTAGAGCCCTTCTTACCACATTGACCAGATGATGCCCAAAGATTATCACCCCCATTCTTATCAGATGGATCCCTTCTCTTAATTCTCTGACTGAGAGACTTGTAGTCACTTCTAATCCACTCAGTGTCAGCCCTGGCAATATTGTTGGTGCCTACATGAACAAGCAGGAAGAGGCAGTGGTCCAACGGATGACTGAGTTTTGGCATTCTCTCTGTGATGTTCTGAATTCAGGCTCCAGGCAAGCAACCTACCTTTCAGGCCCCCAAATCTAGATGAACCTTATGGACAACATGTGGATTCTACTTAAGGAATCAGGGGCCTAGAAAGTTAAGACTTGTGACACTGAATGCTGTAACAACAAAGTCCTTTGGCAGATCTAATTCCCAAATCCAGCCATTGCAAAATATATCATTAATGTGGATCCTTTGAAGAAGAAAGGAAAGTCTCCTGCACAGTTTGTTCAGCCTTATCCAAACCCATTGAAATTAATGTCAAGTCTCAAAAGCTTCAGTGGGCTCTGGATCAGGCATATACTCTAAAGTTTTACATCTCTACTGCCATAAGATTCTAAATATCTTGTTTCTGTGTTTATTTCCCAGTGAGGTGGTACAGTCCCCAACCTTGGAAGTCTTCAAGAGGAGACTGGACAGATACCTCACTGGGATCATCTGATCTCAGCAGTATTCCTGCCCAGAGCAGGGGTGGGGGGGTCAACTCAATGATCTTTCAAAGTCCCTTCCAGCCCTTAATTTCCATGATTTTTCTGATATTATTTCTTTCTACATGTTTTTGTTTCCAACATCAGGATTTTCACCATATTCCCTGATACTGCAAATGAATGCTATTGTCACCTGCATGAGATAATGGTAAGGGAAGGAATCACAGCATTTCAGTGTTTATTGCTTCTTGTCTCCAAGCTCTGCCAATTTATTTTCTTTCTCTGTACAAAGGTTCCTCTAAGCTGTCTAGATCTGACACACAAGAATTCTAACAGCTGAGACATTCTAGCCATGGAGTCAAATTAGACAGCACTTGTAATTTGTCATTGCGTTCATGAAAATGGATTCACAGATATATTCACATACAGCCTCAAATGCTGGGAAGTATGCACTGAAAGAACAGAATAAAAGCAAGCTGCTGGTACCAAACATTGCTGGCTGTAATCTAAGACAAAAATAAATAACAAGCTAGCATCTTGCCCAATTTATATATATGTTGCTCTTCCTTTCCCTGTGCTTCCTTTATTTGTCTTTTGAACTAAGAAGATGGGATCAAGGGTTGTACTTTTCTAATCAATAACAACAGAAACAACTAAAATTATGATAATAAAAATTATGTTCAAAAGCTCATAACCAGGGAACTATACCTGATCATGCTGGGCATTGTACTGAATATATGACAAACACCTGGTCCTGGTTCCCAAAGGACTCTAAACATATAGTGGGTAGCATGCTTTGGACGCTAATATGATACCTTGTGATAATGTATTATTAAACATACTTTTTTTTTAAAACCTAGATTTTTGAATACATAAGATATTAGAAGGCAATAGGACTGTACATATATATAATTCATTTTGCAGAGTGCCTCATTACATTCATAATATGCTTTAGGATAGAAATAGGCTTGACTAACCACCCAACCCTAATGAACCTGAATACTACTCATCAGTGTGACCTTGGAAAAAACTGCAATCAGTGCTACAATCTGAGACAAATGGTCGGCTGAGAACACAAGAAGAAATGATTAAGTGTTAGAGTACTTGAGAAGGTCAAATGTAGCACCAGCTTTTTTATGAAGTGAAAATAAAAGGAAACCTAGGAAAGTACAAGCCAATTATAATTACTGCAATATCAAGTAAAATGCTAGAACAGATCATAAAGGAATTAATTTGCAGACAAAGTGAGAAACAGCAAGCAGTAAGCGGCAGTAGATCATGTCACACTAAACTGATCTCATTTTTGATAGGATAACAATTTTGGTGGACAATCAGAATGTAGTGGAAATACTGACTGCATGTGTAAAATTAATCATGAAACATGACTGCAACATTCCAGGTTGATTTACAAGTTGTATACGCAATTACCCATTTTATGCATGCAATTTAGATTCATTGCAATTCTAGCTCATTATATCTAGTATTTATTAGGTGCTTTAATGGAATTTATCTAGACAACTGAAATACTGTAATATGAATGTACTAAAAATTATAAAGTGAAAGACAAACTTAGTGATTGTCTAGAGCTACTGTTTAGACAAACCACTAGAGGGCCTGATGTGGGAATTGCAAAGCTCTTGACGAAAAGGGAAAAAAAATAATGCAGACTAACACAAGTATATCAAATCTCTACAAAATGGACTATAAAGTCTTATTTTTAAGGATGATGGATGGAGTCTGGGAGAGTTATTGCATAAGGTTCCACAGAGTCAGTCCATAGGGTACAGAATTAGCTAACATCTTCATAATTACCGATAAAAATGACTGTACTGTCTATTCAGCAGATCTAATAACATGTTACTAGGTAGAATGGCTGACACTCAAGGTGACAAAGAGAAAAGAGAATCAAAAGAAATAAGAATATTGGGATCCAGTCTTAACTCCTTTCCAAATCTCGCAGCACAGTAACATACACTGGGTGATAGTGAGAATAACTGTACTCTCTTTTCCAGCTGTCAGTCTGCTGTCCTGCAAAAAGAGGCAAAAGATTCTGTTTAATGAGCTCATGGGAGAAATCTGCCATTATCTATATTTTTGATTTAGGCACTTTTTTCACATTCATTTCTGGGTGGAATTCAACCTTCTGACTCAATATGTTATTTGTGGAACAAGAACTATCATGAGAATGTCTTTTTTTTGGATCTGATACTGTTGTGATTCTGAGGAGATGTCTGTTTTGCTCAGGCCTTCCTATCTGATATGACAAACAATGCTCAAATTGGCTTTGATTATTTTAGGTTTGGAGGGTTTTTTTAATATGCTTTAACTTAGAAGTACTGCTTCCCAGCAAATTGTAAAATGATTTATAATAATAATAGCAATATGCTTCAAGTCTCTAGCACTTATTATTGCAAGATCTCCAGCCACATTACAAATCCTAAGGACCAGATTCTATTCTCATCCTCACGATGAGTAGTACTGGAGCCTGGAAGTAGACCCTTTGAAGTCAGTACAGTACTTCCAGAGTGTAGAGCTATTCAATGTGAGGAAAGATGGCAGGCTCTTCTCCTGGTTAATGAAACCTTACAGCTTCCCTCCGAGATGCTCAAGATAAAGGTAAAGTTCATTCACCACTGATAGGCAGACTCATGTGTTCAATGCAGCAGGGGCTTAGGATTGCACAGCACAACTATTTAATGCAAAAGCCAAATAATAATATTGCATGATATGGAAATTGCAAGGGACGCTCAGCAAAATGCTATTATCTCAGATGCACTGAAATTTGGCCAGGCCACTGGGGCTAACACTCTTCTCACAACAATGCCATTGGATTTTCATGAGTACGAGGAAGAAGGTAGTATCTGTTTTACATATCATCCAAAAAAAATGCTCCCTCAGGAACACAGTGCTCTCTAACATTATGCTTCATTGCTAATGCAGTTCTGATTCACAGGGCGTGTCACATAACACACTTTAATGCACAGTAGATTAGTCTACTGCACAGTAAAGTGCCACAGTCTACATGGCACTTGTGCAGTTAGCTATTACCTGTAAATATGGATAGAAAAGTAACTGTGCAGTAGATACTGTGCAGAAGTGCATGTATAGATGCTGACCAGGACCAAATTTTCTCCTGGTCAGGCCCAACACCATGGGACCACAGGGGATGGGGAACTCTACCAGTCCTGGTGCTACTCAGCTCCCGGCTCCTGCCAGGAGCTAAGCAGTGCCAGGACAATGTGGCTCTTGCCCTGCCCCCTCAATTCACACACTGCTGAGCTCCTGGCTCCTCATAGGAGTCAGCACTGGGACTGGGGAGTTCTCTGCTTCCCTGCCCAGTCGAGGGCTGGCCGGTAGCTGTCCCACTTCTGGGGCACTTCCCAGCCAGCCCCAGTCTGGGTAGGGATTTCCTGAGCAGCCAGAGGCTGGCTGGGAGCTTCCCCAGAAATGTGACAGTTTTTGGCCAACCCCAAGCTGCTTGGGGAAATCCCCACCCAGCCAGGGGCTGACTGGGAGCTGCCCCAGAAGTGGGACAGCTACCGGCCAGCCCCCAGCTATGCAAGAAAGCCCCACTTGGTACAGGGTTTGTCCCCATGTGCATGGGACTGGAAGGACTCTGCAGTGGCAGCTGTCTCCCAGCCCTGTTCACATCGGGACCCCTCCCGATGTGCATGGGGCGAAAAGACAGCTACTGCAGCCGGTGGAGCTCTCTTGGCCCTATGAGCATCAGGACCAGACCCCATGCTCCCTGCCAGCCCCTGGGCTAGCACCACAAGGGAGCCTGGAGCTCACCCTTACTGGTGCAGGGGGCCAGAGCATGGTAGAAACAGCCCTGTACCAGGCTTCTCCTATTGGGAGATTTGATCCCAACAGGGAGCACATGTAGATGTGCTCCCAGGGAAGGCTTACGGTGTGGTGTTTTACTGTGCAATAAGACTTTATATCTTTAATAGCACATGTAGCTGTGCCCACAGTGTACTAAATTCTGACTGCTTCTGGAAACACCAAGATGGTATGTATAAGTGTATGCCTACACACCCCTCTGAACACTGGAGGTGATAGTCACTTAATAAAGTGCAGTTATGTGATAAAGGATCACTTTGCCTTTGGGCTGTGCACTGATGCCCACTTAACAGATTGACATAACAGGATTCTCTATTAAGATTCAAGACATTTTCAGTTCTTCCTCCATCTTGGGTTATAGGAAACTCCTTGGGTTAGGATTTATTTGGTAGTAAGGGGAGAGATGAGGACTACTTGTTGCTCTTTCTTTTTCTAAGCATCACAGGTTCCTATGTACTTTTTCCACCCCATCTGCCCTCTGCCCACTGATCCAGTTTCACTGGGATTTATTCTAACTGTTCAACCTCAAACTGCTATTTTTTTTTCCTTTCAAATAAACCTGCCACAGAAATGTTTATTATTTCTCCAAAGGGTCATCTACATGAGACTCTATATCACTGTAGCAATGAGATACCTCATTATAGCATGTTGCTACAGTGATGTAGCTCCTAAAAATAACCATGTGCCACTGGGATGGCGCAGTTATGGCTGTTACTATGCCATCATTTAATACTTCCCAAAGCAAGTACTAAATGATGACGCAGTAACAACTGCACTGTGAAGGGCACGTGTAGATGCTCCTCCAAAAGAAGATTTTCCTTCCCAAAGTAACACTGTTGGAAGTTCAAGATGGGCAGAATTCAGTCCTGGAACAATCATAGCTTTCTTATACATAAGAAATATCACAATTTTTACATTCTTTGCTTACCAGAGCTATCTTGTGAGGGTTTTTTTGGTGCCCCAGAGGCAGGAAGTCAGCTGGGGTCATAGAATCCCAGCAAGATAAGCATCCACATTTCTCTTGAAGGCATTCAATGTGGGTGCTTGAACCACCTCCGATGGCAGGCTATTCTAGACCTTGGGGGTTCGGACAGTAAAGAAATTCTTCTTTATGTCCAGCCTGAAACGGTCTTGCTGGAATTTATAACCCTTCGACCTTGTCATCCCTTGGGGCGCTCTGGTGAACAAACGTTCCCCCCCGATACTGGTGGTCACCCCTGATAAACTTATAGGTGGCCATCAGATCACCCCGAGTCTGCGCTTTTCCAGGCTAAAGAGCCCCATAGCTCTCAGCCTGTCATCATAAGGTCTGTTTTTCTGACCTCTGATCATGCGCGTGGCTCTTCTCTGGACTCTCTCAAGCTTCTCCACATCCTTTTTGAATTGTGGAGCCCAAAATTAGATGCAATACTCCAGCTGTGGCCTCACCAAGGCTGAGTACAATGGGAGAATGACATCCAGGGATTTACTTGAGAAGCATCTATGGCTGCAAGCCAGAGTTTTGCTTGCTTTACTTGTGCCTCAGTCAGGCCCCTCCACTGCACATGGGACCTGGTGGCAGGAAGCCTTTTGCTTGCTTTACTTGTGCCTCAGTCAGGCCCCTCCACTGCACATGGGACCTGGTGGCAGCAGCCCAGGCTGGCAGGGGACCCAGAGGATCAGCCTGCCAGCCTAGAGCTGCTCTGACGAAGCTCCATGTGCTGCGCTGTGGCTGGCTGGGGCATGAAGGTGCTTCTGTGTCGGGGCTGCCTACCAGCTAGCTCCATACTAAAGTACCTTCATGTCTCAGCCAGCCCCTTAGCAGCATGTGGAGCCTAGTCAGAGTAGCCCTGGGCTGGCAGGCTGATGCACTGGGTCCTGTGCCAGCCAGGGCTGCTCCCACTGAGCTCCATGTGCTCTGTATGAATGTATGAATAAACTCCGGAGCTAATTGCTCTGGAGTTTTTTGTTTCTCGGTGCATGTTCAAACAGCACACCTGGGATAAAACAATTTGAGAGCAATAATCTCCAGAGTTAATTTGTGTGCATTAATTGCACGTGTAGACATGCCCACAGTATAGCAAAAATAATCCAAGTGTAATTTGTAAATACTTGCTGAACATTTCCTAGTTAAGGTTTATTTTCTAAAATTGATATTCTGCATGACTTTCTTCTAATAGCATGCCTTAGTTTTGCCAGACACACGGCTTATACCATCTTTTCACGTTCCCATAGTGTCTTTGTATATTCTTTTCAGTCTGAGTTATAGTATATATCACATATTATCTTATAAATAATCAGATAAATTACTGGCTAAATAATCAGATATTTAGCATGTGAAGGGGGGTTTTCTCAGAAGGAAAAAATAAGTGATGGAGGCAAGCATTTCCTTGATACAATTATGTTTGTTTAGAAAAATATTATACAAAGTCCTGTTTTCCTGAATATAGCAGGGATCAAACAGGAAGAGACTGTATATTTTCATATAGTTTCAAGCTTCTATTCAGTCAGTCCTCAGTCAAAAAGTCTGCTTTAACTTTCATTATAGCCCCATTTCCTTGCTTATTCAGCTTCTTCCTGCTTGTGTCTTCTCTGATTCTTCTGCCTGTTTTTCACTAATGTCCAATTCCTCCCAGAACAGTAGCCAGCAAAACCCTTTTGTTCACACATAGTTTCATAGTTGTTAGGGGCACACATACATATGCCAGCAGAATGTGTGTGTCTGTGTATCTATATGTATGTACATATGTACATCATTATTATAACAAATATATGTGAAAAAGTGCTGCAGTGGAGAACAAATCATTCCCATCCTGATCTATCAGATACTTCATTCTGCTTTTTAGAAAATTTTCATTTCATATTTCTGAGTGAGCCCCAGCATTGGGGGATGAATCTTTAATGTATTTTCCCCTGCAAAAGTACAAACTATGAAACACTTTCTGTAAACCAACCCTATTATTTTATAGATTAACTTAAATCTCTACAAGATGTTCTTTTTATACTGTTATCTGAAGTGATCCAAAAACAGTGGAGCAGTGATTTCTGTGAAATTCCAAGTGCAAACGTAGTTGATCAGTGCTCCCGGAGAGTAGCACGCACCAGCTCAATGTTCTATATATTGAACAAAGAGAACATGAATAAAAAACACTGGATTATCATCATGATATATTTTTATAGCACCGTTTTTAATGGAATCAAATTGAAAAGAGACAAGAGGGACTGAAGATCTTGAAAAGAAAAATAATTAGGAAAATTAATATGCACAAGATATCTTATGAAAATCAAAGCCAACATCTTGAAATGCACCTGGAACTGGGTATGACATCAATGTGAAAAATCCTCTATGTTGAATACAGCCTATGGGCACCCTGCACCAGCTGCAGGTTTTCTGTTGTAGTAAGTGAACTGGAACCATCTAATCTAGGAAGCACAGACCTGACAATCTCTATAGTGAAGCTCAGATGTGAAAAAAAAACACAGATGCATCACCAGAAAATAAAAGGGACCTTTAAGCCTTCACTTCTGACATTCTCAGACGCCAGAAGCAGAGGGTGCAAGAGCAATAGTTAATGGAGAAACCCCATATACAGTAACAGGAAATCCTAATAACAGGATTTTTACCCACAAATAAATGAGGGTAAAAATCGAGGGAAAGGAAACTTCCCATATTCATTAATGTCACCTCTGCATTGTCTGGATTAACCCTTAGATTGTTTTACTTTACCTGATCTCCAATCTTGGCCAGGTACTGGAAAATCATCTGAATTTGAGTAGAACTAGATATAGACCTATGGATCTCTCTCTGTCAAAAGGATGCACTGCAGGCCAGTTTTTCTCACTGTTTCTGTCAATATCTTCAGAAACATACTCATAGAATCATGGAAATATAGAGCCAGAAGGGATTTCAAGAGGTTCTCTAATGCAATGTGTTGCCCAAAACAATATCTTTTTTTTTTTCTAAACAAACCCAGACTGATGTTTTTCTAACCTGCTCTTAAAACCTTCCAGTGATGAAGATCCCACTTCTTTAGGTAATCTCTATCCGTTGGTAACTGCCTTCATTGTTAGAAACTTCTAACTAACATGTCCTAAATCCCCCTTGCTACAATTTAAGCCCAGTACATGCTGAAAACAGCTGGTCACCAACCTCTTTATTACAAGCCTTTCTGTATTTGGAGAGTTATCTTGAGCAAGAGGGGATGACAAGAATGGAGCCTGCAGAACAGCACAAAAGATAACCCTCAGTGCAAAAGAGAATTGCTGCAACCTACTTTGGAGCCTTTGAGATGGTACAAAGCTGCTTGATTGAAACATCTCTCTATCCTGTGGAGAATAAACAAAACCTCACTGCTAAGGAGTCTGGTATGTTGAGAAGAATTAGACTGGATCTTTGACCTTTGCTCATCAGCCAATGAGAACTAAACTGAAAGAAGAAAATAAACCAAATGATTCCAAAAGATAACAGTGTTCTCAAAGAATAAAGACAGAGCAATAGTTTACTTGATAGGCAGCGTCCCCTTAATTTGAGCAATGCTCCAGTAAGGAAGCCAGCAATCAGGGGACTTAACACCTTCCCACTTGAATCTTAAGGCTAGGGACAGACATTCAAAAAGCCTGAGCCCAAATTGATTCAACCTTTGCAGATTAGTCTAACCTGGCTAGGCTAAATCAGTTTTGTAACCAGACAGACATCCCAGAAATGCAGGCACATGCCAGCAGTGACTCAGGCTAGAAGTCTGGAGGTGCTAGAGCAGCCCTCTTCTCCCTTCCATACAGCTGAGGGGGTGTGGCCAGGCAGGCAGGACACTGTGACTAGGGAAAGCTCCCCCCCTTGATAACAGCATTGGTCAGCTCTGTTATCAGCATTTAACACCCCATCAGAAAACACAGTCTTGCTCATTACAAGCTCTTCTTAAACAACTTTTTCCAAAGGAAAATGCATACCAGCCTCTGGCTTCTTTACTATTCATTCCATCCAGGAAGAGTGCACACCAAGTGCAGGTGCTTCCTCAGCCTGATGAAGGATTTTTAAACCCAAAAGCTTGCTAAGAAAATTTTTTCCAACTATTTAGCTGGTCTAATAAAATATATCAGATTTACCCAAAGAACCTTGTCTGCTTTTTCCAAAGGAAAGAATGGAGGGACATTACCATCTGAGTTGTTGATTACCTCCAGAAAGCCCTAAGCGGACACTGTTCTATCTGCCTTACACAGCATCAGCTAGTGTAGTGCATGCTGGCTACAGTCTGAACTGTGGGAGAGAGGAAGAAGGGATCTCTGCTTAAGCAGCAAGTGGTGTGGGAGAGAGAAGGGGGCATAGGACCCTGCTGTGCCTGCAATTCTGTGCCAGAGCCTCAGCCATGAAGCAAAGGGGAGGGGCCAGCCCTGCTGTGGAGCAGAGGACCATACCCAGCCCAGAGAGCATGCCGGGATGCTGAGGGTGTCTGGTTTAGCTTAAACCTGCAAAGAGTCTGGGACAGACACTACATAAACTGGTTTGACTCAAATCAGTTAAGTCTGATACTACATTCAACCAGGTTTATCTACAACCAGTTTCAGCCATTTTCAAACTGGTTTATGTGCACTGAACATCTGCTCTGTTACAGATGTGCTGCAAAGTGCTTGCACCTAGGGAGGAAAAATGTCCAGCACATCTACAGCCTAGGAAATGAATTGCTGGGTGGCACGGAAGTGGCAAGGGATCTTGGAGTCCTAGTGGACTCTAAGATGAACATGAGTCGGCAGTGTGACGAAGCCATCAGAAAAGCCAATGGCACTTTATCGTGCATCAGCAGATGCATGACGAATAGGTCCAAGGAGGTGATACTTCCCCTCTATCGGGCGCTGGTCAGACCGCAGTTGGAGTACTGCGTGCAATTCTCAGCACTGCACTTCAAGAGGGATGCGGATAACCTGGAGAGGGT
>NW_005841918.1:2923178-2928879 GCF_000455745.1 Alligator sinensis
TTCCTGCCTATGCAGGGGGTCGGACTCGATGATCTATTGAGGTCCCTTCCGACCCTAACATCTATGAATCTATGAAACTATAAGATTTAAACCAGTTTCTGATCACTTAAACCAGTTTATGTGTAATGTCTGGCCCTAGCCCAAAGGACTACTGTTCAATCATCAAATTGAAAAACTTCTTAAACCTCTGAATGCTGCGAGCTGTGAAAGGAAAGAAGCACGGGATAGAAGATTGCATACATGTCCCATTCACTCTTCTCCTCAGCATCCACACTGACTGCAAGTACAACCCTGCTGTGGAGTTTTTTCATACACCGCAGCATACACGTAGATGCTGACCCACCTGGCTGGGGCATGAGGGTGCTTCGGTGCGGGGGCTGCCTGCTGGCTAGCCCCACATTGGAGGACCCTCGTGCCCCAGCCAGGCCCTCTGCAACATGTTGAGACAGGTCGGAGCAGGCCCAGGCTGGAAGTTTGACACTTCTCCCAGGCACCCTGTCTGCTAGGGTTCCCCCAACTCAACTCAATGTGCTGCAGTCCTGGACACATGTTCAAACAGCACACCTGGGAGCAATAAACTCTAGCACAATATGCACTAGAATTTACTGCTGTATGCTAATGTTAATAGCACATGTAGATGCACCCTGTGTGAGAAAAGATACTGCTCTGATCCATTAAATGTCATTTCTTACATTCATATATAATTGAGGCTGTTCAGAGAGTATATTATGTTTGTCTCCTTCCTATCCAGATTAGTCTCATAATAGCAGCCAATGCATTCTAATCCAAGTGATTTTATCTATGAAATTGGTAGAAAAAATTCTCACGATTTAAAAATAACTAACCATCTTTGAGCAAAGCAGGTGGGATTAACAAAGCCATCAAATGATAAGAGCTCCATCAGATGTGACCCAAGATTTTACATCCACCATCATTCAACTGAAGACTTTAAAAAATGTGAGACATGCTATCTATCTAACTTGCAAGGTGACTGCTAGGGTTAGCCCTTAATAAGTTATAACCCTCACTTCTGATCTATTATTAGCTGCAAAGCAAAGAAACTATGAAAACAATGTACAGGAAGAGGATACCTAGGGTGAGGTCCTGTTCCATCTTTTAGGAAGTTAAATGGATTTAGCTGTCTAAGTATAATCCTATCCCACCCTGCTCAAGTTCCTGAAAAAATGTTAACACCAAAGATGGGTGAGTCCTTCTCTTCCTTGTTGCATTTTTGTGACTTAATTTTTAGGGTAAGATGATGGTGCATTACAAAATAGTTGAATAAAGGACTGGAGAAGGGAAAAACTAGATTGTTCTTAGGGGTCTACATCCATTTAGATGATCACAATGTCCTGCCAGACCATCAATACAAGGATACACTGTAATCAGAAAGTATTCTACATTAAGTTATCTAATGCAGTTAGGTTCCTCGTTCTCCAAGAGTTCATGAATTAAACTGAGCTGAGTTCTTTCAAATTAGGTGAAAAGTGACTACAATAGTTCTAACATTTTTTATGGCACCGTTCAGCAGCGAGTGATGGTGGATATTGCAGCTATTCTACAGGCTGGTAGTATTTTTTTTTCTGGCTGTAAATACCAATGTTAGACTTGCAAGTTCTAACACAATGGTCACAGGTGTACATGGCATTAAGGGCTACTGTACTGACAGGCTGTTTCCTTCTGTCATGGTTCTTTTTAATTCAAATGACCATTTCTTATTGTGATGTTGGACTCTGTGACTGAGAAGGGAGTGCCACTTTGTCCTGTCTCCTGCTAAGGCCTCACAAAGGTTTGGGTCATTTCCAAAAGCCTTCATATCCTGCTTGCAGATATCTTTGAAGCATTATTTTGGATGCCCTAGTCTTCTTTCCCCATCTGCAATTTGCCCATAAAGAATGTCCTTCAGGATGCACCTATCTTCCATCCTGCAAAGATGGCTAAGCCTGTAAAGGCCCTGCTGTTTTAGTAGTGCAATGATGGTTGGCAGGTTGGCTTTGGCAATGACCTCTGGGTTGGTGATTCTGTCTTGCCATTTGTTGCCAAGGATGTGCTGTAAACAGTGTAGGTGGAAGCTGTTCTGCTTCTGTTTTTGATATGCATATGCTGACCATGTTTTACTGCTGTACATAAGGATATTATGTGGGTGCATGAGGGTGCATTCTTTGTACACAAGCAGCTTAGTGTTGATTGTGATTTTTCTATTATTCCAGACTTGTGTGGAGAGCTTACTGAAAGTGGTAGTTGCCTTTCCAGTGTGCACTTCAGCTCTTCATCCAGTGATAGGTTGTTGCTCACTGTGGATCCAAGGTAGCAGAACTTGTTTACTGCCTCAAGAGGTGTGTTGTCAAGGTTGACAGATGGTGACTGGTGAACACCCTGTCCTAGGACCACAGTATTCTTGATGCTGATGGTCAGGATTGACATTCTACGAGCATGGGAGAGGTAATTCCTGAGTATTTGTAGTTGGCCTTCTTCAGGGGCAGTGAGTTCAGCATCATCAGCAAAAAGGAGTTCCCTAAAAAGTATGTGCCTCACTTTTGTCTTGGCCTTTAGACATGAAAGATTGTAGAGTTTGCCATCTGATCTTGTATGAAGTTATATGCCTTCATCCAAGCCATCAAAAGCGAAGTGAAACAACATAGAAAGGAAGCTCCCAAAGAGTGTGGGCACCAGAACACAACCCCACTTCACCACTCTCTTCATCTCAAAGCTGTCAGAGGCTGATCCATCAAACTGAATGGTGGCCTGCATGTTTTCATGGAAGGAGCTTATCATGCTAAGTAATACTGGGGGGTCTCCAATCTTTATCAGGATCTTGAACAAACCTGCTCTGCTGACAGTGTCGAAGGCTTTTGTCAGGTCAACAGTATGCTATTTACAGTGGATTATTTTGTTCTCTGCATTTTTCTTGCAGTTGGCATAAAGAGAATACCGTGTCCACTGTTGATCTCTTTGAATCCACACTGTGATCCCAGGTAGATGTGGTTAGCAAGTTGTTGCAAGCATTTCAAGATGACTCTGTCAAAAGCCTTGCCTATGACACTGAGGAGAGAGATGTCCTTATAGTTGTTGCAGTCACCCTTGTCTCCCTTGTTCTTGTAGAGAGCGATGATGTTAGCATCACGCATGTCCTAGGGTACTTGACCTTCCTTCCTGCAGCACACTAGGAGATGATGAAGATGTGATAGCAGGCTAGCCTTTCTGTGCTTAAGAACCTCAGCTGGAGTATCATCCCCTATGGTTCTTTTCCACTTGCTACAGAGTCTATGGCATTGACAGTACACTTAGAGCTGGAAGTTGATCTAGTGTCTCTTCTGAAATGTCTGTGTCATGGGAGTAAAGCTCCAAGTAATGTTTGACCCAGAGTGACATCTTCTTGTTTTTGTAAGTGATTTTTACTTTTCCATCTTGAGACTTAAGGGGGGCAACTTTAGTGATAATTGGGCCAAGAGGTTTCTTCATGCTGTCATACATAACTCACAAGTTTTCTGTGTCTGAGACAAACTATTTCCTGACATAGGCCAATCCAGTACTGATTTGTGCAGTGTCTGGCTGTTTTTTGTACCATTTCCCTGGCATATTTCAGCTTAGCCTGGGAACTTTTTGTTGGATTCTGGTTGTGTTTCAGGTAGGCTGTGTTCTTCGCTTCAGCAAGTGGTAGCACCTCTTCTAAGTGTGCCTCAAACCAGTCTTTATTTGACAATTTATTTTTCTTAAATTCTTCTGTGGCTGTGTCCTGAACAACTGGTCTTAATCATATTATTCCCAGCCCCAGCTCTGAGATTATGAGGCCTGGGCTGGGAGATCCTTCTCCCCCAGCTCAAGCCCTGTGGTCACAGGACCTGGGTTGGAAGATCCTTCTCTCCCCATGGCTGCTCCATGGTCATGGGGCCAGCACTGGGAGATTCTTCTTTCCCAATCTGAACCCCGCAGTGAGACCTGCTTGGTCACAGAGCTGGTGCTGGGAGAGAAGAATCTCCCAGCCTGGGCACCATGACTGCAGGGCTCATGCTGGGAGATAAGGATTACCCAGCCCAGGTCACTCAGCCATAGGGCTCAGACTGAGAGAGAAGGATCTCCCAGCACCAGCCCCATGATTGTAGAGCGGATGCTGGGAGATCCCTGTTGCTGGGGCTGTGGGACAGCATCCCCCCACAGGCTCTGGTGGCAGAGTCCTCCCTGGCCACAGGCAGCTTCTGGGGGCAGGAACCAAAGTCTCAGTCCTGCCAGGAGACAGTTGTCTCCCTGCCCCTGAGCTAGCACCCAGGCAGAGCCTAGCAGGAGCCCTATGGAGGGCCTCAGGAAGGAGGAGCAGTCTGCTGTTCAGAGCAGCAAATCTGTTCCTGCATCCCTGCATGTGTAGATACATGTCAAGGAACGTTTACCCTAGAGTAGTTAACTCAAAAGTAAACTGCTCCTGGATTATTTGCACATGTAGATGTGCCCACTATGGCTGTATCCAGACATGAGTAGATGTTTGCTTCCCCAGGGACAACTAGTGGTGGCACACCTTGCACCACTGCTAGTTGTCCCCAGGGAACTCCTGTGCCATGTATGCTCTGGAGCGTGGAAAGTCACCCTGAGTTAGGTAGAGGAAGCTGGGGTCAGCACATGGCTGGACCCAGAAGCATTACCTGGGATCCTGGGGGCCTCCCAGGGCTGCAGCTGTGGCAAGCCTGCTGTGCAGAGCCTGGCTGGCAGTGGAGCATGGGTCTGGCTGGCCAGGCTCCAGCTTTGGGTGACATACACTGCTGCTGCATGCATTACTCTGTTTTCTTTTCCCTGGTTTTGTTTTGGTTTTTTTTTGATCCCTGGATATTCAGGGGTCAAACTCCCCCGCCCCGCTCTCTTGCAGCATGATGAACAACTGAATGTGTCTGCGGTGCCTCATACCACACAACCATGCTCATCTGGACACAGCCTATATTGCTAAATTTAAGATGACTTCACTGAGACCTTACAAGAGAAATTCAGCCGTATATCACTGATCTTATTTATTTTATGGAGAGTTCACTGAGCCAAATCGTGGAAGCCCCATGTGGCCTTAGACAATGGACTGCTCTCAAAGATTTTTGGGGGACTCGGAGTTAGGGGATAGATAACTTCCCTACAGGCTGCTCTAGAAATTCTGCAAAACTCTTATAGCCCCAAATATAATTATTGGGCCATTATGCCTTCCCATTATAGCCTCTTTCCCAGGGCATAAGGCCGTCCCACAGTATATAGTCCTATGGTATTCCAAAATTTCTTCCATTCTTCATGCCCCATCCAAAGCACAAAAGCACTACAACAGTCATGGGATATAAATCAGGTTTGACTAATTTATAATTAAGAGTTGCATATTTATATTCATTTACATATTTGATGTCACAGTTTTCCAAAAAAAAAAAATTCCTTTTTTATATTAAGAAAACTATAACACAAATTAAAAGCAGAAGAGTTAATCAATTTTTTAAGCTGGAATCCAGCTGCTTGATAATGTGCACATCTTTATCCATTTTGCACAGCAGTGTGAAAATATTTAATTTAAAAGGACAGTGTGCAGCTGGGAGATTAGTAAATTACAGCATGCATTTCAGAGCCATAACAAGGCACAATAAGCATTTCAATTGAAATGATTAGTCCAGCACCCTTAAGATTACACAGTTCCATTTTGTAGCAAAGAAGACTCTTGCTATAAGGGAACTGATTGACAGCAGGA
>NW_005841918.1:2928910-2933131 GCF_000455745.1 Alligator sinensis
GCACTGCAGGCAGAAGGTTTGTTTATTGATAGGGAACTTCCTCTCCGAAACTGCCAGAATGTAATAATCTTGAGGACCAAAAATATTTGATGGTAACAATTGTAATATTGTACCCAGACAGAGCAGGTGGGGAAAAACAATCTAAAACTTCTAATACAATGGTGACCAGAGAAAAAAAAGCTGTGTGAATGCATCATTGTCTTGCTTCTGAAAATAGGTCTATTATCTGTTCAAGTTGAGCTTGAATCAGAATTGTCCATTTAAAAAGGAAGGAGGATGTAGTTGGCTGGGCACTGGAGTTGCATTCAAGAGACAGGATTCAGCTTTTGTTTCGAGTGCAGTATAGGAAGTCTGCAATATCCAGGGCATCATTTCTCCATCTGCATAATGGGGCTAACACCTCACTGAGGCAGCATGAGGAATAAATATGAATCCTTCTGTGATCAGGTCCATATAAGTAAATAATGGCTAAACATTTAAAAATATGCTTATATGGTTTGGGCAAGAGTATGCTGTGTCTTGGAAGATTAAACTTTTATAGACATTTTTTGCCTTCTAAACACAGTTATTTTTTCTTTCTATAAACTGATGTGCTGCAACTGTGTCCAGACATCAAACCAGCAGATAAGTTACATGAAAAGGTAAACAATCCATGCTTGCTCTCTCCAGCAATAACAGTAATCTTTAAATTGCATATGCATTCTATTAATTCAATTTTTGAGCAGATTTTAAGCAATTTTAAGCAGGGATATAATTAGCACACAGTACATGATTTTATGGTTCTGAAATGATGATATGCTTAAAGGTCTATTTTTTAATTTAGCAATTTAATTTGAGGTACATCAATCGCGAGATGATGACACATCTGAGAACCACAGTGAGTTGATATATAATTTACATTTCTAAATCTTTTTTGGTGCTTGAAAACAACACATTAATCACATAATACATTTGTAATCATGGAACTAATCCCACTTGGTTATATATTAACTATCTTGCAATTGAGATTCTAGTTTTTTTAAGACATATTCACATTTACATCACAATATGAAATTAAATCATAAAAATACCGCAGTACAATTACCCTCTCTTTTGACCTGTTTCTATTTTAATATAGTCAAGCCTTGGAGACTAAAACTGCCCAACTGTAACTGTGTATTATTCTTCCTGCTGCCACAAAAGCATCTAGAAAGTCAGCACAAAGATGCTCTCGGTGTAGAAATGTTTCTAAAAAGTTTCCATTAGCCCAAAAGGACCATGCTTATGAATCATTCATGATTTGCTAAAATGTCTTCCTAGTCTATCAATAACACTGGTTCTTGGTCTCACACCACTAGTTTTCTCCATAAATAATCCATAGTGTTCAGTGTTTGATCAAGCACCACATTCTCAGCCATGCCTTAACATCTTCAAAGGTGAATATTGAATACAGTGAATAATGCTAAAGATAATGCTACATTATTAGACAACCTCATGTTAATAGAAACTACTTTCTGTCTCTGATCATTATTATTTATTTGTTTCCTACTATGCTTTCAAAGGACACCAGGGCCAGGCAAATGTCTCACCCTTTTGAGTTTTGAAAGAACACAGCTGCAGCAGTCTGTTGCCCAGAGCACACTGTAGAGTATAGCACAGTATCACATTTCATGTCACCTTAAAAAATCCTTCATCTTCCAGAAAGAAAAGATTTAGCAGAAGTAGGGCACTACTGAGTCCCCAGTCCAATCTACATCACCCGGGGCCATGTGCCCTTTTCAAATTTTCATGGTTCCCTGTATCCCCAGACACAATTTCTTTACAGTCTTAGGAGCCCTGGTTGTAGTTGGGGTCCAACTTGAGCACAGGCCCTGAGTAGTAAAACATTAGCCTCATGCCCCCAACAAGGAGTAAGCCAGACCAGAAAGTGCATTGCACTGACCGAGAACTGGGCATCATCAGGATGACTAGATGATACACTAATTCAACATATTTGGAGCCCCAGCTGCAATTTAAACATGTCCTCTACCCAGAACGAAGTGGAAGAATGAACAAAGCAATTACCAGCTGCATTGTTCATAACAGAGAGCCTCACTGGCATAGACAGATACAGTTTGTATCTCTCCACATCAAGCAGTGGGCAGCTGGCATTTTCTATTGTTTAAACCAATTGAATAGCCTTACAAAAATCCTAAATCCATTACATTTCATCCACTGAGATTTTTTTGTTTATTTTTCAACTTTCTTATCTCATAACTTGAATCCATTAACTCATTCTTGAATCCAAAGGCATTTCTACAGGCACCAAATACTTTAATAAAGCCATTTCCTATACAACAGCTCCAAGATTTAGCCTTTCTTCTTTCTCAGACAGCTAAAACTCTTGTTTACTACTTTGTCTTGAGTACTACTACCTCCTCATTGCTACCACTGACTACTGCAGGCTTCATTCATTTTAAATACTCCTACTTAAAATCATTTTCTCGGTTTAATCATCTTCCTGGTTTGAGGTAACTAAGACCACACGATTCTCATTCTCACATCCTTTATTGCTTTATTCTTCCCTGCTCTCTGGAGGATCACAGGATAGAAGTCAGGAAAGAGCTTGAGATTAGAATCTTGGAAGTCAGAATATTCTTGTACATGAAAGAATGATTTATGTAATTTATAATTCACTTAAAAAAATATTATCTTGAATTTCTGTCTTCCCCACTGGGGTCTGTGCAGTAAGGTTAATGGTAGCCAATGCATCTATCTTTAAAGGCAGAAAAATATAGGAAATTATTCAAATGAGTTAGAAACACTTTTCAAACTACTTGTAAAATAGATATTCTTTAACATATATGACATACAGATTACATGAGCAGTTAAAAAAAAAGTAATCTGGCTGTTCTCTGAGATGCCCTCCACTTAGGTGTAGACCGGCCATCCCAAATGCTTACTGATAAAATCCTTTTACCATGTTACACTAATAAGTTCTCCCTATATATGGGATACCAATTGTGGAATTACAGTGTTTAACAACTACAGGATTGCGTCTCTATGCTTTATGATGGCCTGTACTGCATATGAAGCTCCATTATGGAGTCATTCATTATGGATAATTGGTTACAGAAGGCCTCCTCATAGGACGTATCTATATGAGCTATGTTACTGCATGTTAAGTTAATTTACTGCACAGTACAGGTGAGTGTCTACACATGTTTGCCCTTACTGCACAGAAAATTCCCTTAATTGCACTTAGATTTGCTACCTGCAAATGCAGGTAGCAAATTTAAGCACAATTAGTTAATGTAAAGTAACGCACATGTAGACACAACCTGGCACTAAGTTTGCTTTGGGATCTGCTCTGCCACTAGGGGGCCAGCCTGAGGCCAGTCCCAGGGCTTCTGGGTGGGAGCTTCTCCTGCTACAGGGCTAGGCTGCCTTGCTGGCAGCCCCTGTGTGCAGGCTATAAAAGCATGCAGCCATTTGCTGCCCTGGGGCATACACCACAGAAGGTACTGCAGGCCCCGTGTGTCCCCCTAGGCAGGCCACAGATCTTCTGTGCCTGCCTCTTACCACCCCAGCAGTACTGCTTAGACTGCGGCTGCTGGCTGCAACTTGCTACAGTCTCTGCTCAGGCCTGCCAGCCCCCAGCCAAGTGCAGCAGGGCCAGCACTACCTCCCAACTGCACACCCCCAGCAGCCTGTTCTGCAACTGTAGGTGCTGTGGGGCATAGCCTCAGCCATGTGGCACTCAGTCCCATACCATGCTCCTGAGCTGGGCACTGCTGAAAGCTGCCAGGGGTGGCAACACAGGGACAGCTGCATGGGGGACCAGAAAGCCAGTTCAGGACTCAGCAGCATATCTTCCTTATCTTCCCCATCCTGGCCCAGCCCCTCCAATGTGCTCACATCCTTGTCATCCACCTGGGGCCCCAACTGGAACCTGGGGAAGATTGGGGACCTCATAGTGATCTGGGATGATGCAGAGGTGTAGAGGCAGCTCAAGCAGGGCAGGCACTTGAACACCCACATTTATGAGACTTTTTTGGGTGGGGTGTGGGAGAGAGGGCACTCACTGTCAGCACAGCAGTGCCACATTAAGGTCAAGGCTTTGTGGGCACAGTGGGTGGCCATGACTGACCACAATTGAAAGTCCGGTTGTGCCTACGGGACCATTCCCTTTATGCAGAAGCTGACTCAGAACCCAGGTGCCCCAGAACCCAGGCCACAACCCTTTGGTTTTTACCAGCAGGC
>NW_005841918.1:2933162-2937514 GCF_000455745.1 Alligator sinensis
GGAATGACCTGCCCAATCCCCCACCCTAACCTGCCATGAGAAACAGCCAGCCATGACACTGCAGGCCATCAGCAGTGCCAGGTCCTCCCCAGGGGTCATCCCTGGCTAGGCCCCTGACCACTGTGTACTGAAGGCCACAGACATTGGGCACAGATGAAGACCATTGCTGACAGGGAGGCCCAAGCCAAGCCACCAGACTCACCAGACCTAGACACATGGTAAGCAATGCACTGGGAGGAGGCCCCTCCCAGCCCCAGTCCCTGCAGTCCCCAGCCCTTGCCACTGTCCCCCACCCCCAACCTGGCTGCCTGCACTCCTCTGGCCCTGGGTTTCTCCCCAAAGCATACACAGAGGTAGGACACAGTTAAAAACTTTATTGAGCAACCCACGTCCCCACAGCTGGGTGGGCATGGGCCTCTTAAACCCCAAGGAAGGTGTTGATGCTGGTGGTAATGTTCTCCTGTGCAGTGGAGAGGGGCAGAGACATGTAGTACTACCACAGGTAGCCCTCCAAGCATCAACAGAGGTTGTGGGGAAGCCCAGGCTTGCCCTCCACACCATCATAGCTCAGGGTCCTGAACCAGGAGGGCAGGTGCATACAGGACACAAGCAGGATGAACAGAAGCAGGATGTAGTGGGTCAGGCATCCCTTAGCCTGCACAAACATCTCATCACACACCACCCAGGGCAAATGCAGCAGGGGCACATTTAGGGCACAGCAACAGCATGCCAGGGTGCCTCCCTGGAGAGGCTCCCAGCAGGGAGGGTGGAGGTGTGGCCAGTTCCTCATCCCAGTTGACCAGGAGCCCCACACACCCTAAGCCCAGATGCCATGGGCTGGGAGGCAGCCCATCAAAGTGGTTGGCCTTCAGGGGGATGGGGCATAACAGGGTCTGGAGCCACAGCAGCAAGTGCTGTCAGGGATCTGGCCTGTCCCACCCTGGGAAGGGGGAAGGGAGGGAGGCTGCCTACAGCCAACACCCAGAGGTCCACTGGCCCCAGGGGCATGTGTGGGGATGGGAGACTCATCCAGTAGCCACTTGGGCCTGGGCCTTCCCGCCCCAACTTACTGTGGTCCTTGGGCACCCATTCACTGCTGACCTGCAAGTCCACGCAGCACATGGACCCTAATGCAGAGCATCTTATCTCTGAAATGTTGCAAATGCTCACAAAGGCTTCCATCTCTTGGCCTTGCAGGGCTTGCATCTGGACATGGGGAAGATGCCACAAGGCCAAGTAAGGATGTGGACTCAGGATCACCAGCACCCAGCACTGGAGCCCTGTGGATTCACCAGCTGTGCCATAGGTGCACCCAAGACAGAACCCTCATGCTCCAGTGGCTGGTGGAAGTGGCCAGGGAGCAGGAGGAGAGGGCCCAGGTCTGGCAGGAAAGGTGGCGGGCAGAGGATATCACCCAGAAGACTGCCTGGGAGGAGGTGAGGGACCAGGCAGAGTGGGAGTTCTGGGCTGAGCTCCCAGCCCTAGAGTGGGAGTGCCTGCAGGTCCAGTGGGCCCAAAATGCCATCCTGGGTCAGGCTGTGCAGGCCACAGGCAATGACTGCAAAACCCTGGACACCGTCCTGGGCCTAGAAGTCTTGTGTGTGCCTACCGGTGCCCGGCCCTAGCCACACAGGTCACCTGGCAGCCCCACCCCTCAGCAGGCCCCTGCCTGGTCCTCCACCACCTCCCATATCCAGGAGCCCCTGGCCTGGCCCCTGCCCCAGGTCCACCACCACCCACCTAGGCCCAGCCCTGCCATTCATCCTGGTTCCTCACAGGCATAGTGATGGAGATGCCTAGAGTGGCACCAGACCTGGATGCTAGCCTTGCTGGGCATAGACTCTGCCAGCCAGAGGGGAAGCCACCCACCTCAGAAGAACACTGGGCACCATCTCTCCTAGGTGAGCCCCCTGCCCACCGCCATCACCACAGCCCCCAGACCTGAGGGGGAACAGCCTGAGACTGGGGTGTGGGCCATCTTCCCTTGGGCTCTACCCCAAAGCACCCCCAACCCATGGCACCCCAATCCAGGATACAAAACATGGACTCTTGTAAAGAGTTTTGAAACTGGGAAGAGGGTTTTTATTGGTGGGTGGGGAGGGTGGTGGAGGGGCCCAGGCACTGATTAAAATGGGCCTGGTGGGGGTCCAGGTGGTCAATGTAGGACTTCATTAGCTAGGGCAGTAGTGGGTATACTGGGTCCCTGATGAGCAGGGGTGGGATGACAACAGCACTCAGCTGAAGATCTTCCACTCCCAGCATAAAGCACCCACTCTCTACCAGTGCAGCCAGGCCAGAGTTCCTGAACACATGGGCATCATGCATGCTGCCTGCCCAGCAAATGCTGAAGTGCAATGCAGTCCTGGTGGTCCACAACCACCTGCAAGACCACAGAGTGGAATCCTTTATGGCTATAATAGGGCTGGTTTCTGTGGGGTGGGCAGGTCACTGGGTTGTGGGTGCTGTTCAGGGCCCCAATAGACTGGGGGAACCCCAGTGCATGGAACCCTGCAACCACCACCTGGGCGGGGGCACAAACATGGAAGATAGTGTCCAGCAGTATATCCTGGAGGGTGCCGTACACCTCCAGGATGGCCTTCCCAGTGGTGGCCTTGCCCATGAGGAACAAGTGTCCCACATATTGCAGGCTAGCAGGCATGGCCAGCTTGAGCAGCACCAGGGCCAAGTGGGTGTTTGGTGTGGAAGGCTGGGTGCATGCCAGTGTCCTGGAGCTCCAGGTGGAGCCAGAGCTGTTGCAGCAGGTCCACAAAGGTGGTCTGGGTCATCCTAAAGGCATCCATCCACTGCTCATGGTCCCATATGTGCTGCATCAGGAACTGCCACCAGTGCTGGCTGGCATGGTAGGCCCGGATGCTACAGGGCTGGAGGCCATGGAGGATGACGGTGGTCCTGGTGATGACATCCTGCAGCCCCTCTTCAGTATCACTGGTGGCAGCATCTGTGCAGCAGTGGGGATTTTGGGAAGGCATGTGGCAGGTAGGAAGGTGGTCACTCCATGTAGGGGAGCCAGATGAAGTGAGATAACCATAGGCCAGCTGTTGGTCAGTGTGGCAGGTCAGCAGGGTGACCGAGGCATCTAGCAGGATCAAGGGACCCTGTTCCTCACTGCCACGGCCAGGGACTAGGGCAGTCACAGTGCAGGGATGCAGAGGGGCACAAACACCGCTGCCATGTGTTGCCTTTACATGTGCCATGCTGCTCCTCTGAGTATAGAAACTGGCTGCCTAGAGAACACAGATCAGGGCTGTGTTTTAAAGATGTCTGCCAAGCGCTGGCAGCTGGGTCTGGCTTCAAACATGGCTGCCAAGTGCTGGCAGCTGGGGCCGGAGGCTGGAGCTCCCCCAGTGGCTACAGGGGCATATGGCAGGGCTGGGGGGACCTGGCACTTAATTTAGTGCCAGGTCATTGCATGTGTAGACACCTATCCAAAATCACTTACTGCTCAGTGGCTTTCTGCCCAGTAAATCTAGTCACAACTAAATGCATGTGTAGACGTGCCCATACTTTTAGGAAATGTGATCCTAAATCATGTGCTATGTTCATTTTTAAGTAATGATATATTTCATATCTTGAGATCATTTATCACGCTGAGGAGAAATCAGATATTCATGACCCCTATTTGTGACCATTTTCTTAGCAGAGTCGTGTCTTGGTTAATGTTTGTGGTAAGGGAAAGTGCATTAATATGCATTTCCCTTGGAAGTGAAAGTGTCTCTATTTCATAGGTTCTTTTACCTTCAACCCAAATAGGCACCGGGATGGGTAAAATACAGACTAATTAGAGACCTTCGTACCTTCTATACCTGTCTTCTACTTTTAAAGGCATAATTTGATGCTTCTTGATGTTTTTATAACCAAGTGATTCCCTCTTCCTCCTTTTCATCCAGTTGCATAATGTCTGCTTAAGTTTGCAAGTGGAATGGCTATGATTCTTGCCTTCAGCAGGATTGCCACATTTCTTTCTACTGGTGGGTTCTGGTGCAGTTTTTACATAATTATTGTTGGAGGGAAAACGAGACTGACTGCTACACTGCTAAGTGTTACCAATCATCAGTGTCACTTTCAATGTTACATGTTGAGCCAAGAGGATGGAACTAGTGAAATGTTGTTAAGGTTGCTGTGTGCGGAACAATATTACTAGTGATACAGTGCTAAACTGTAGCAAGATTTATTTGGTATGAAACACATATCATGGTGCAGGAAGAGAACTTGCATTTATCCCTAAGTGCAGAAATTTGTAAATGCTACATTAAATGCAGACCATTCCTCAATGTATTTTTCAGTATATTATTGCTTCGCAGCAAATAGCAAATAGGCTTACAATTTTTTCC
>NW_005841918.1:2937716-2948459 GCF_000455745.1 Alligator sinensis
TTCCCTACAGCCTTTCTACAGAGCTGGTTAATCAAGAGCTTTTGTTGTCAATTCCTCTTATAGTCAGTTTGGAATGACCTTGTACATAACAGAAGCAGATAAGGAAAGGCCTGTGTGCCCACTACTACAGCACAGAAGGCAGCATATGAGCCATGAGTTTAATATGAGACCTTGGGCAAATAATTCATGACCCACCTAGTAGAAATCCAGGAGTGACTCATAAACCACATGCTGCAGCATGAGAGCAGAGTTTTTCTGAGCACACAGATTGCAAATCATCTGTTTATTGTGTGGAGGGGGAGAGAAGAATTGAGCAATAAAATAAAAACCAGACTAGTTACAATAGCATAGTAGCTCCCATAAAGCCTCAAAACCAAACCAGACATCTCTTCACTCATTTGATGTAACCTGATATCATCTGCAGAATAAAAAATCCTATAGGAGTTCACACAACTGAGCTACTGAAACATGACTTTGCTACTGGAATATTAAACCAAGTGAAAGAGCTAGGTACTTAGCTTCTAGCACAGTACAAAAGTTTGAGAATAAAATGTGTCTCCCCTTCTTGCTTTAGGTTTTCAATGCTGCCCATCACAATGGTACATAATTATTCCTTGGTAATTTAGATCTGCATTGCAAAGTGCAAGGAATGTTCTGCATTTTGCTCTGCCCCTATATAGACATGTAGGTGTCCTTACAAGAAATGTATATAATTTCTTACTACATCGGGGGGAGTTTTCCTGGTGAACTGGGAATATTGGGGTAGGGTGTAGCCATCATGATAACAGGGACAAGATATTTTAGGCTCTCGCAGAGCCCGCAAACAAGCATAGGGGGAGATGTCATACATTACAGAAGGACAGCACAAAAGCAGATTAATGTCCCTTCACCCTCAGACTTCACCATGGACTGAGTTTCAGGAGGCACAACACAGAACTTGTGCTATGATATTTGTATTTTAAATGTAGAATAGCATACAGTTTTTCTGTACATGCCTCACATAATAGATATGTTATTTAAAATGCATTTAAATAACAATTTTCTTACTGATCCTTTTGCTGTGATAAGCTATACAGCATAATAACTTTTATCTAGCAAGCCTATGTTTTTGGTTTTGCTCTTACTGTACCCCCCTGCTGTACAATCTCACGGTGGACGGTTTTAACCCTGATGACCCTAGGATAGCTATTCTGAGTCTTTCATGTGATTTCTGAGCCCCACATGTCCTGCCTGCATCAGTGTTTCTATTAGTGTAAACTTTTAAGAAGTTAGTAGCTGGAATTTGTTTTATTTAGCTATATATTTACTTCCACTAATGTCAGAGCTTGATAAATTTATACACCATTAAACATTACAAACTCAAGTCTGTGCAGTGTAGAGAATCCTCAGATCCCATTTCACAGGCTTTTAGTGACTCAGGGGATCAGACTATTTGCTTCAGGGTCAGCATCAGGATCAGGACGTGGGCAGTCAGGGCTCAAGGCTAAAAAAGGTCACAAGCCTGGGATTCTGGGCTGGGGGTCACAAGCCAGGAATCCAGATATTAGAAGCTAGGCAAGGTTACAGGCACGAGCTAGGCAGGAGTTCAGCCAGAACCTAGAAGCTATACAGAGCAGCATTCATGGAGTGTTAAGCAGCCAAAAGATACTAGGACTGCTTATATTCAAATAATCACATATTCATTGGGAACAGCTAGAGATACTTAGCAGCCCATAGGAAGGCCCACGGGGTATCAGGGGTAGCTGAGGGCTAATCAGTCTGCCTGCTTCCCTGATTTCTAACAAATTGTCAAGAAAGCTTAAAGTTAATGGCTATGAGTTTCCAAAAACAGGTGCCTAAAAACAGTCTCATAAACTTTCATTTATGGCTTATGATAGACCTTTTAATAGGGAACATCATATAAGAAAGTGAACTGCACTGTCTAACTGAGAATGAAGAAAAAAAGACTAAGGACCTGGGTGAGAGGAACACTGAGATTCAAGAGGATCCAAGGGAAGGCCAGGGGTACTGATAGCCAATAAGGATAGGGAAGGTGGGATCATTAGACCCAAAGTGGAAAACAATTTGGATAAGAAGCTAGGATGAGAGACTGGTGATGCCTAGGCAAAGAGACTGGAGTAAGGGATAGCCTAGGATGGGTGAGTTAGAAGAACCTGGGTGAGAATAATGGGACTGTGGTGATAAACCTGAAGGATGGGCATGGGATTGGCTAAGTATAGGACATGGAGAGGAAGGAAGACACAAAATATGAACAAGGATATGTTGGAAGAGATGGAGGAGAAGGGGTCAAGCTTAGGGTGAATGTACAGAAAAGACTTTATGGACTAAGGAACACTTCCCTCCACTACCCTAAGCCTGCAATGGATGCCAAGATACCCAAGTACCATTGTTTCTCTGCTATCAGCAAATATCTGTGAAGCCACAAGGATCTTGTGGAAAAAATATGACCATATAATTATAATCTTATATGTGGAAGAGATTAAAGTTTTACAGGCAGTCTCAATTCTGTCATTTCCTGACTTTCACTGCAACCTAGTAATGGACTTTTACCATTCTTTTTGTGTTTACCATACAATACCATTCTAGCCATTTAAAATAGTGATATGCAATACAATGCCATGAACTGTAAAGGCCCATGCACTGCCCAAATGGTGTAAAGAGAGATTTGAATACGGGAAAATAAGAACTTTAGCTTCCTAAATAAGTTGTTGAATGTTTTCAGCCACAACATTGGCCACACTATTAAAGATTGTGTTAAATGTGAAAGCTCAGAGATGTTGTATGTAGCTTTTCCAGCAAGGACTCTAGGATTTTTATTGACTGCTGTCCAATACATTAGCATCTGGGAGAAGCAAGCAATATATGGCATAAACTAACAGAAGAGCTATAGGAATTCACTGACAGCCCTTTCTGCCAGTCTAGTAATGTATATAAAGCTAACTGTAAAATGCTAGTCATTTCCAATAACCTCATGTCAGCAAACAATGAAATATGTTTTCTAAATAAGACTGACATAAAACTCATTAGAGAAATTCACTGTAGCTGAGATTCAGTCTGAATCGTTCTATGCAACCCTCACTTTGTAATAACGTACACAGTATATTACTATATTAGTGTCTGCTAATGGCATTGCTATATATGGTGTCCTTTTTGTGTACTGGCTGCGTAAAAGAAATGCATAATGGGATCAGCTAGTCTAGCTGCATCAAACAATACAAAGACCTTTTACAAAGCTGCAGCAGGAAAGGCAGTGCCAAAGGGTTGTAAATTCAAAAGATTCCCATTTTATCCTCATCTGAGGTTATTAAGTGAGGTCATATTTGCCTTTAGCACATATTCCAATTTATGAACAGAATACACAAAAATGCAGACAGTAAAAGCAGAAAATTTTAACTAAAATTTCGGCTTTTTAACAGATTTTGGCCATTCCAGAAGCTGGTGAAAGATCTGACTTGCCTTACTTGTGTGTATTTTTAATGGTTAAATTTAAACAAAATCTGGTAATGCTTCCTTCAAAGAGAGTGTCATCAGCTTTCCCACAGACCAGGCAGCTCTAATTCCTGTATTCAGATTAGGAGTTCACTGTGGATTTCTATCCGTTCTAGTTGCATACCACATAGCAGCATTATATATGGAACAGAATAATGTATCATTCATTAAAAAGACTAGACAGAAGAGTTATGGCACAGAAGGAAATGTAGCATATATAACAGAAAATTGGCACAACTCACTGAAAATTAGCTTTGCAACAAGAAAGGGGGCACCATAAGCCAGGCTGCAAAAGTATGAAATGTGATTATCAGTGGTGAAGTGGAGGGATCAGTGCTGCGATTACACCGTTATTTATACACATGGCTTGAGAGGTGGAACAGAAAATAAGATTACTGAAATATGCTAATAATACAACAGCAGGACCAGTGTGGGCTGGTGCAGTATTGTCATTGACGTTTGTGCACATATTGTAAAAAACCAAACAGATCTGGAAGCAATGAAGCAGAAAAGGAAATTCAAGTAAGCTAGGAATGATGTAGCACACAGATAATGAAAAGACAAGAAAACTGTTGGGAAAAGAGAGTGTAGAAATCAGTGATTAAAAGTACACTATATAAATCTAAAATATTGACATTCTGGAGTTGTGCTTTTTGCCACCAATATATATAACTTCCTACAAATAAGGCAGTAATATGTATTAGTGTGTCTACTTAGGTATATCGTACATTGGGCATGTCTACACATGCAATTAATGTGACTGAATATACTCCGGCTCAATTTAAGCCAGAGTAAACTAATCCCAGTATCACTATCTATACATGCACTTAAGCACAGTAATTTATGGTGGCATAGGATAGTACCTGTGCCTGACAGGACTTTCCTATGCTAGAGTAATTAATCTACCGTGTACTAATTGTGGCACACATGTAGATGGTGACACTTTACTGAGCATTAAATTAGTCTAATATGCAGTAAAGCACATGTGTAGACATGTCCATTGAGGCTCAGATTTCATACCCAGGCAAGAGAATAAAATAGGGCAGGAAAGCATTTCTAATATTATTGTATGGGCTTCCTAGACCTTGGATCCAGATATGCAGGGGTCAGATGGTATCACATAGCAGGTGGGTACAGATGAAGTCTGGTAGGGTAAAAAAAGGGGAGATATCTTTGGCCCCACTTCTGTATTCAAAAGCTTTACAGAAACAAGGGTGTATCATAACCACTGCTGGTCTACGGTATGCAATATAACAAAGTAAAAGGACTAACCCTCCACCCTTGGGGTGTGTCTGCACGAGACGTTTACTGTGCAGTAGACTAATTAACTGCACAGTAAATGTCTTAGCATCTACATGTGTCCCTATTAGGGCACTTGAAACTAATAAACTCTGCATCAGGGTAGTACTTGTAAATACTACAAGTACTACCCTGCTGTGGAGTTTTTTCATGTGTAGCTGTGCATGTGTAGATGCTGACCTGGCAGGCCAGGATGTGAAGGCGCTTTAGTGTGGGGGCTGTCTGCCAGCTAGCCCCACACTGAAGTACCCATGTGCCCCAGCCAGCCCCTGCACAGCATAATTAGCACAGTTTGAAGCAGCCCCAGGTTGGCAGGCTGACCCCCACCAGGGCCCCTGCCAGCCGGGGTTGCTGTGACCCAGCTCAATGTACTACGTACAGTCTGGGCACATGTGTAAACTGCACACGTGGGAGCTTCTGAAGAGCAATAAACTGTGGAGAAATAAGCTCCACAATTTACTGCTATGCATTAACGGCATATGTAGACAGGCCCCGGAAGTAGGGAAGAACCAGAAAGGAACTGTGAGCGAGGTTGCAATGCCTGCTAGGGATTGTCCTGAGGTACCAAAAATGATCCCTCACAAAATACGTTAGCCTTCGTAGCTGTTTGCTAAAAAGGGCTAGACAATATGCAGTTGCCTACATAAACATACAAATGTCCATTTATACATGAAAATGAAAGTTCTGACCTGCATGTGAGGCACTGATACCACATTTTGTATTCAATACACTCTACTTAATTTTCCAGTTCTCATTTAGTACGTTGACTGTGAAGGCCAGCATCTTGGACTCAAGATTTACTGGAAATGTATTTATATGTAGGATTTTAAAATAAAACAGCCTAGTTCCACTTATGCTTCAACATTTAAGGATTTGTCCACATAGGGCATTCACAAAAAGTAATCTGAATTAACTCTTGAAGCAGATTTAACAGCATTGTATCCCTCAGTATGGGGACTTTTAGTCAGAATTAAACTGGCCTTATTTCATTTTACTTTAATTTACTTAGGAAATGAATTGAAATGAATCAGATTAAGGCCAGTTTAATTCTGAATAAGAATGTGTCTACTCAGAGTTTATTTAGGGAATCTATTTTACATTCAGACTATTAGCTAATTTGGATAACTTTCCTGAGTGTTCCCATGTAGACAAGCCTTAATTCACTTTGAAAGATAACTAAATAAAATCAAATTAGGACTATTTTAATTCTGAAGAAGAGAAATTCCATATTAGGATTTAATAAATTTTAACCAACCCATTTCTAAAAGTTCATTTGGGTTAATTCTCTTGAGTGTAGACAAGCCCCAAGTAACATTCACCAGGTGTTTTGCTGTGTGAGATTTGAGTGTCTGCCCAGAAATCTGTATCCCAAAAACTTGCTTGGCATTCATATGGTTTTTTGGTTAGAAACATAACAAGAGTTGGGGTAAAATTTCTGTGTCCACTAAAACTGATGGCAAAATTCCTTTTCATTAACATGGGTCCAGAATTTCTCACATATTCAATAATGTATTTAGCCTTGCAGAAGTTCTCTTTTCTATCTCAACATGGCTAAAGTGTGTTTCACATTCAGATTGTTGATGAAACTGCTGACTATAAATTGGAATGTGATATGCTGCTGCTTTTTTGCTAGCCTGTCATGGACTAGGGAGTCAACAATTCTTCCTTATGTTGGGACTGCACCTACAGTATGTGGACACCTCATAATTAGATCATGTTTGCATATTAAAGGGATTTTAGAAGAACCTTTAAAATATTTATCAGCTCATAAAAGCAGGTTAAAAATCTTAAATATATATGACTTGGCTAAGTGATGACTTTGGAAGAGGGAACTATAACTATTTATAGAGCTGGTCTGGTTTAATCCTTAGTCAGAACAAAACGCCTTTCTCAATCTCAGTTTGTTCCGGGTAATTTCTAAATGAAAAAAAAATGGTTCTCTTTCCATTCCCAATGACACATTGCTGTTTGCTTTCAATTTGGGGATTTCCCCCACCTTGTCATTGGAAAAAAAGTGGGTGGAAACAGGAAAATTATGATCCAGTTGGAATTACACAGGAATATAGGCATGGACATGTTCATTTCCCACTATGCAATTGTTTCCCACCTCTTGCAAGAAATGTTTATTAATTTTATCTAATGACTGTTTTATCTGAACAAATGTCCCTCCCTCTCCTACAGGACTGCTGTAGGCACTAGGCTACAGTCATGATCTTCATTGTGCCCTGTCTTCCTCTCTGGATGAATGATTCTGGAATTCTTTTCAGTATCACCAGAAGGTTTGGAGAGCACTATCCACTTAGAGTAGCCTAGAGCCTTGTGGTTAAGGCACCATCCTGAGAGGTGGGAGATGTGGGGCTCACTGAGGACAGAAGTGAACCTAGGGATCTTCATTCTGGAGGATTGTGATAACTACTAAACAGTTGTATAAAAAACAAGGCAGCACCATACTCAGCTGTGTTTTAAAAGAAAAAGTAGACTCTTCCCTCACTCCATTTCTTAAAATAAAGGGCATGCAAATTATGTCTCTGAATAAAAGAAGGTGCCTAAAGGAGGGAAACATTTACCACATACCCTGGCTTCATTGTTTCCTTTCTGGGTAACTCTAGGCAGTTCCTCAAGTGGCATGCTGCACCTATGGTATACAGCACATCTATGGCACCTCCAAGTATGAGAGTATAACCAGCTCTGGTATTTCTTCATAGTGCTATTTTACAATGTATATACTCCAGTATGTAAGCTAGCACTTTCACAGCTAGCTGTGTCATCCCTGCAGAGCACTGCATTGTGCCATATAAACCTAGCCTAACTCTCCCAGGTATCTAGCATGGGATTCTGGAGCCTGCAATGGGAGCCAGGTCTCTAAAGTTAGGTATTGCAACTTTCAGCATTGCAGTATTCAAGTCCTTTTATAGATGTCACCACTCCTCTAACAGGGAGAACACAAAATGATTACTTTGAAGTAATTTACCCAGAGTTTCATTTCATAGTTAATTACTTCAATATTAAGAGGCAAATAGACAGCCAACTCTCCCTGGTCATGTATCTGGCTAGTAGGGACCCAGCCAGTAGGTAGGAAAGGAGCCAGTTTACACAGAATGAAGGGTATCCCAGGATGAACCTGACCAGGAGAACAGACACAGAATTAGTATGTTGGTGTAACTTACACCACTGCATAATTATTCCTTTCTTTCTGAGGGTTAACTTTGCTTTGGAACTGGGTGACTATGGCCCCTGGTATACATTCATTTAATAGTGCAGTGGGATCTGATTCCCAATCCCAACAATTGTGCCTCTGTGACAGCCAGAACCAGAGGGATTAATAAGCAATAATATGTGCTTCTTGGAGGCATTTGGTATTTTGCCTAAACAGGTAAAATTAGTTAATATAAGCTTGTAAGTTTGTAAACTGCAAATGTAACTTGCCTGTCATAAGTTTAACCAAAATGATAAATTAACTGTTCATGGAACTGACTGGGCGCTGTAGCTGTGAGATTAGCTGGCCTAACGGTTTTTTGCTCAGGGTTCAGCCTTAGCAATAAAAACTGGATCTAACTGCCTGGCACACCCAACACATTCCAGGAAAGCATATCCCAAGAAAGCATATTCAAATTAAGCCTAAAAGGGGTTGGGATTTAGGCGGGGCGATGTCAATTTCAAACCTAAAGGTGCTGCATCATAATTTGCTTATTGGATAAACCCGAGTCTGGGTAGTAACCTTTTATGATAATTTTAACACCTTTCAATCCCATAGGGTAACAGCTATAGGGCAACATTGTGAGTGGCCCTGAGGCCAACAGATTAACATAAGACTAGGTATAAAAAACACATGCATCAGGTAACCAGCAGGAAGGAGGGAACAGAACGGTCATTTCTGTCCCGTGCCCAGACCCCAGACTCCCAGTGTGAGTGAGGATCTGATCCTGAGCAAGGGACCTTCCCCGGTAATCCCTCTGACAGCGTCAATCATCAGGGATGCCTGACTTCGCTGGAATCATTTGGCGCGCACCTGGCATTGAGGGACTATCCATAAATTGCCAACCTATGTCTGTCTATTTGTTGTTTTGAACAGCCCAGTGTGGCTAATACCCTCACAGTGCCCAGTTGACCTGTGACAAATTGATCTATCTGTTGTTATTATCTGTTGTTATTATTTACTATTAGCTCTTTTATAGTGCATTATCTGCTTATTGCATTTATCTTTCTGTTAACTGTTGTGTGTGTGTAAGCTATAATAAATTTGCCTTTATTCCACTCCCAACTTTTGCCTCCTCAATCCAAAACTGAATCAAACAGCCCAGTTAGCCTGTGATAAAATCGATACACTCACAGTGCCCAGCTGGCCTGTGACAGCCTCCTGCCATGCCACATGTGCATGGCATTGGGTTCAGAAAACAGATCCAAATTGTGCCATTACTACTGACCAGCCCAGAATCATGACACCAAGCTCCCCTTGCACTGGCGAGTTGAAAGCTGGGTGCCCAAAAAGTTGATCCTTGGGTGGGGCTGACACTCAGCTGATTGTTCGTCTCAGCCTGTGACTGCATCAGAGCTCGTTCAAGACTCTGGTGTGGTCCCAGGGCTGAGACCGACAATCATATGATTGTCAGTATTAGCCCTGGGGCCACACTGCATCTGGGTCAAAATTATGGTATGATTCCAGGGGTCCAGGAGCTGTGAACCAATCCCCACCATCCAGCTGGTTCCAGGCTGTGTGGCAAGGATTCTGCCACACATTCAGTTTGAGGTGTAATGGAAACCAGATACAAAAATATTACACATCATTTTATGAAATAATTCTGTTGCTGGTTTCCTGTTTTTGTTATGCCATCAAGTGCCTGAATGTATGGTTAGGGTACTATTTTGGACATGATCAATAGATTAACCTTATCTTAAATATAACTTTTACCAGAGCCTTAAATTGGCATAAGGCTGTGTAATGTATTCTTACTCAACTTTTACTAGAGATTTATCATGAATCTATTCTAAAAGTCAGGACCTGAAGAAAGGGATACATGTTGTAGCCATATTGGTCTACAGGCAAAAGGAATCAGAACTCATGGCAGAAATGATATCTTTTATTAGACCAACTAAATACTTGCAAAAAAAGTTATTTATTTGCAAGCTTTTGGGCGCACACACCCATCTTCAGGCATAGGAGAATGTATTCCAACCAAGAGATCTTACAACACCTTCAGCTCTCCTGTGAAATATAAGTTTTCATTTCCACCTAAGGGAAAGTTTACAATATTTTCATTCTCTTATGCCTGAAGAAGGGTGAGTGCGCCCAAAAGCTTGCAAATAAAATCTTTTTTTTTGCAAATATCTAATTGGTCTAATAAAAGAAATCACCTCTGCCATGAGTTCTGAGACCTGAAGAAAGGCATTTTATGCCCCAAATCTTGGCTATCATCTCCTCAAACTATATAGTTGCTTCAATAAAATATAACACTCTTCCCTCCTTCTCCCCCCCAAAAAATCCTTGCCTCTCAGATTCCCTGATTAACCCAGCTACAGCAATGCCTGAACTATACTATGTTTTATACATTAAGTAGCTTCAGATTTCCAACCAACAACTAGAAGATCTAAGTAAACTCCATCCTCGTATTTCCCATTACATGTCATACCTATGCCCATTGAATTAAAGCTGTTTGAGGAAGAACTCTGTAGTTTTGTGTATTGAACAGCACAGAGCATGTTGGCATCACTAAAGTCTTTATAATAATGATACTGAGAACAAAGGAAATTTACACTGAAACAAAAGTAAGGCTGTGTAAACAAACACACAGAGCCTTGGTCAGAATAAAATTAGTATGTAGTTATATATAGTCATACATCCAGGTTCTGAGGATTAGACTTAAGGTTTTTAATATTTTTTATTAAAGGTTTTAAAACACAATAATTCATGCAGCATCAAGATTTACAGACATTGAGAGTACTTTAGAATACACGCTC
>NW_005841918.1:2948490-2951150 GCF_000455745.1 Alligator sinensis
GCTGATTAAGTACTGTATATCAGAAGCCATTTCCACAGTACATTGTATTGGTCTTACAAAACTCAATATTGATACTGTAAATTTTAACATGCACTACTAGCAATTTATCTATGGACTGCTTACTTACATATATAAAGAAATTGCTTTACCTATTTTTGAGCATTCCTGTAATACCTCTTTCTGATGAGACATTTCTGCTCAAAACCATTCTACTGATAAGTCTTCCCATCCACTAATTTTCTACATGCCACGAGAAATCATAGAAACAGAAATGGATGGTGGTTATCTTCTCCATCCTCCTACCTCAAGACAGTTTCAATTATACCTAAACCATTGCTGACAATGTTTGTGTAACTTGATTGTTAAAAATCTCTAGCAAGGGAGGTTCCACAATCTTCCTAGTTACTCCACTCTAGTCCTTAACTTTCCTTTTAGGTGGAATGATTTTACCAATGTCCAACCTAAATCTCCCTGGCTGCAATGTTAGTCCGTAACTTCTTGACCTATCCATAGTGGGCATGGAGAACAATTTATAATTTTCCATTTTGCAGTGACCTCTCATGTACTTGAAGGCTTATTGTGTCTCTCTGTTCTTTACTTCTCTACAGTAAGCCGATAGGCCTGACAGTTCCGTCTTGGTACCTTTGATGCTGCTGGTGCTGTTGGTGTTGAGCCAGCTCAGTTATTTTGACCTGCTGTTGTTTACAGTGGTGGACCAGGCCAAGGCTGTAGGGGAGGAGGAGGCCTCATGGGGGCACGCTGCCATGTTGTGCAGAGACCCCAGCGCATGGATGGATGCACCTGAACACATACACAGCCCCACAAGCACCCATGTCACAAGTTTTGCCTTCCTGCAGCCAGAGGTGCAAGGCCCCAGAACCCAGACTCCCCCTGCACCTATCTCCTTGACAGCTTGCAGGCTTTGTGGCCGCAACAGGGGCTACCACCCCTGCAGTTTTCACCTCCCGTGCCTTAACACACACACAGTGTCACCTATGTCATGAGTTTTGCTTGTCAGCAGTTTGAGGTGCAGTTTCCCAGAAGCCCTTGTACCTATCTCCTTGAAAATTGACAAGCTTTATGCCCTCAGCAGCAGCTACCATCTCCGCAATTTTCATCTGAATCAGCCAAAAAACAACAAAGTTATAGATATTTCATTGATTTTCCATTATACCCTATGGCCGAATCTCTGAATTGCCAAATCTTTTCTGAATCTTTTCCAAATTGATTCGGAAGCTCCAAATCGATTCAGAAAGCCTAAAGTTTCTAGTGATTCAATTCAGATTCATAGATTCAGCCTTCAAATCATCTGAATCATCTCTGAATGAAGCTTTGCACAGCCCAATAAGCCAATACATACTTTTCCTCGTAGGTATTTTTTCCATACCTCTGGTCATCTTTTTTGTTCTCTGCCAGGCTCCTCAATTGGTCAACACTATGTTGACAGTTTGGTGCCTAAACTGGACATCATATTCCAGCCATAGTTTTACCAGTGCTGAGAAGAGTGTACTGATTATTTCATATATCCTCCATACTACACATTCAAATCATGAAGGGCCATACTGAGTAGTACTAGACTCAGGGCAGACCCCTGTAGAACCCTGGTAGTTGCATCCTTCCAGTTGAAGAGTAAACCATTAATAGCTATCCTCTGGGTACAGTGTTCTAATCAGAACAGGATGCAGCTCAAAAAAATTCCCTCTAGACCATCTTTTCCTAGCTTGCTTATGAGAGTGTCATAAGACAGTGTCAGAAGTCTTAAAAGAGTTAAGATATGTACCATTTGCTGTTTCTATCAGCAAGACCTGTTACCCTTTCATACAGCAAATTTAGGCTGGTTTGACATGACTTCTTGACAAATCCATTTTGGCTGTCACTTTATCTGCTAAATGCTTAAAAACAGATTGGTTATTTGTTCTAGTATATTTCCAGGAAGCTAGTATGACTGTTCTAATTCCCTGGGTCCTGATATTTCTCTTATTTAAAGACAAACACTATGTTGGTCCTTTTTCAGTTGTCTGGAATCTACTCCATCCTCTTATCTTTTACCAGTCAAGCTAATTGAGAAATGTGCCCTAGACTAGAAAAATCAGCTTGCTCCATTTTCTTTCTACTGCAATTAAAGCTTGGATTTTTTCTGTCACCAAATTTAGTATATTTTGTATATGTAAACCTCTGATATCAGCCACCCATTAATATCATTATTTTATTACATTGGTGGAGATCTTTATTTTATGAATAATCTCTTGTAAACACACAGCTGTGTTTATACACTGTAGTACACACTGCTATTGAAATTAAAGTGAAATAAAAGTTTGCACAGAGTCAGGCAATCAGTGTCTTTGGTTGTTTGGCAATAAGGTTGGTAAAGTAACATACATTACAAGCTATATAGCTAGAGTAGCTTTCTTAGTCTGTTATTACCATCTTTCCCAGTTCCTGGTCCTGTCCCTTTTAACATTTGTGCCCTTTTTTCAGCTGTCGCAAATGGAGGGGGTGTTTAGCAAAGATGATTGATCTCTGTCCCAAAATGGGACATGAACATGAGCCGCCAATGCCAGACTGTAGCCAGCAAGGCCAGCCATACCTTGTCATGCATCCAAAGGTGCATCTCAAGCCGGTCCAGAGAGGTGATACTCCCCCTCTGTGTGACTTTGGTC
>NW_005841918.1:2951575-2955863 GCF_000455745.1 Alligator sinensis
CGTAATCCATTCCTGCCTGTGGCAGGGGGTCAGGCTAGATGATCTGTTCAGGTCCCTCCTGACCCTAGCTACTATGAAACTATGAAACTATGAAATGTTTGTTGCATTATCAGAGGAGGGCAAATCTTTTAAACGGGCTCACTGTCAACTATACAAAGCCATAAGATCAGCAACATCAAGCCACTAAGGCTGGATGGGACAATCTACCAAATGGTGAAATGGCTCTTACAGAGTCTATCCCTAAATATCTTTCCCTTTCCTTTAGAAAGAAGCAGTCTGAAGGTAAGTCTGAGCTTGGGAAACAGCCTGAGTCAAAGGTGTGACTGTGGCAGAGTGTAGACATACCCTAGCTAGCTTTAAATTACCTAATTCAGGTAGCAATTGCTGGGCAAGAACAGCAACACAAAGCTAGGCACAGGTTAACCACCCAAGTATTTACTCAGCTTCTTTGGCTAGCCAGTTTAAAGCTAACTTGGCTATATCTATGTGAGCTGTAATCATACCTCTCACATACCCTTATGGCCCCTATGAGACATACCCTGAAGAAAAAAAATGCTATAGGGCATGTGTCAATGAAACGGGGGCCCTAAATTGAAATGGTGGGTTTTAAAAATCACCACTTCAATTTAGGGCACTTTAAACCCCCATGGCACGTACACATCCACCTACATCCTTCTCCAGCGGCAAGGAGGGGAGGGCGAGCTGCCAGCAGGTGGAGTGGTCCCTGGGCTGCGAGGGTGGTTCTGGTGCTTCCCTCCACAGCAGAGGCTGACCCCCCTCAGGCAGCACCCACCCGCAGGCACCCAGCTTGAGTGGTTCCGGGGCGCACCCCTGCTGCTGAGGGAAGCAGAAGGCCCCTGCACAGCTCAGGCAGGCAGACTTCAGGGAAAAAAAATATATATTTTTTTTTCTTGGGCAGAGCCTGCCTTCCTGGGCTGCTGCCAGGCTGCCTTCAGGGCTTCCTGCAGAGCCCCTGAGCTGCACGGAGCCCGGTGCTTCACTCCATGGCTGTAGGAGTTTTAGTTTGCTGTGCCCCAAGCCATTTAAGGTGCATTACGTTGCCGAATTTGCTATAATGGCTGGAATTACTGCGCAAGACACTGCCGACGCATTCAAACACCAGCACCATTAAAGCTGTGCAAGAGCATTTAACCCACTTTAAAGTGCCATGCACACATGCCCCTCATTTCATCTACACATGGCAATAGACTTCTGCTGCATTCCTTTGTCAGTCAGGAGTGTGAAGAAAGAAGATCCCTAATATAGCTTTGCCAGCAGAAACCTCTAGTGCAGACATAGTTATACTGGGAAAATTGTACTTTCACCTATAAAACTTTTTCTTTTACTTGTGAGGCACTAATGGACTGCAGGTTTGCTCCTATGGCTGTATCCACAGCAGAAGTACCTTGCAAAGACCATTAAACCAACATGAAAATTGGGCACAGATTCATAACAGGAGAGTGAGGATGCTGGGGTAATCAAACTGACCTTAAAAAGTGGGAAAGAGAATGGAGAAAACTCTCTAAAAGATAAACAAAGATCAGGTTTAGTCTCAAAGCTAGCTTGATTTCCTAAAAGTTGCAAGTCAGGTCTGTTCTGTACTGACTGGAGAGGAAAGTCTCTGTAAATAGAGAAGGGTAAGATCGGATGAGCTATGTGAGCAGGCCATGAAAGAGCTTGTGATTACATAGGGTTGCTTTAGTGTGCTGCCCTGTGTATGTGATTTGGTCCCAGGTATGATCTTTAGAGATCACTCAGAGCTAGAAAGTCGGACAGGGGTTTGTTTCATTCAGTGTCAACATTCAGTATGGGCTTCAGCATATACAAACCGCCATTTGAAATAGCTCTGAAGAGTCTCTTTCAGGTATAGTATCCTATCTTCCGTCTCTACCTTACCTCTGGACCATGTCTTAAATTTTTCATATACATATAAACAACTAGTAATGTTCACTTTGCTTCTGAAGTGCCTTTGCCACTGCACAGACCTGCAGCTTCCACTTGTGACATCGTATCACAGTTGCCAGGTCGTGGCAAATCTCTCCTATGGTTCAGCTCCCTTCAGCCTGCTCTTGTTTCCTATCTGAGAATTCCTCATGCAGAATAGCTGATACAATTTCCCTTACCTCCTCCCCTTCAGGGGACTGCTTAAGCTGATGCTCACCAATGGTAGCCCACTGTCAGACATTGCTATGTCAGACATACCATGTCTAGGCAAAATAGATTTGATATTCATGGTCACCTGTTTAGGTACAATATCTTCTAGCACAACTCTCTCAGAAAAGTGAGAATAATAGCTTTGGATAGGTACAGGGGTGTAGGTTGTAGCCATGTTGGTCTAAGGACATAGGCAGACAAGGTTCTTTGGGTGAATCTAATATCTCTTATTATTAGATTCACCCAAATCTATAATATTATTAGATTATTATTATAAATGATGAAGATGTCGATGACATCAATGTCAATGTCAAATGCCCTGATGGAAAATACGTAGGAGAAACCAAACAACAACTGCGCACCAGAATGAACACACACCGGAAATCTATCAAAGACAGAAATACCCAATTACCTGTGGGGGCACATTTCTCACAAGAAAACCACTCTCTCTCCAATCTCTCAGTCCTGATCCTCAAAATAAAATTACAAAACACTTCCCAGAGATGAGCCTATGAACACCACTTCAACCTCCTGGATACTAAAAATCATGGACTAAATATAGACATTGGATTTATGACACATTATAACCTGCCTGACATCTGACTCCCCAGTTATCTCCCCGCTTTCATCCCCCTTCTCTCTCTCTCTCCCCCCCCGCCCCCCAGCCTGTCTCTCACCCATTGACTCCTCAGTCTACATTTTCACTGACTACCTGTCTTGTATGCAGCCCAGCCCAGCCTCTGGCTTCTTTACTTTTCATTCCATCCAGGAAGAGCACACACCAACTGCTGAAATTTCCTCAGCCTGACAAAGGGTTTTTGGACCTGAAAGCTTGCTTAATAATTGTTTTCCAACTATTTAAGTTGGTCTAATAAAAGATATTAGATTCACCCAAAGAACCTTGTAGGCCTTGGATAGGTACATGCTTTCTTAAAAACAAAATTTTTAAAAAGCTTAATTTTGCAGGGTATCAGTTTTACCAATGCCACCAGTGTGGATTGTTTCACTTGAATTGGGCTATATTTTTGACCAACACAACTTCCCTAACAACCTACTTAATGTCACTGTTCCATTGAACTCACTAAAGGACAGCTCTGTCCCATCTCAGACTTTTGAATCCTTGAATGACTCACATGTATTTTTTAAATAAATGTAATGATAGCACTTTTGGAATTACCTCCAGGTGCCTTTAAACAGTCTCATCTAGTACCAGAAGCTCTTCCCTAAATTAATTAGAGGGCCAGGGAACACGCTGTTCAAGCTACCCGAAACTAATAACATCAGTTACTTTCTGCATGGTTTTATCCTCATTAGTAGCTTCGTCAGTTAGTTACAGTTCTTCAGGAAAGTAAGGTATTCATTTATCGTAGTCAAACTGGCAGGTACATAATCTAATTCTGGACTTTGTGCCATTTAACTTTTGTCAAATGTGCTAGAGAAGGTTTCTGCAGCCATCTAATCTCTTCTTAGGTTTTAATACATTTGCAAACTATTGACCTAGATATAGAGAATCAAAACTGTATGCATGCAACAGCTCACACATTCAGAAACTGATAACATTTTAATGGAACATGTATTCTTATCTAGTTTCTCTATTATTGTATGTAACAGTTTATTTATTCTAAGGCAATGATTCTCAGTCTTTTTATACTTGATGAACCATTCAGTAGACTCAAGGCAGTCCTTGGAAAATACCAGCTCTTAGTTTTCACTCTTTTTTGACTACATAAAAAGAATACAAGTTAAAATGTTTTTAACGCTATAGAGTTCTATTTGAAACTCTGGGTTTATCTTGTGAATTCATGGTTGCACACATAATTCTAATATTGTATGGAACCCAGTGGTGACACATAGAGGATGCACAGGGGTGCACGTATACCCTCTGAGAGCGCTGGTGCATCCCCTGACAGCCAGCGCTCCCTGCTTAGGTGACAGGTGGAGGGGCAGGTGGGAGCACCAGTACCCAATGTAAGGAGTAGCAGTCCGTGAGCACACCACCTCAGTCCGTGCACACGCTGTCTCAGTCCGGCGTGGAACTCTTATTGAAGGGGTCTAGGGGCTGGGAGCTGAGGGCTGTGGGTTGGGGACCAGAGGCTGGAGCTGAGATGCTGGGGGCTGGGGCTGGGGGCCGGAG
>NW_005841918.1:2956087-2961154 GCF_000455745.1 Alligator sinensis
ATGGAGCTGGGGGCAGGAGGCTGGGGCTGGGGGCTGAAGCTGGGAGCTGGAGGTTGGGGGCTGGGGCCAGGGGCCAGAGCCAGGAGCTGCAGCCAGGAACTGGTGCAGGTTCCGTCAGCTCCAAGGAAGTGCTCTGCTCCCCCGCATCAGGACCTGGGAGTGGAACACTTCCCCGGAGCCAGTGGCGCCCACGCCAGCCCCCTGACCCAGACTCCATCCCTGCCTTGCTTCACCTTGGGGAGGAGCCGCTGCCTCCAGGGCAGTGTGAGACACACCCCCAAAGGCAATTCATGGGGCACTAGGAGAAGCGCTGCTGGCACTTCCAGGGGTCCTGCTCGCACTTCCCAGTCAGCAAGATCAGCCGTGGGGGCTGATCACTGACTGGCTGCTGGGGGCATGTGCCCCCTCTGGCTCAGGAGGCACCAGTCACCCATGGTAGAAACTTTGAAAGCACCCTTGAAAGGGTCTCAATTCTCTACTTATCCCAGCACAGAGGGGTTCTGTGTTTTGATGTTGTATCAGATTGTTCAATTTACTTTGCTTTAATCTGTTTCTTGTATGTCTACAACCCTGACCCAACTGTGCTGTCTGTTCCCTGCATTGTGTGTTGTTTGGGGTCCAAAGAGTATATAGACTAATAATATCAGAGCCAAAGTGTTGATGGCTAACAGATTTTTCTTCACCAGACAGCCACTGAACCAGTAACAAGTAAAGCTAATTTAGACTTGGCTTTGGATAAGTATAAATTACAGAAAACTGGATCATAGAAAATAGCCTTGGATCAAGTGATCATGAATCAGCTGAAATTAAATGTAAAAAACAAACACAGGTCAAGAGCCAAGAATTTTGGTTTTAAAAGAGAGACCAGAGAAATTAGTTACCGAATGAACTGGGAAGACTGGCTCAGGGACTTGAAGGTACAGGGTGGCTGGAACTCTGTCAGAGGTACGAAGACTTCTGAGAACTTGTAACCCAAAACAAGAGGAAAATCTTGTAGGGAAGGGCTCAAGATGTAACTGCAAGAATAACCACCTCTGAAATGGATATTAGGAATATTCAGAGTCTGCAAGGAATAAAAAAGACATTGGAAACTAAGCAACCTCCTTAGTATATTCCTTAATGCTGACAATCATAGCTTCCAGCTGAAGAATAAAAGTGTTCAAACCTTTGTCAAATGTCTTTCACATGTTTGGAGTGTTTCAACTCTGTTCAGACATTGAAGTGCTACTTTTTTTACTCAGGTTGATTTATTCCTGGTAATGTGTTATTTAGGAACCAATCAGAGCTAAGGATGGCAGATGTTGGCTTCATCTAGGATCTTGGTTCTACTGGTTCAGCATTGCCCAACATGTATGCACAAAACAGCAATTGATTCCAAATGGCCCATAAAAGAGCTTCTTAAATATCCAATTCCCTGCATCATAGCTGTCAGTCATAGCAGACATCACATAGAGGGGATGTATGTAACAAATAACCCACAACTTCACCTGTATCTCTGGGAGGAGATTTTCAGGGTTGGGGAGGGAGGTGTTAGGTGTAGGACAGCATGAAGGGAGAAGGTTCAGGGTCATGCAGCTTTTCTACTCCCATTAAAAAAAAGCATCAGTTTTAGGGGAGAGCAGAATCTTCTCACTGGAACATGTCATCTCCAACTTTTGCAGTCTCCACATTTTCCTTTAAACATTTTGTTAAAGTTTAGGTTTCTTTAAAGTAGACCAAGACAACACCAAGCAGATATCTCCACTTGTGCTCTAGCACAGAATAAAAATGTGGAAATATCAGAATTTTCTATATATGTTTCCAAGAAGAAAGTCTGCTTTATTTACTAGAGGTTTTAATGAAGTTGATATCACTGCAGCTAGGGAAGACCAGGTGTAGAAATAGAAACTGAAATTCTTCTTGGTAGTCATCTACTCTCCACCAGGATCCTCTGAGTCTGATGGAACTATCAGCTTTCCTATTACCCTTAGTCCCACATCAGGCCACGTGTCACTGTAACACAGGGCTGAAGGACTCTGGAGAGAACCATGGTCATGCCACTCCTCAGAAGTGTTGCTGCATGATGACACCAGATACTCCCTCAGGAACAGAGTGTGCTGCCTGTTCAAGCTCTCCTCAACCCTGTCAGCCTGGGACCAACAGACTGTGAGCAAATCTCGGCTTTTCATCTTCCATCAGGTGCAGAGAGTATGCTAATTGAAAAAATAAAAACTTACTTTGAACTTGTACTTTAGAAAGGGGGAAGTCAAAAAGAAAAGAAAAGAAAAGAAAAGAAAAGGCTGACTTGTAGCTGCAGTGTAGCCAGTGGCAGCTCATAATGCAGCGCTACTGGGCTCTTAGCCCCTGCACTAGCTCCCTCACTGTTATCTAGTGTTGGATACACAGGATTTTTTCACATAATAGGATTTCTCTGGGGCAAAAAACAGCCTTGCATTTACACAGAAAAATTTCTCTCGTAACTTAGCTCTTCCCTGGGGACCACCCCTTAAATGTCTGCCTTTCCCACTGCCCTACCCTGGGGGAAGAATTAGTGCTAAAGGGCTGCTGAAGGAGGAAGGCACAGAACTCTGTACACTGCTTTCACTGGATGGGATGGGTAAAGAGAAGCATTCTGGTAGCTCAAGATAGTTCCTTCTAAGAACGACGCACACCCCCAGTAGTTGCGGGGGCATGGCAGCGTCAGGAATGCAGCGGCAGTAAGCAGGAGCTCCCACAGATGCCGCTGGTGCTATCAGCAGCAGGGGGTGGCGAGTGCTGACCAGAAGTCAATGACCACCTGCAGACACCGCCAGCATCGTTGATGGCCAGCAGTGGGGATTGCTGACTGCCTGCAGATGCCACTGGTGGTGTCAGTGGCAGGCAGGGGGTGGCAAGCGGCGACAGCCTGCAGGTGCTGCCTTTTTGGAGGGGGTGCACTGCCATGCTAAGTGGGTACACGTGCACCCGTGTGCACCTCCTACGAGTCACCCCATGATCCCTCTTCCCCCTTTGTGGGTAAAGAGATGATTCCTCCTCCTTTGACCCTCACTGCATCATACTTGTAATGAGAAAGGCTCAGTCCCCTTGTAATGCATCCCCTTGTAATGAGAAAAAGGGGATTTCTCTGTAGCTGTCCACCATCCCTGGGAGAGCACAGTAATGGATCTCTGCAGGTGCATGAGAACCAGAGATGGGGATCTGGGGTACAATGAGGAGGAGGAATTAATTGAGGAGATGGGTAGGACTATGTGTATGTGTGTGTTAACAGGTTACAGCCCCTTCTTTGAATTCCCATACAGGTTAACCAAGGAGAGAAAAATGGAAGTATCTCTACCCCAGAAACATAGGCTGCAGTCTAAGGGAGGATAATTAGTTGGAGCTACTAAATATCCAGCATTTGCAAAAGCTTTCACATTCACTGAAGGTATAGACCAAGGCTGAGAACTGCATAGGCTTCCCTTTTAGTACAGCCTGGGGTTTAGTCCATAGAGGCACCTATACACATACCTGATGCCATGAATGATGCGTGCCCCTGGTGGCTGTGGGGCACGGCTGCACTGGTGGTGGCAGGAGCGCAGCAGTGGCAGCAGGAGCATGGTGGCAGTAAGCGCAGAGCTCCCGCAAATGCTGCCGGTGCTATCAGCAGCAGGAGGGGAGTGGCAAGTGCTGACCAGGGGTCAGTGACCACACACAGGCACCGTCAGCAGTGTCGGCGGTGGCCAGCGGGGATCATGAACCACCCACAGATGCCACTGGTGGTGTCAGCAGTGGGGTGGTAAGCAGTGACTGCCCTCAGGTGCCACTGACAATGTTGACAGCGCCTTTTTGTAGGGGGTGCACATGCACCCCCTACACATTGCTCCTGCCTGATGCCTGCTTTGATGTTTCATAGATTCATAGATGTTAGGGTCAGAAGGGACCTCAGTAGATCATAGAATCTGACCCCCTGCTCTGGGCAGGAAAGAGCGCTGGGGTCAGATGATGCCAGCTAGATGCTTGTCCAGTCTCTTCTTGATGACCCCAAGGCAGGGGGGAGCACCACCTCCCATGGAAGCCCATTCCAGATTCTGGCAAACCTTACTGTGAAGAAGTTCTTTCTAATGTCCAACCTAAATCTGCTCTCTATCATTTTGTGGCCATTGTTCCTAGTTACTCCAGGGAGTGCCCTAGTAAATAGAGCATCTCCTATTCCCTGCTGCTCTCCCCTGATCAATTTATAGGAAGTCACAAGATCACCTCTCAGCCTTATCTTGCAAAGGCTGAAGAGATCCTGGTCCCTCAGTCTCTCCTTATAGGGCCTTGCCTGCAGGCCTCTGACCATATGAGTGGCCCTTCTTTGAACCCTTTCAAAATTCTCTGCATCCCTCTTGAAGTGCAGTGCCCAAAACTGGACTCAGTACTCCAACTGCGATCTGACCAGTGCCACATAGAGGGGAAGCATCACCTCCCTGGACCTGTTCATCATGCATCTGCTAATGTGCAGTTAGCCTTGTTGATCACTTTGTCACATTGATGACTCATGTTCATCTTGGGGTCAATTATAACTCACAAATCCCTTTCCGCTACTGTGCTGCTGAGGTCATCCCCCAGCTTGTAAGTGTATTGGTGGTTCTTTTTGCCCATGTGTGGCACTTTGCACTTGTCTTTGTTGAACTGCATCCTATTTCATTCTGCCCATTTTTCCAACCTGTCCAGATCCACCTGGATCCATTCCCTACCCTCTGCTGTGTTAACTTTGCCCCACAATTCGGTATCATCTGTCAACTTGGACAGGGTACTCTCTATGACCTTGTCCAAGACCCTGATGAAGACATTGAATAGCACCAGTCCAACAACTGAGCCTTGTGGAACTCCATTTCCCACATTTTTCCAGGTTGATATCAACCCCTCCACCACCACTCTCTGGGTGTGACACCTAAACCATTTTGCCACGCACCTGACATCATCTGCATACAGTTTTGGGCTCCACAATTCAAAAAGGATGTGGAGAAGCTTGAGAGAGTCCAGAGAAGAGCCACGCGCATGATCAGAGGTCAGGGAAGCAGACCCTACAATGACAGGCTGAGAGCCCTGGGGCTCTTTAGCCTG
>NW_005841918.1:2961303-2985206 GCF_000455745.1 Alligator sinensis
TGCCACCGGAGGTGGTTCAAGCGCCTACATTGAACACGTTCAAGAGCAAACTGGATGCTTATCTTGCTGGGATCCTATGACCCCAGCTGACTTCCTGCCCTTTGGGCAGGGGGCTGGACTCAATGATCTTCCGAGGTCCCTTCCAGCCCTAATGTCTATGAAATCTACATCACAGCCTGTCAATTTATTTACAATAATGGAATGAGATTCCATATCAAAAGCCTTCTTAAAGTCTAGGTAGGTTACATTTACCTTGACTCCTGCATCTAAGCGTTTTGTGACCTGGGATTAAAAAGAAACAAGGTTAGTCAGGCAGGATCTACCTGCAATGAACCCGTGCTGATTTCCTTTCAACATTATTTCCCCTGCTAGGCTCCCACAAATGTGATTGTAACAGGTCACCCCCCCAGCTCCATCTTCCAGGTCATCCACGCCTTACATGGGGGGCCCATGGAGTCCTCTTGGACCTCTGCTGTCCCGCTCTAATCTCATCTGCCATGTCTTGATGGAATTAATATGCGAACAGGAGACTGACAATTATATTGGGTATGTTGGAGTCTCTCTTATGATGGTCTGACCCCCTTTTTCTCTAGATAGGCCTCTCCATCCAAACCCACCAAACAGGGTTAGACTTTGAGGCTCTAGCTCTTCCTTCCAGTACCTGGAGGCTGTTGGCCCCTTTTCTGCTCCCTTCTGAGGCATGGCACCCCCTGTCCCAGAGGCACTCATGCCAGCCCCACAGCCAAAGGGGTCACAAGTTCAAAACCCGGGTGTGACCCCACCCATCCAAACAACAGAAAAATATACACTAGTACTCCCCCAGGTGCTCTAGGTCTCCCTGGCCTTGTTAAGATCATCCCAAAATAGTGCCCTTACTGGCACTTGGGCTCTCCGCAGCCCTGTCTCTCTCTGTGCCTCACTGGCACTGGGCTGTGCTCCCAAAAGCTGTGCCCTTCCTGGTGCCGGGGTCTATGCCCTCAAAAGTTGTGCCCTCACTGGTGCCGGGGTCTGTGCCCCAAAAAGCTGCACCCTCACTGGCATTGGGGATCCCACTCTGGAGTGGGTCCCCAAAAATGAGGCCTTCTCCAACCCCTGATAGCCTTATCCAAACCACCGGTCTTATTCCATCACTAAAAGAAAACAAATAAACAGTCCTGTCCATGGCCAATATCTGCCACCCCAAAAAATGGTAATAAGGAAAGAGGTATGTCAGCTTACAGTTGCAGGTTCGTGTTTCAGCTCTCCACCATCAGCTCCAGTCCCTGCTGCAGTGCCGCTGTCATCTCTCCAGGGCTTCTATAGTTCCCCTCTTCCTGGCTTTGGGCTTTCCACCAAGCTTCACCCTGGAGCTCTGAGATACACCCCTTCCCCCTTGGCTGCTGGCCTCTACTGCCACTCACCCAGGGTTATTATAGTCCTGCCTCTTCCGGTCAGCTGACTATCCATCCCAGTTCAGCAGTTAACCCCTTCCTCCCCAACCCTCTGTGCCCAGAAGGTTCTGGCCTTGTAGGGGCGCACCTTCTTCCTCGTGACAGGGTTAGGGTTCCCTATCACAGTGATCTTTTATGATTTTTTCCAGAGTGTTCCCTAAGATAGGTGAGACTAACTGGCCTATAGTTTCCTGGTTCATCCCTCCTCCCCTTCTTGAAGATAGGGACCAGGTTGACCCTTTTCCAGTCTTCTGGGGCCTGACTGGAGCACCATGAGTGCTCAAACAGCCATACCAGCAGCTCTGTTATGACACCGGCCAATTCCTTCAGCACCCTTGGATGAAGTTCATCCGGGCCTGCTGATTTGAACACATCCAGCCTCTCCAAGTGCCCCTTCACTAAGTCTGCGCTAACAGTTGATTGGCTGGTGTCCCTCCTTTGTCTATCTATGATCCAATTGGGAGATTTCTCTTGGTCTGTGCCTAGGAATACAGATGCACAGAACTCATTGAAGAGCTCAGCTTTGTCCCCCCTCTCTGTCACCAATTGCCCTAGCTTGTCCTGTAGGGGTCCTATGCTACCCTGAGCCTTCCTTTTGCTCCCTATATACCTGAAGAAGGACTTTTTATTGTCCTTAATTTTTGTTGCCAGTCTAAATTCTAATCCTGGTTTGGCCTTCCTAACTGATTCCCTGCAAGTATACTCCTCCTTGGTAACTACCCGTACCTTGGTAGCTACGTGTTCTAATGCATCAGAACAGTCTCGATTAATCACTGCTGACTTGATTAAATATCAGACTCGATTAATTAACACACTCCAGCAGCCTTTGCATCACATGCATTCGGTGTCCCTTTGCTTCAAATTGGCAGCAGGGGTGCTTTAACTAAAGCTTGTTAGACAAGTTTTAAAGTGCCCCCACCACATTTTGAAGTGTGGGGTGCAGAATACATGAGACACTGCTGCTTTAACTAAAGCACCCCCCTCCATCCCAAAGCAGATACAGACACCGAAAGAGCTTGAACATGTATCAGCCCCAGTGCAGTGCAAGGCAAACCCGAACGTGAGGGAACTGAGGGCTGAGGCTGCAGATATGGAATTGTGACTAGAGATGAAGGATGCAGACAAACTGGAGAGGAACCAGAAGTGGGATGCCAGAGGTTGGAATGCAAGCCATATGAGGAAAGGGTAAAGAAACAAGGCATGTTACATTGCAGAAAAGGAGAATAAGGGAAAATATGCCAGAGGGAGCAGGGCATGTAGCAAAGGGTTTGAACTGCAACAGAACAGATTTAGATCAACTTAGACATTGATTTAGATTTGCATTTTGAGAGTAGGGCAATGAAACAAGTTGCCCTTGGAGGTTGGAGGATCTTTTAGAAGAAACTGGGTAGACATCTATCTGTGATGATGTAGGCATAGCACATCCTGCGTCTGTGCAGGGAGTAGCACTAGATGACTTTAGAAGTCCCTCCCCACCTTGCAGGTCTATTAACAAGAGAGTAATGGGGCAGGGAGGAGGTAACAAAAATAAAACAGAGTAAAGGGAGCTGCTTTGTCATTCTCAGGAGGAACAGCAATGCGGAGAGGGGGCTGGCATCAGAGGAGCTAAGGGGTAGAATTTGTTTGGGAGAAGGAAAGTCTTGACTCTTTAAATGATTTTATCTTAGAAGCTTAAAATGACTGTGGGGAGGGTGAGGAAGGCAAGAACTAGATGAGAAACAATTGTTTCTGACAATGCAGATTAAGGCTCTATGTACCTCTGGCTGCCAACCCCAGCCCTGCCACTTGTACTGAGCACCAGCTGCCACTGCATTCCCCAAGCACTTAATCAGGGCCAGCACTTGACAGAACAGACCTTGTGTGGTAACTAGAGTGGGTGACATTTTTCAGCTGATTCATTTATTCACCAGAAATTGCAGTTGCAGGCTGATCAAAACTACCTGCATACATGTGCTGGCTTCAAGCAAAGTTTGGACTTAAAAAAATACATAAACATTTTGTTTAATGCAAAAATGAAACTTTGATTTTTTTCATTTTGAAACTTGCTAAAATGTAATTTATTTCAAAGAATACAGTGCACGAAAATGAAACCAAATGATTTGAATAACCTGGGACTTTTTAATTTTCCAATAAGGAAAGCAAAAAGTCAGTTATAAAATGCTCTCTAGTGCTAAGGATGCTGTTTCAACATTAGCTGGGGCAGAACCCCTTTCTGCTTATTGCACCTGAGACTCTCTGCTATGTTAAGAGGACTGTTGCAACCTACAACCTCTGTGCTGGGGCCAGTATAGGGGCAAGAAGCTTCCCAGCTTCTGTGGTGTGTGGAAGCCTGATAGGGGACATAAATCCTGTTTCCCTCTTGTTTCATGTAACATGTGGATATAAAGGTGTGGGAGAAGGAGGGTGTATTGTCTGTGTCATAATAAAAGTTGGCACCTTTCTTGAGGGCTGACATGACATCAACAGGAAGTTGTCAGCCATCTTTCTGTGTGTGTTAGCAATTGAAATAAAGGCCTTTGGAGAGCAAGATGTCTCCCTGCCTTTCCTGAACTATGAGATAGCACATGGTGTCAGATGTGGTTGAAGCCTGCCACCAACGGGAATACAATTGGGTGATTCCTAAATGACAAACAAAGCTCCAGTAGCAGCTGAGTCCAGCTCATGACAGAGGCTGGCCACAGGGAGAATGCATGCCAGCAGACCAGTTTGATTTCCAGTCCCCTGGAATGTGACTTAGAGGGATCAGGCATTTTAACTGATTCAGGATTGTATCAGGTCTGGATAAAAAGTTTGAACCTTACCCAGTAAGTACTCTCATCTACTCAATGTGGGATCAGACTGATTAAATTTGGATGTTACTGTCTCATACAAATTCAGAGAAAAAGTAATATACTGATGTGTTAAAAGCACTAACTGAAAATTTTTGGGGGACAAGAAATGTGATTTATGGATGAGCTAGATTTAGTTTCCATAAACAGGAGTGTTCGGAACCTGTGAACAGCTGTATTACATTTTGAATACCTACGCTGAATCTTGCCGAAAGAGGAGCTCAAGGAAGAACTATTTAGGGACTGCTTAGTTGCAGGTCTTCATGATGAAGAGCTCTCACAAAGATTACAGTTAGATCCTGACTAATACTCCAGAAGGCTCTCACACACGCCTGCCAGTCAGAGTTAGTTAAGCAGCAACAAAGGGAAATCAGAAGTGATTCCAAGCCTTATCAGGCATCCACTAATATAGATGCGATGCACATAGTCAAAAAACTACAACAAAAAATAAAAAGAATTGATGTGCACAATGAACAAAGAGAATAATCCCACCATCATTCACAGCAACAACCAAGTGGAAAAGGGGGCCAATATCTCTGGTGTGTCAAAATCCCTGGACATGGTTTTGTTAAGTGCCGTGCTGTCAGTGATGTAAAAAGAAAGGTCACAATGCTTTAGCTTGTCACTCAAAGTTCCATTTAAAATTGATACAGGAGTGACAGTTTCAGCTATACCTGATACTTACTACAGCCAACATAGAGATGGGATTCTCCTTCCTCCTACTAAAAGGTTACAGGGACTAGGTGACATTACTCTCAAAGTACTGGGATCCCTCAATGTAAAAAATGACACTGAAGTAGAGAACTATAGACCAGGAAGCCTATGTGAGCTATAGTCTTTCTGTGTCTTTGCTTGACGTACTGGCCATATAGGCACTACAACTTGTCTGTCAACTGGATAAAATAGTGGACCAGAACTTCTTGGAGCTGTACTACAGAACTAATCCATCCAAAACCAATACCTATCCATTTTTTCAGGTCTTGGAAAAATGTCAGGTGAATATAAGATATGCTTAATAGATGATGCAGTTCCATATGTGTTAACTACTCCAAATCAGGTACCCTTACTGCTAATGGACAAAGTCGAAGAAGAACTAGCCCAGATGGAAGAAATGGGCGTAATCACAAAGAATGAATAACCTACTTCTTTGTGTTCTGGAATGGTGGTTATGCCAAAACCCAGTGGTAAGTTTAGGATATGTGTTGACCTTACACAGTTGAACAAATATGCGTGCTGAGAAAAACATAATTTTCCTTCACTGGAACACACTTTGGCTCAACTTACAGAAGCCAAAGTCTTCAGAAAAGTGGATGCTAGGGCAGGATTCTAGCAGATTCCTCTACCTTTTGAATCATCCAAGCTACCAACTTTTATTACGCCATTTGAACAATATCAATTTAAACGGTTACCTTTTGGGATCTCATCAGTTGCTGAATTCTTTCAGCTTCAGATGTCACAGCTACTGGATGGCCTAGAAGGTGTTCTTTGTCTTGCCAATGACATTTTGTTTTTTGGGACCACCAAGGCACAACATGATTGGATGCAACACTCAGAAAACTCCAAGAAGCCTGAGTTATACATGAAAGATGCTGGGAGCTGACTTACAGACCTGGAAGGGTTCTGTTTACTTCATTGTTATCAACTGTTATTCCGGTTACTTGGAGACGACACAGTTACAGAACACCACAACTGAGAGAGTTATAACAGTATTGAAGAGTATAAACATGCCCCATGGCATACCATCAATTTTAAGAACAGATAACAGTCAACGATTTTCTGGAGTTGCATTTAAGCAGTTTGCAGCCCAGTACGATGTTCAGCATATCACCAGCAGTCCACATTTCCCATGTAGTAACAGGGAAGCAGAATGTGCAGTGTGGACTGTGAAGAATTTGCTTCAGAAGAATGAAGATCTTTGTAAGGCTTTCCTGATATACTGTTCAACACCATGAGAGCATGGATGGAGTCCAGCTTAGCTGCTTATGAGTTATTGGGAGTGTCTACATGTGCTTTTGATGTGGGACCAGTTTACTTGTGAGTAAACTACTTGCTAGTAATTGCTTCTTGGCAAGTGTCTACATGTTCAGGACATGGGAGCCAATTCACTGCTCCTAGACATAAATGCCTCCTGCTTCCTGGGGCGCTGCAATGGGTCCCTGATGTCCCAAGAGGGAACTGGAGGCTCTGGCTGCAGCTGCCTGAAGCCAGAGGCCATCCTTAAAAGGCAGCCCTGCTCCCTGGCCAGCTGTTTCTGGCCAGGAGCAGCATGCAGAGCATGGGGGCAGCATGGGGCAGCTATCACTCCACAGCCTCTGCCTTTTCCACCCCGTGGCTGCTCTAGCCTCTGTCCCTAGCAGCGATGCCCAGTGCCTTGGGCTCCTGCTGGCCACGGTGCTGGCCCTGCTGGCCTGCCGTGCTGGCTGGCCCATGGCTGGCTGGGATCTTCCAGCTCTCCCAAGTGTAACAACTGCCTACCCAGTCCCACCACACTATCCCAGGGCCACAGCCACCACACAACTGCCACCTGGAACCCATCCAGCTGGTTGGAGCCCAGCAGGGACACCAATGACGAGCTCCTTGATTCCACTGTCAGAGCTGTGCTCACCCTCCTAGACCTCCCACCCCATCACTTCTGGGCCCACTGGGCCAGCCAGTACTGGTGGCTGCACATCATCCAGACCACCTGGGACAACAAGCAGTGGCTGGAGGTATTCTGCATAACCCAGGCTGCCTTCCAGCACCCTAGTGGCAGGACACCAACATGCAGCAGCCCATCCCTGCAGACACTGGACTGGCCATCACTCTGCTTAAGCTGGCCACATCCACCAGCCTATGATATGTGGACCACCCTTTCAGCATGGGCGAGGCAATCACCAGGGAGGCTATCCTGGAGGTATGCAGCACCCTCCATGACATGCTGGGGCACACAGTGCTCCATGTACCTGACCCCCTGGAGCTGGGGGCAGGGTTCCATGCCCTGGGATTCCCCCAGTGCATTGGGGCCCTAGATGGGACCCACATCCCCATCACCTGCCTGTCCCTCAGTGGCTGCCTCTACTACAGCTGGAGGGGCTTTCACCCCATTATGCTCCAGGGTGAAAGCACTGTGGTGCCTTCACCAAAGTGAGTGCCAGCTGGGCAGGCAGTACCCATGATGTCCATGTTTAGGAACTCCACCCTGCCAGGTCTGGTGCAGAGCAGTTGCTTCACACTGGGGGTGCCGGAGTTGCAGCTGGCCATTGTGGTGGTCTGTCATGGGATGGGGTGCCCAGGGATGGTTGTGATACCTCTAGGGCTCCTTGACCGTGCCAATCTTGCCCAACAGGCATTCTCTTTTTTTCCCACCACGTCTTGCTGGTACTTTTAATATAGGGAGGCTGCCCTTGATTTTATTGTCTGCACACGGTCTTGCTGGACCCCTCTGAACCCTGTGGGTTCTTAGATCTTTTGACATCCCGCTTCAAAATAGATGATTCATAGGACACCCTCAACCTTATGGGCTAGATGCGTGGCTCCATACTGCCCCTCTACCACAACCCAAGCCTCGCAGATGGTATTAACGTTGTCTCTCCTGGGCCTTGGTATAACTCAGCACCTTGTCCTCACTAGGCTCTCTGCAGCCCTATCTCCACACCCACACTGGTGTTGGGCTCCCTGCATCCCCGTCTCCATGCCCACACTGATGCTGAGCTCTCCGCAGCCCTGTCTCCATGCCCACACTGGCACTGGGCTTTCCACAGCCCTGTCTCCATACCCACACTGGCACTGGGCTCTCTGCAGCCCTGTCTCCATGCCCACACTGGCACTGGGCTCTCTGCAGCCCTGTCTCTGTGCCCTTCTCTGGTGCTGGGATCCGTTCACCCCCTGATTGCCATGCCCTTCTCTGGCACTGGGGTCCCCACACTGTTGTGGGCCCCCAATGAGGCCTCCTCCTTCCCCAAGAGCCTCAGCCCAATCCACGGGTCAAACGGCAACTAAAATCTGAACCCCTGGGCTATAACATAATATAAGCAGTTCTGGGTATGCTATGTCCCTTTAAAACATCCAGCTTCTCCCAGCACTAAGTGCCTTGTAAGCCAGAGTCTCAGGTGAGCTCCTGGAGCCCCTTAATCCTACCTGGGGTAGAACAAGCAGCCAAGCCTCTCTCGTGAGCTTCTTCTCTGAGAGCTCCTTCCCCCTCACCTGCTGACAGAGAACTCTCCTCTTACTCCCAGCCCTGGGGTTCATATTTGCCCAGGGCCCTGCCTCTCCCAGTCAGCTGACTGGGTGCAGGTGCAGGCTAATTTACTCATTGGCCTGTTGCCACAGTAACCTGCATCTGTGGGCTTCTGCCTGCCTCTTAGGAACCTCTCCCCAGGCAGTTTCTGCTCTTATAGAAGTAGGGACCTTAGTGCTCTGCAACATGGTCCCACCCTTCCTCACTGGGGACTCTGCCTACCTGCTTCTCCCTTGGCTCATGCAGCCCTGTACCTGGACAGACCTACTTCAACTGGTGCCTGGGCCAGACCTGCAAGTTGGTGGAGTGCAACTTTGGTCACCTCAAGGAACACTGGCACACCCTCACCACTCACCTTACATTTGTTAAGGACAACATTCCCTGGATCATCACAGCCTGCATGCTGCATAACATGTCTGAGGCCTGGGAGGAGTTCTTCCATGTGACCTGGGTGAAGGAGGCATGATGAGTGGCAGACACTTGGCAGTGGGAAGACCAGCTGCGGAGGCAGCAACAGCAGAGGCACCCCCACCAAAGCCATGGGCAAGCTACACGCCCACCACAGGAGGCCAGGTCACTGGTTGTGAGAAGCACAGGTTCACCACCTCCTTATGCTCCCTGCTGTAGCCTGCCTGGATAGCTGCCCATGGACCCTCACCCTGCCCCCACCCCCAGCATCATGCTCACTATGGACAGATCTCAGAAAAAGATGTTATTGCCCTCACAACAAACAGATCCCCACAACCAACAGAGCCCCTCTACTACCCACCCCACCCACCAACATCCTCTTCCCCGTGCAAACTATTTACAATGTGGTTTGTATGTGTGCCCTCCTGGGGTGGGTGTCCATGGGGTGGGAGCAACTAGGGGTAGAGCCTGGGAACAGGCAGCCTCTGGCCATTCCCCCATGAGTGCACATACAGCAGTGAGTCCAGTGGGTGGGGGGCTTGCACAGGAATGATGGCCACTAGTGCCCTGGTGTGGGTGGCTCCCCATCCAGCAGCCAATGACCAAAGCCAGGAGAGTTGGCATGCTGTCCTGGCCCCACTGAAGGCAGCTCTGGCTACATGCCAGCATGGATCCAGGGTGAGAGGTGGAGCTGGGCCTAGGCAGGGGGCCAGGGTAGCAGGGGACCTGGGGCGGGGCCAGGGTAGGATCTCCTGGCTGGTGGAGGTGGTGCTGGATCTCTACCCAGGCCCACAAGGGGGCCTACTGCTGAGTGGCAGGCAACTGCCAGAGGGCGGGAGGGGCTAGGTTCAGAGGTGGGGCAGTGGGTGGCATGAAGGTGACTGTGAGGGCCAAGACAGTGTCCAGGCCCCAACAGTCCTCCTCCATGGCCTGCACTCCCCTGGCCATGACCGCACCATTCTCCCACAGGGCCTCCATGCACTTGTGCTCCAGGACCAGGAACTGTGCCCTGAATTCCTGGCCTATCCAGATCCATACTTTCTTGGATCAGTCCCACATTTCCTCACACTGGTCCTATGCATGCTTATGGGCAACATCCTCTGCCTGTCACCTGTCCTGCTGGGCAATGTCCTCCGCCTGCCACATCCACACGTCCACCTGCCAGTCCTCATCAGCCATCACCAGACAGTCCAGAAGGAGGGTCCAATCTTTGATCCTCTTCCTGAAGATCTGCTGTATCGCTAGGTCCCCGGCTGTGGGCAGTGGTAACCCTGAGGCTGCATCTTGGCTGCCAACTGTGGCCTCTGCCCCACGTGCAGCTGCAGGGCCTGCAGTGCCATGAGAAAGAAGCTGTTTGTGGGAGATTGCAACATTTCTGAGATAAGATGCTCTGCAACAGGGTCCATGCAGTGCTTTGCCTCAGATCAGGGGTTGGGTGTGCACGGGTGCCCTGGGACCATATTAAGTCATCTGGGTAGACCTGCACCCAGATGGCTGCCTGCTAAGCCCCCTGTCCCTGCTTGCTCCCCAGGGGCCAGTGGACCACTGGGTACTGGCCATAGGCAGCCTGCCTCCCCCACCCCATTCCCAAGGTGGGACAGGCCAGGCTCCTTGAAGCACCTTCTGTCATGACTCTAGATCCTGCTGCCCACACTTCTTCTGCACACCAGCTGGTTTCCTGTACTGCCACTAAGTCCATGGAACCTAGGCTTTGGGTGCACAGGGCTCCTGGATGACTGGGATGAGGAGCTGCCTGCGCCCCCACCCTCCCTTCAGGGTGCCATGCCAAGGAGGTGTCCTGGGGCCAGCTGCTCCCCATGCTGGCACTGTGCCCCAAGCATGCCCCTGCAGCACATGTCCTTGGCACTGCATGAGGAACTGTTTGCATGGACTGAGGGGTGCCTGACCCATTATGCCCTGCTGTTGATTGCCATGGTACTTCAAATGAACCTGTGCACCTGGTACAGGACCCTGAGCTTCAATGGTGTGGGGAGCAAGCCCAGGCTGCCTCACAACCTCTGCCATTGCTTGGAGGGCTACTTGTGGCTGACATATACCTGTCCCCCCAGCTGAGAAAGCCACCTAGTTTCTGGGGCATGGTCTGCTTAATATAGTTTTGCATTGTCTCCTGCCTCCCTGTGTGCTATAGGGGGTGGGATCTCAGGGGTCAGGGGAGCACAGCTGGGATGGGTGGGGAGGGAGGTCAGGAAAGGTAGGGCCAGGGCTGGGGGCAGGGGCCAGGGGGAGGGCCCCTCCCCAGGTCTGGGGCTTACCATGTTGGGGTGGCTAGTGTGCCTGATGATTCTGGTCAGTCCCAACTGGTGGTGACAGCCTGTGGCTCCTAGTGGACTTATTGGGTGGCAGGGCATGGCATGTGGGTGCCTAGCCAGGTCCCCATGCTGGGGAGGAGCTGGCAATGCTGGTAGCTGGTGGTGACATGGCCAGCCATGCCTTGTGGCTGGGACCAAGGTGGCAGAGCTGTCAGGGAAGGCACTGGCTCAGGCTCCCAAAGCTGCTGGGGAAGGGAGCTCAGCAGGATAGCTGCTGGCACCCTGAGAGGATCTTCCCCAGTGACACATCACTGAGGGTACCAGGCTGGAGAAGGGGCTCAGGCAGGCTGCTCATTAGGGCTGTGTGAAGTTTGGTAGCCGATTTGATTCAGAAGAGATTCAGCCTGATTCGGCAACTGAATCTCTGAATCCAAATTTAATCAGGAGACCAATTAAAAGGTACAAATCAAGTCAGAAGCCTGTTAATCAATTGGGAAAAGATTTGACGCTGCCTTGGAGACTTGGCCATAGGCTAAACAGGCAGCAGTCCTCACCACGTTGGACACAGCTGCCTCCAGCTGGTAAGTGTGTTGTGGTGGGTGGAAAGGGGCATGAGGGAGGGAGGGATTGGGGATGGGGCTCGGACAAACTGCCCAGATGGGGTGGGGGGGCTCAGGACTCAGGGAGGGAGGTGGGGGTTGTGGGATGCGGGGGGGACAGGGCTAGGCCCTGCTGCTGCTTGCCCAGCTTGGGGTGGGGGGGGGCTCATGATGCAGGTGCAGCTTTCTCTGGGTGGAAGGGGGCAAGTGGCAGCAGGGCATAGCTCACTGCTTGCCCAGCCAGGGTGGGGGGAGGGGTGTGGGAGAATGTGGGCATATCAGCCCTGGGAGCGGGGGCTATGCACTGCTGCTCCATGTCACCTTCGACCCAGAGTGAGCTGCACCCACATCCTGGCCCCCCCTTGCCCCAGCTGGGCAAGTGGTAGCAGGGCATAGCCCCTGATCCCAGCACTGCCTGACCCACATCCCACACCCTGCTCCCCTGCACCCCTCTCCAAGTCCCGTGCTCCCCACCCAGGCTGGGCAGCTTGTCCCATCCCCAATCCCTCCCTCCCCCACACCCCTTCCCTGCCCCCTCTGCCCACCACAACAGACTTACCAGCTGGAGGCAGCAGTGTCCAGCATGGTAAGGACTGATGCCTGCTTAGTCTATGGCCAAATCTCTGAAGCAGCGCCAAATCTTCAGTTCAGATTTGGCCAAATAGAATTGGGACAGTGATTCAAATCTCTGAATTGAATCACTGTCCCTCCAAATCAGCCGGATCTGAATCCGAATCCTAAGCAAATACTTGCTGCTTTGCACAAGCCTCCTGCTTATGCTGCTGTACACAGTACAGCGGTAGCCTGGATCCTGGGGCACAACGTTGGCATCCAGTTGCCAGATAAAGGGCATAGATTTGCAGGCACTCCCTGACTCATGATTGTGGTCAGTGATGGTGACCCACTGTGCCCACAAGGCCTTGACCTTTATGCAGCACCACTGAGCTGACTGGTCAGTGCCACAAGGTTACCATTTTCCTCCTGTGAGCAGTTGGGGCCCCGGATGGTGGCATATGGCTTTGGTGGTAATGCCATCAGGGCTCCTGTGCCAGCTCTCTGGGCCTCCACATGGCTTTCCACATGCTGCCAGGCCTGGGAAGCTGCCTGCAGTGCCCAGCACAGAAGCAGAGCATGGGACTAGGAGCCGGATAGCGAGGCAATGCCCCACAGAACTTTCAAGGTCCAGGCAGGCTGCTGGTTTTGGTTATGGGCAGACCCCAGAGTCTCTGGGATTGTGCCCCAGGGATCAAAGTGCCTGCAGGCTTTTAAAGGGTCTGGGGCTGGTGCTGCTATAGAGGCAGACCAGCCCTAGGGTAGGAGAGGCTCCCAGCCCCAGGGCTCTGGGGATGAGCTCAGGCTGGGCCCCTAATGGCAAGGCTGATTGGGAACAAATATGCTCCCAGTTGGCATTTACACAGGCATTACTATGCCATAAATACTTGCGAGTAAGTTTGCTACTTGCATTTGTAGGAAGCAAATTTACTCTTGCATAGCAAAGTTTATTGTGCAGTAAGCATGTGCACGTGTAGACATGCACACTTACTGTGCAGTAAAATATGCTACTGTACAGTAAAGCGTCTCATGTAGATGTGCCCACTGGCTCTGTACCATTCTACCAACTATGATAGATGACTTGGTTCCAAAACTTGTCAATGCGCAGGGATTTTGTGAGAAAGATAAACTGATAAAGGACCATCAGAAATGGAACTATAATACCAGGCATGCCTCAATAAATGTATCTGCTCTTTCCCCACAGAAGGAAGTCCAGATTTCAGACACAGGAGGACAAGGCACTGGCCAAGCTAGGGCAGATACCCATCGTTAATATTGGATAGAGACATGTAGAGGTTTTCACCATAGGAATTGAGACCATCTCTGTCATATTCCGTCTGTTTATTATACTGGATCAGGGCATGCACCAGTTTCATCAAATAGACTAGATCTGTGAACTTATCTGCTTTAAATAATAAGACTTATGGATGTTTTTGTTTTAATTATTCTCTTTTTGTAGGGTAGTGAGTGGTAAAGATTCACGAGTGAGTGATGTACTTGTAACCTCTCCTCTCAAGATTATTTTGTAGTTCTTTGGAAATCCTTCATGTTTCCCCTGAGAAAAGGGGATGCTGTAGTAAAGGTTAACTCCTTTCCTGAGGGCTGACATGATGCCATCAAAAGGAAGTTGTCAGCCATCTTTGGGTGTGTGTTGGCAGTAGCAATAAAGCTATTTTGAGAGCAAAAAGTCTCCCTGCCTTTTCCTGAGCTATGACATAGCACAGTCTGCTTGTCATTTCTAATACAGGCCTGGAAGAACTGTTGGGTAGAGCTCAGTTAGCTCATTGATGAGGATTATCATGACCATAACAAGTAACACGTCAATGACATAAACTTTGGGCTGCTACAGTGCTTCAGCAATTAAAATGAAGCAAGCTCAGCATATAATTTCACACACCTGTATTTACACTCCAGTTGTTCATCAGGTAAAATTATAGGGGGTCTTTGCATGTGCTCTTGAGTAGGGAGAAGAGGGGTGCTTTAATTACTCCCAGAGCCACTCTAATTAAAGCACTCAAAGCATCATGTGTATTCAGTGTCCTGCACTTCAAAACGGTGGTGGCATGCTTTAAAGCTCATTCAATGAGCTTTAGTTAAAGTTCCCTGCCACCATTTTGAAGCACGGGGTCCATGATGTGGAGGTTGCTGGAGCATGCTAATTAGCATGTGTTGGAATAGACATCTGGCACATGTATAGGTGCCCATAAATTTGCACTCATTCCCTGGCTGCTTATCTTATAACAGACGTATAAAAAATACGAGACACACAAATCAGCATAACTGGTATCTGTCTGATGAATTTAAAAGTAGAAACACAAAAGTGAAAAGTCCATAAAAATCCTGTAGTCAAAACTTTTCAAAAATATTTTTCCACACTAACAATTATACAAAAGTTCATTGAGGCCTCTTGACATAAGTGATCAAGCATCATGGGAGACTATTTCACAACTTAATACAAAGAAAAACTCTTCAACCAATGAGTTTAATTAGATAGATTGCTGGTTAATGTAAAACACCTATAAAAGTATATATTATTAGCTAGCAGGTAAGAGCAGGGTGAGAGTTCAGGGCTGGAAAGATGTGGACAAATCCCTTCTCTTCCAGGCTGGGATTAAGGCCAAGCTGGTGTGTGCTACCTGTGAGTGCAGAAGAAGAATTTTGGCTGAATCAGACCAAGACCCTCCAAAACTATGACAGCAATTCAGCAATTCTGCTACCCTTCAGTTGTACCTATGACACAAGCCAGACCTAAATCATCAAAAACCAAGCAAATATGGCATTACATGCAGATAGATTTACAAATTGTTCTACTTTCACCAGAATCAAACTACATTGTTTAAACAGGCAATACTCCTGTCTTGCATCTCATGGTAAATCATGCTAGTGGTTTGCCATTAGAGTTTCCTTTTTTCCTCCCAAGTAAAAACAATATTTTGATTCTTAACATCTACAGTGACCTTTGGAATATAAGCTCAGCACAGAATATTTTATGTCAAATTTCAGATATTCACATCAAGCATAAGCATGTAATTCTCTGCTGATAAGGAGTGCGTTGGACCCAACTGGATTAGGGCAGGCATACAACCTGAAGTGAAGCAGTGAGGGGTGAAAACCAGTGTGTAAGTAATTAACAGAATTCTCCAAAGCTTGAAGTTTTCCCACCCTCACTGAACTGAAAACATATAAACACAAGACTGAGAGGAACCAAGTCCAGTCCCTTTGTGTGTCAAGCAGCCATGTCATAAAATCATTTCATAAACTGATCAAGTGCCATCTGAAAACTACCATATTTTCTTGTATATATCTGCACCTTTTCCCCCCAAAACCACCTTGTGGAAATTGTGGTGCACATTATATGCAAGAAATGTGGCTCCCCACAGGTACAGGAATTGGTGGCAGGGGAATGGTGGCAGAGTTAATTGCTGAGGCCCCCAACCTGGCATGCAGGATCAATTGAAAAGTGCTATCCAGTATATGGGGCTGGAAGCAGGCTCAGGAACAGGTTTGGCTCCCTAGCTGTTGCTACTCAGTTACTACAAGGAAGATTTTTTTCTTCATGTGGTCTTTCAAAAACAAGGGTTGTATTGTATACCAAGGAGTTCCGTATGCAAGAAAATATGGTAATTAGTTTTTCTACTGGAAGGCTGCTCCAGGACCTCAACCATCTAAGTTATTTCCAGCCTAAATTTATTCATGATAATTTAAACTATTTGTTCTTGTGTCATCACTATAGTTTAAACAATTCTTTCCCCTTCATGCCAGTAGTGCATGACATCAGAAACCCTGGCCCTGCTCTCCAGTCATAGAGTGTGTGACACCACCACCACATGACATCAGAAGGACAGCCCATTCAGCCCCCCAAAGCCCACCCCTCATGCTACAAGACTCACCCTAGACCATGTGGTACAGTTATGACCTCTCAGTCCCCAGACTGCTCTAGCCCTCCCAGGCACAGGCATGGCCTGTGGGGTAGCAGTGTGGGGGAGTGACCCTTCTAACAACTTGTCCCACCACCCCCAAACAATTGGCGGGGGTTTCAGAGGTCTCAGACTTCCCCAAGAACAGTGCCAAACTAACCAGAGCAAGTAGAGGGGTCCAGGTCTATCTGCTTTCCCAAGCGAGCCCTCTGTTTGTCTGAAACTGCTACAGCAAGCAAAGGCAGACATGAGGGAGATTCAGGAGTGTGAGATGGATTCCAAGTCTACCAAAAGAAGACCAGGGACCTTGACAGAACTTGAGCAGTCCGTATCAGACCTACCTATGGAGATTATGGACAACTCTATCTCAAGGGACTCTGCTGAGGTAACTATTTTAGATTATTTTTGTGGGGTGATTTTCTTATAACTGTCTGGGCCTGTGTTCAGTACAATCTTTTTGTAGGTAGATGACGCCTTCATAGACAGCTTTCAAAACCTGCACATTGGCACCCCACTGAAAGTAAAGGTCTTTTGTGTGAACTGTTTTTCTTCATGTCCAAAAGAGAGGAGTTCAAGACCAAAAACTGATGCAACAGTTTTGTCCAAAGACAATGACTGCCATCCCAGGTTTTGAGCCTGTGGAGGTCACTGAGCAGGGCTATGAGGCTGTGGAGGCCACCAAGCAGGGGTACAAACCCATGGAGGTCACTAAGCAGGGCTACAAACCCATGGAGGTCACCAAGCTGGGGTGTAGAGGGTACTATTTTCAAATAAAAAATGTAGCCCAACCCTGTTCAGAAGAATGTTTCTTGCATGAACTGGTTTTGAACAACTGTTCAAGATGAGGCTAAAGACCTCTGTTAATGTTGTATTTCATTACCTGCTTAATACACTTTGTTTTACCATGGTTTAAATTTATTCTCAAGCATTTGAATGCACCATACAGGTGTTAGCATGGGGTGGGGGAGCACAGTGGTTACCAGACATGTCTACACAGGAGGCTTTGTTAAAGGAAGTTTATTACTCTCCTGGTGAAGCTGGGAGTTTTGGTGGGGTGAACACACTTTCTGAAGCCCCCAAAAGACAGAATAAGTTTCTGAACAGAAGCGGCGTGACTGCCTGGCTTTCAGATCAGGGCACTTACACCCTACACAAATTGGTGAGAAGATATTTTAAAAGAAACAAGACTGTTGTTTCAGATATTGATGCACGATGGCAGGGAGATTTGGTGGATATGCAGCAGTTTTCCAAGCACAATCATGGGGTTAAGTACATCTTAACAGTAATAGACATATTACCAAAGTATGCCTAGGCAGTGGGTCTAAAAGACAAGTCAGGTGGTAAAATCGCTCAGGCCTTTAAAACCATTTTTACAGAGGGCCGTGTACCTCAAAAATGACAGACTGGTTGGGGGGAAGAATTTTTAAATAAGTCTTTAAGCAAACTGTTAAAACAGTATAATATTCACCATTTTGTGACGAATAGTGAAGTGAAAGCAGCGGTGGTAGAGAGGTTTAACAGAACATTAAAATCAAAGATATGGAGGTGTTTTGCAGGCCACAACACCTTTCACTACATTAATACATTACCAGAGTTTATAAAGAGCTACAACCACAGTTTTCACAGAACTATCCTTAACAGGCCTGTTGAAGTGAACTTCTCCTCCACCCTTTAGCAGGAATTATGCTAAAAATCCCTTTAAGTTTAAACATTACAATATTAATTTTGTGAACCCCTACATTGATGGAGAACAAACCCTGACAAAACACCTACAACTGGATTTCTGATAACCAACCGTGAGGCGTTTGCCCCAGGGTACACCTTGTTTGCCTTTGGCCTGTCTCCTGACCAGGAGTGTGCTAATCATTATTTGTTGATTACAACTGGGAACCTGAGAGCAGAAATATGCTATGCTGCAGCTTTGCTGACCACAGGTAACATGATTGTGTATGGGGTCTTTGACAATGTCATAGAAATAAATCAAAGGAGAAACATCCTGTTTGATTCCAAGTGAAGATGGACACAAAACAGCTCACCAGGGTTTTATCCTCAGCCCCTTATGCCAATGAGACTTTCTTAGACGTGTTCCCTTGTGACTGGCTTCCTACGACGCAACTGTCTCAAAGGCCCCTGAGCTTGGTGGTCAACACGCACCTGCATAATCAACCCGGAGAACACTGGTTGGCTGTTTACCTGGAGGATCGGAACCACAGCAGGGTTTGTCGACTAGTATGGTCACCCCCCAAACAGCGCTCTCTTTCCTGAAAGCATTATGTTCTTTTTAAACAAGAATGCCGCCGACACTGCTTTTCAGATTAAACAGTTACAAGACGCCCGATCTGTCGCCTGCAGATACCATTATGTGTTTTTCCTGCACCACTGTAGCAAGGGGCTATCATTTGAACAGATTTTAAAATTGTATTATTCCGATGATTTAGTACAAAATGATAGGATGGCGATTCAGTTTGTAAAAAGTAAATATAAAATTTTCTGTGTGGCTAGGTCTGCTCAAAACATGTTTCAACATGCCCACACATGCATTTCTTGCTATGACTTTCATGAACACCTTGTCTAAATAAAAAACTCAGGTGAAGCTGTGTAAATAAAGCTGTTGCTGTTTAAAAATTTGTGTGTGGTTTCATTTAAAAAAAATCCTGTGTAGACAAAATTTGTAGCAGTAGAAAAGAGTTTAATTCAAATGTAAAACTTTACATGGAGAGCCAATGGCTTTTAGAGACAGTTTTTTGCTTCATAGGCAGTGCTGTTGGTGTTTCCTGGTCTGAGGCAGACGCTTCCAGGTGTCCAGATGATAATGATTCATGGCATTGCCATTAATAGAAGATGGAACATTCAGCTCAGCCATGGCTTTCATAAACATATCCGAGCCTTTAGGTGGACATTTACTAGACCTGGCATGAGTCTGAAGGATTCCTCCAACTAACTTGAGCATGTTAGAACCCTTGATGAGAAGTCCTTTGTGGACAAAGCCCCCTTGATCATCCGAAGAAGAAATATCCTTGTGTTGGCTCAGCTTGGTGAGCAACACTTTAGCATTTTTCCTGTATCAGGCATGCACGTTATCCAACATTTCCTGAACAATGGGGTCAGGGTTCATTGGGGTTTCTAGGGGCTTTCCAGCTTTGGGGGGGGGGGGGGGGTGTGGCTGTTGCTCTGGCAGAAACAGGGTTAATTTCCCTTTGTCCATATCACCCTGCTTTATGCACGTCAGGTATTTCTGAAGCACAGCGGCATACAGTTTAGCTTCAGCGTATTCTGCTAAACTTGGCCTTTGTAGAATAGCCCTCATTTCAGCATCCAATAAATGGGTTGCCTCAGTTCTGATATTTTCCTGAGGTGGTGGGGAAGCCTTTAATTCCTCCAGCTGATGACTGGACACCAGGTACATTTTTTCTGTGTACTCCATCACTGGTTATTCAAAAGCCCCATAACCAGAGGGAGAACAAAACTTAACAGAGGGCCAATAAATCCCCCAGACCATTTCAACAGCTGTTTCTTTTTTTTTAAGAGACAATCTTTTGTCACTTAGGTTTTTTTATGATCCCGCATCTCTTTTTCAGCACGCAAATTTGATGCGGGGTCAAATGGATGTTTCCTTTTAAGGTATTCAGAGCAATTAATGAAATGGCCACTACTAAATCATCAGAGGCTGAGCAGAGTACAGCTGTTGTCTGCTGTGGGGAGGATTGAAGAAGCAATTTTAAGAAAGCCAAATTTCTTTTTACACTGTTAGACATGTTTCCCTTCCACTGTCTCAAGAGCTAAGAAAGGGCCACTGCTACATCATCTCTTTTTATTCCCATCTGCTGTTTTTTTTAAAGTGTAAGCAGCTGTTTCGTTGAGAGGAAAAAGCCCAGTTCTTAATCTAAAAGCATCCGGAGTAGAAGCATTTAAATCCATCACCAGATACCTGTAAGGTGTTTTAATGGCATCCTCAAAAGCTTCTAGAAATAATTGGGCCTTACCTGGGTACATCTGCTGCACCAGGGACACTATCTGTAGCTTATCCCTTGCGGTTTTTAACAAAACCATGTATTTTGTGTTAAGGGTAATGGTGCAGCTCCTTTTCCCTTGACAGAAAACATTTTGAGCCATATACATAGTGCTAAGATCCTAATAATACCCATACTTGGTAAAGGCTTTCTCAGTTTCACCGCTGTCACAGGCAGAGTCCATCAAATCATCTACCACAGCCAGATTTATTTTATTAGGAGGAAACAAACAGTCATCATTGTTGAGACTGTCTGGTAGACCCTCCACAAATTTGATAAAAGAATATCAAGGTGTCCAATTGGGTATTCCTTCATTTTGTTTATGAAGGGGTAAAGACTGGTAAAATTGCAATAGTTTCGTTCTTTAGCTTGGTAATATAGATAGATGACATTAGTTCTTCCTGCAAAAAGAGCATCCCTAGACACCAGAGGAGAAGGCAGCTGGGTTCTGCTTTAAAAAATCTGTGAGCTCCCTATCCATTTCTAACAGAGCCCATTTCTCGTGGTCCCAAATGGTCCTAATGGTAAATCCCTCTCTCTTGAGATAACTGGTCTTGTGCAATGCCTGATAATTCAAAAACCCATAGGTGGTCCCTGTCTGGTTCTGGTCTTTTTCATTGTAGCAAGTGACACAACCATGGAAAAAATATCCATTAAATCAAACACCATGGGTTCCCCATCAATGTTGGCATAGCCATCTGTGGCAGGGCACCCTTGCGTGCTGCAACTTTAAGGGCAGAGTCAGGCAGCTACCAGGTGCCTGATGGTGGCAGCCATTTTGAGAACAAGGGATATAAAGACTGTAATTTGCTGCTGCCCTCCCAGGAAGAAACACCGCCTGGCTGAGCTGCAACAGAAACATTTTGAAAGTAAGACCAGGAGGCTCTTGGTCCTGGGCATGACCTAAAACTGCACCCTGCCAGGGAAGTGTGGCCTGGTGGGGCTCCTAGTGGCATGGGAGCCCCCAGTAAATGCCAGGCCAGTTACCTCCCCAGTGAAAGGTGAGGAGGGGTGCCTTAACCCCAGCTCCCATCTTTGGGTGGGCTTTGGAGGGAAGTGTAGGAATAGTGGGGCCAGGCATGGCAAGCAGAGTGCCACCTGAGCCCAGCAGGGATGTGAGATCCCGGAGACCCCAGAGGGGGTAGTGTAGAGTGTGGCCCCACACAGAGTAGGGCTGAACAGGAGTAGGCCTGAAGGCCTGTGCATGAGGGGGGCTGAGTAGGACTGAATAGGGAGTAGGCCTGAAGGGCAGTCCCAGGGAAGTGTTGAGTAGGGCCGAACTGGGAGTAAGCCTGAAGGGCAGAACAAGGGTCAGCCCCATGAGTACTTGATCATGAAGATGCTAACACCCCAGGGTGGGGCATGGAGTAGAGGCCCTAGACTGGGTGTAGTAGAAACCCCAAGAGTGGCAGGTAGTCCAAGGTGTGTCTTCAAGTGCCTGAGGCTGTAGTTGGGCCAAAGGGCAAGTAGGGGGCTCAACTAGAGAGTTAGAGGTGAGTCCTGACCCCAGTAAGTCCTCCACTGCCAGGAGGCTGAGAGTGGAGTGAAATAAAGATCTAAAGGGCAAGCACAATGACCTGCTGCTCCAGGGAAGGAGGGAGAGTCTCTGTGAGACCCTGGAGCACCAGTCATGGTGTAGGTTATGATTACATCATGTGGATGCCATCTGCGAGACATAGGCTGTGGTGCAGGGGAGGTTTGGAGTCACAAATAATGCCTCCTGGAATTGGGGCAGGGAATAGGCAGCTTCCCGCATTATACCATCAGTTTTTGGAAATAACAAAGTCATGGCAGGAGAGAATGGGAGGACTGCCCCAGAGACAGAGGTGGGCAGGTCACCGGGAGACCCAGCCCTGAGCGTGCCACCTGTCACACTGTCTAAGAAATAGGGGCATGCCTGAAATTCAGTGAAATTCCCCACCCTGTAAAGCATGTCAAATTTCAATATTTTTTTTCTCCAAGATGTACATTAGCCACTGGATAGATGGGGTTGAAAACCTATTTTTCTGTCTGTGGTAGATGTCTGGGGGGGAGAAGCACCGTGGTCTGTGTTTCCAAAAACACAAACCTGTATATGGCCATACAGATGGAGGCCAGCGTGGTGTATTGGAAAGGATCTAAACTCACTTTGGAGCAACAGAACAGCTTACAATTAGGGCACCTCTGTGACTTGCCCATGTTGTCAGCACAGTTCCAGCTCAGGTAAAGATGACATCAGAACCTACATGTTTGGCTATGGTTGTATAGCATCTCACAAAGATTGCAATAATTGCTTAAGCCAAACACCTATTTCACATCCAAAATCCTGTAATAATGTTCATCAAGCAGCAAAAGAAAACAGGTGTCAAGATATCTAGGTGTGTCCTGTGTTATAAATAAACTCCACCCATTTTTTATTGATGCATTATTATATGAATATTAACCTGTTCAAGGTCTTCAAACAAAGGTACTTGGTGGAACATAACCTTTTGATATATGGACAGGCCTAATTTCCTGTGCAGTTCTTTGGTACCATCTAGCAGTTTGGTATCTGTGGCCCCTCTATGTTTTGTTACAGCCAATAGATTGCCAGCAAAGCACAGGTTAGTATCAAAGGTATTCAGATCAATTAAATATTTCCTCTTTTTAGCAATAATCTGTGAATAGGAGATAGAATTTATAACTCTATGGCTCCCACCACCCACGCCTCTCATAATGACCACAACCAGTTGAAATCTAGAATCAAGCATTTCTCTCTGACTTTGTAACAGGTTACTGATCCACTCTAAAAACAGCTCTGGGGTCATCTGGTTTAAATTAATAGATTGAGAGTATAAACAATTTGTCATGCTATCTGCCCGAACATGTAACTGGGCATAGTTATTGGCTGTGAATCTCTGGTGGAGTTCTGCTACAAATTATTCTACCCCTCTGCGTATGGCTTTGTATGCCACATGGAACGGTGCAGGCTCCAGATTCACAAAATGGAACTCTTCTGTGTACCTCATGCCCCAAACCTAGATACAGACCACTGTTGCCTTCTCACCCACACCACATATACATCTGGTAAAATATCCTCTGCTGACTCAGGAGACTGGGGAGCATTTGAGGGGTTCTCTAAAGGGTCTTCTAAACCAGATTTACTATCCCAACTCTCTGACTCTTCAGGTCTTGATGGAGGGTCAGCCCTGGGAGACAAGGAAACATTTGAGGGTCCCTCTAAAGGGCTTCCTAAGGAAACAATCCTTCGGGCACAAAGCAAGACGATCCCCATGTGAGGTAAAAGAGGGAAAGGGGCCAGGAGGCTTCCCTGGCTCACCAGAGAAATCCAGGGCAGCCTAAGGGCCAAAAGGGGAGCACATAAAAAGTGGAAACAGGGAGAGATCACCAAAGACGAATATACCTCCTCTGCTTGTGCTTGTAGGGAGGCAGTTAGATGGGCCAAAGCTACCATGGGGCTGAGGATGGCATCCCAAGTAAAAGACAACAAGAAATTGTTTTTTAGATATATAGGGAGTAAAAGGAAGGCCCAGGGAGGAATAGGACCCCTGCTAAATGGGCAGAAACAATTGGTGACGGACAGAGGGGAGAAGGCTGAACTCCTCAACGAGTTCTTTGCCTCAGCGTTCCTAAGCAAGGGGCGCGACAAGTCTCTCACTGGGGTTGTAGAGAGGCAGCAGCAAGGCGCCAGACT
>NW_005841918.1:2985976-2986245 GCF_000455745.1 Alligator sinensis
AAGATGAACATGAGTCGTCAGTGTGACGAAGCCATCAGAAAAGCCAATGGCACTTTATCGTTCATCAGCAGATGCATGATGAACAGGTCCAAGGAGGTGATATTTCCCCTCTATCGGGCGCTGGTCAGACCGCAGTTGGAGTACTGCGTGCAATTCTGGGCGCCACACTTCAAGAAGGATGCGGATAACCTGGAGAGGGTCCAGAGAAGGGCCACTCGTATGGTTAAGGGCCTACAGACCAAGCCCTATGAGGAGAGACTAGAGAAACT
>NW_005841918.1:2986646-2987126 GCF_000455745.1 Alligator sinensis
ACTCTTTCCTGATTATGTAGGGGATCGGACTCGATTATCTATTGAGGTCCCTTCCGACCCTAACATCTATGAATCTATGAATCATATTCTCCAGCTCCCCTCTCTGGCTCCATTGGTCATGGTTGAGAGTCAGGCCTGGGAGGAGGGGGAGCGTTTGAAGGTTCCTCTGAAGCACCATTACTAGGGGATCTCTTATTTTTTTCAACATGTGTTTAGCCTTCCCCACACTCCTCTTTAACCCGGCTTTTACTTTTCACCCCGCTAGCTGGTTAGTCACCCATTCTTACCCCCGGGTTTACCATGACTCCCCCTCTTACGATGCATGCCACAACCCGCAAGAGAAGGTTGAGAGGCGACCTTGCGGTTGCCTATAAATTCATCACGGGGGCACAGAAGGGAATTGGTGAGGTTTTATTCACCAAGGCGCCCCCAGGGGTTACAAGAAATAATGGCCACAAGCTAGCAGAGAGCAGATTTAGA
>NW_005841918.1:2987239-2991749 GCF_000455745.1 Alligator sinensis
CCAGCTCTCTTTCCTGCCTATGCAGGGGGTCGGACTCGATGATCTATTGAGGTCCCTTCCAACCCTAACATCTATGAATCTATGAATCTATGAACTGCTGTCTGAGTTACACAGACTACCTCCTCTCTGAATTAAATTTACACTTTTGCTCCAATAGTAATCATGATCTTTCAAAGCACTCTACACAATCTTTCTGAGATGTATACGTCTGCCATCACCACCCAAAACCTCCCTCTTTTTTTGCAATAACTATGATCTTTCAAGACAAGGTGGTTACCCCCATCCCGAAACCCCTCCTCTTTTTTCACGATAATCATGATCCTTCAAGACACCCCCCAAAAAAACCCATCTTTTGTTTTTCACAGTAATCATGAACTTTCAAAAAAGGAGGAAGACCCGTCTCTTTCTTTAAAGTATGTGAGCAACCAGTCTTGGGTTTCTTATTCACGGGGCCCAGATCACCTGTTTTGGGGGTGTGAATATTTGTGTTTTTACATATGGTTTTCTCAGATGTAGGTGGCATATTTTCCTCTGAGGAACCATGCCCTTCTGTTCTGTCCTGATGGTCTTCTGACCCTTGGTTGTTATGATTGGTAGGCCAAGCATTTCTGTGTTTTTTTTATAGAGTTTTTAGAAGTCTCCAACCTGGTGCCCACTCTTCTTTGGGAGTGTTGCCTGTGATCACATAGGAAATATAAAATTTACATTTCAGCATTGAGAATTCACTTTCCTCACACACTAGAAATTTAAAATTTTCTTAACCCCACCCTCTATCTTCACATTCACAAGGTACTAATTCACACACACACACACACACTTCTAACCTCTGCTCTCCAAGAAACACATAAAGTTTGAAAAACTAAGTTCAGAAAATTTACCTTTTACTACTGGATAAAAACATGAATGCGTGTGTTTGTTCTAGTTTTCTCTTTTAGAAGAAAGGGTTCTGTTTGAAAACAGTTACAAACAGTTATTATAACTTAGTGTGCTTATATTAACACAGCCACAAATAACCCACCATTTTAAAATAATTTTTTACCTTACGGTTCTAAAATTGCATGTGGCTTTCCCACTAGATAAGCTCTCTGTAATATGAATGAAATGATACAATAAGTAAGTCCTCTATATTAATACATTAAGGAAAATAGTGTATGTATAAAGTAAAATAAACCTGTTTTAAAACAGAGTCACCACTAAAAGATAACCCCTTTAATCTGAAAATATGTAGAGCTCTGAACACAAACACACAGGTCAGGTTTTTTGCAGTCTGGTTTACCTTCACAACATACATCCCTGGTTCTAGGGAAATTCATCACCCCCAACCATGCTGCACCCCTCCCCCCATAGCATACAAACCCTGTAAGAATATATCTTTTAAATCAGTCTTTATTTTCATCAAAAACCATTACAATATTTACTGGTTTAATTTGTTAAACCTTGTCCTAAGAAGGTTTTTTTAAATAATTTCTAATGACCATTAAGCCTCATTGGCTTTATCTTTAAAACAGGCCTTTTGGTAAAAGATAACTCCTTTAGTTTTAACATATGTAGAGCTCTGAACACACAGGTCAGTTTTTTTGCATTCTGGTTTATCTTTACAACACCCTTCCTCCCCCCCCGGTTCTTGGTAAATTCACCACCCCCAACCATTCTGCAGCCCCCATAGCATACAAATCCTGTGAGAATATATTTCTTTAAATCAGGCTTTATTTCCATCAAAAGCCTTTACAATATTTACTGGTTTATTTTGTTAACTCTTCTCCTAAAAATGTTTTTTTTGCAATTCCTGGTGACCATTAAGTCTCATTGGCTTTATCTTTACAAAAAAGTCCCCATATGTATGTGCTTAGAGATCTAAGACACTAAAGCAAATGCTCATCTATTCTGCTGAAAACTATTGATGTACTTTACTACCTCCCCATCAGCAAAAGATGTAAAACTCATTTTAAACTGTTTTTGCTAAACCCTTCTCTTAAGCAGGGTGGTATAATTTCTAGTGCCAATTAAGCATTCAATATAGGGTATGAGAGGTTTATCCTCCTCAGTGATCAAATCATAAAGAGAAGCATTAGGATCTTCTGCAGAATACACAGCATTTAGAAGCTCTCTAGCCTGAAGTAAATGTTTCTCAGTAATTCTGAGAATGTTCCTGGAAAATCCAATGGCTATAACAGCATTGAAAATGCTATCAAGACATATTTCTTGCTGAATTGTTTGATTTATGTCTTCATTTAACCAGGTAACACAATCATGAGCTCCTTGACCCCCTTGATCATGAATAAAACCCCAACACTTTTCAAAAAGTCTCATCTTCAAGCAGTATTTCATTATGCCATAAAAAGAAATGTACACAAGAGACTTCATGAAGATTTTGTTCTTAATGTGAAACAGGACTTGATGATTCAATGTCTAATTGTCTTCTAAACTGTTCATCCTCATCTGGTCTCTGCTCTCTGCAAAAACAGCTGCTTTCTTATGGTGTCAGCTTTACAGGTGGACTGGTGAGCAAGCTTTCCTGAGACATTGAAAAGGATTCATCTAACTGCAAAGGAGTTCAAATAAAAGCCTTAGTTAGCTGCTGTTTAATTAGTCCTTACCTACTTCCAAACACACACCTGCTATGAAGTAAACCCACACCACTGTCAAAACCTAAGTGCCCCCCACAACCATGCTTCAAGTCTCTTACCAGTCTCTCTTCTTCTGTGATGACCTCTACTTCCCATGCCGGCTCTGGCATAAAGATACCCCCTTCCAAATTGTCAACATCTGCTTCGGGCACCTGGGCCGCCTCCATTTGCCTGTTCACTGGGGCTTCCTGAACAGGGTCAGGCATCTCAAAGAGTCTTTGGGATAGGGGACTACCCTCCTCCTCAAAACTATTTCTACAGTAATGCTTCTATGTGGCCATCTAACAAGTCTTGGGGTTGTGGTGAGGGGCCTTACAGGCATTGTGTAAGAATCCATATCTGCCCCTGCTTGCCTTAGCACGGTCTCAGACAAACAGAGGGTTCACTTGGGAAAGCAGATAAACCTGGTGGGCTTGCAGCCTAAGCCCCACCCCTCTACTCACTCTGGTTGGTTCAGCGCCATTCTTGGGAAGGTCTGAGGCCTCTGAAACTCCTGCCAATTGGTTGGGGGTGGTGGGGCAGGTTGATAGAGGGGTCATACCCCCCACACTGCTACCCTGTAGGCCATGCCTGTGCCTGCAGGGGAGGGGCTAGAGCAGTCTGGGGCCTGATAGGTCATAACTGTACCATGGGTCTTGCAGCATGAGGGGTGAGCTTTGGGGGTCTGAATGGGCTCTCCTTCTGATGTAATGGACCATGTGGTGGTGGTGCCATACACCATGTGACTGGAGAGCAGGGGTGGGGTTTCTGATGTCACACACCATGTGACTGGGAGTGGGGGTGGGGTTGCATTTTGCACTATTACATTTCATTCCATTTCTATTCCTCCAGCCCTCATGATCATCCAGTTCTTTCTGCCTGACATTTAGATCCTCTTCTGTATCCTCCCAAGTTTGTGAAAATGGCAAATTTCAATACAGTATAACCTCATAAATCTGGCATGCTGAGTGCCAGGTTTATGAGGTTATACTGTAGTACACTTCTCTACTTTTGTGGTGATCTCATTTAGGAAATTATTAAGTAAGATCAGTCCTAAGAATGATAAGTAACCTCCCTCCAGGCAGACAACTCCCCTTTCTATACAAACCATTTGTGTAGGAGTCCTTGTTTTCTTTAAAGGTAGGAACAAGGAAGAGAAAACAATAAATATGTGTTTATACAAGTGAGCCAGAGCTGTGTGCTTCCTATATCAAAAATATTCTGAGCAGAAGGAATGGAGGAACTGGGTGCCTCAAGGGATTGTTAGTGCAATATCAAATTCCTAACTCATGATCACTGATCATTAACAAACAGCTCAGGCTGGCAGTAACAGAAAGCATGTGCCATGAACCCTGTAAAACAAATGGTCACTCACAGTCCATTTTTAGTATAGCTATTGTGGAATCAGAAAAAATATATGCCTTAAACTTTGACTATTTTAGTTATAAGATGACATAACCGCTTTGTGGAGAATTGCTGGCTCTGTATAGTAGAACAGATAAGAGAAAGTGTTTGTTCTTTGTAACTCCTCTGCAACTGCTTCGCTCACCGCGGCCTTGAAGATAGCAAAAAAGTATGTACAAATCTGATTTCCAGGTGCAAGAAGGAGGTTTGTGAACTAATCTCGCCTCCCCCATTAGTTCCCATCCTGATTACAGCAAAGACATAATGAAGTAATATTATAGCCGCTTTTCATGCTAATTTCACTATATGATCACGTGAGTTGTAAGCAACTGTTAAAAAATATATAAGCCTCCTGATTTTGCTCTTGTGGGGGGACCCCTTCCAAGTGCTTGGGAAATCCATGTCACTTTGGAATCCCCCCTACAAGCTGTAGTTTCTTTTAAATAAAAGCTTCTGCTGACCTGACCCAAAAGTATGCTGCGTGTGTTTCCACGACAAAA
>NW_005841918.1:2997772-3010421 GCF_000455745.1 Alligator sinensis
GGCTGATAGTGTTCTTTTTCTTACTGGTGCTGGTTATGTTTGTTGTTAAAATTCTTTGTCCCTCCTGTATCTAAAAATGGCACTGATATCCTTATATATCACACTTGGGTATCTCAGTATCACCCAAGGGGGGTGGGAGAAAAATTTGTACTTGCAGATCTCCCGTACGGTGGCTCAAGCTGGAAATAAAAGTGACTGCTGGATATGCTCTCACAGCCCAGCGCACCTACAACAAGGAATCCCAATGATCGGAGTACCAATATCCCTCCGGCAATGGGGAACAATAAACGGCGGCTTCGTTAGACACTACTCGTTAGCTGCCCATCGGTCCGCTCCTAAAGAATGGAGGGCCGCCCCTGCTAACTGGATAATCTCCCCAAGAGTAGAGGCGCCTTTCTGTTACAGATCCAACAACACCGGAGCTTATAATAAAGCCACACCTGTAGGACACTACCCTCATTGCCTAACTACTCTAGATTATAGCCCCAATAGCACCAGTGGAATCCTGTTGGGTAATGTACCCTCTCTCAATTGTACAGGATTCATGGTCTACAACTTTTCTAAGGAACCTCATGTTGCTCTCATTGCAAACAGATCGGAATTTTACATTGACTCCAATTTTACTTCTTGTAATATATCTCGGTCCAGCAGGATAACAGCTGAACGTGGTCCGTCCTATACGATGCATATTAATCGAAAGTGCCGGATATGGCACAACACCTGTCGAGATTTGAGTACCCTTTCTGCCCCAGGCCTTTACTGGCTCTGCGGAAACAGGGCTCATAAAATCTTGCCCTGGAATTGGGTGGGGGCATGCACTCTTGGACGTGTTATCCCTGGTTTTGAAATGCATAGTACAATATATCTGGAACAAGTAAAAAATTTCAACCATCACATGAAAAGGGCGGTTAACCCCTTAGCTACCAGAAACACAGGGTTCCATCAATTTGTGAGAACCTTCATACCGTGGCTTGGAGTAAGAGAATTGGAACTAGCCATAATTAACATTTCAGCCACAATGGAAGCTATGGGAAATGCCACTGCGGATGCAATTCAGGCTCTGCAAGAAGAGATCTCCCAGATCTCACAAGTAACTATACAACACCGCGTAGCCCTAGATTACCTATTGGTATCCCAGGGAGGAGTATGTGCCTTAGTAAACTCCACCTGTTGTGTCTATGTCAATCAGGACATGCGAATTGAAACTGACATTCGTAAAATCCGAAGTCAGTTAAGGGTCTTACATCAAGTGGCCTCAGAAAATACTGACTGGGGTCTAAAAGAAATGTGGTCTTGGCTAACCTCCTGGCTCCCAGATTCCGGGGCCCTTGGCAAGAAAATCCTGTATGGAATATTGTTTGTCTTGATAGTTCTGATAATGTTTTATGTCTTAGTGCAACTGATCCTCTGCTGCGTGAAAGCCAGCAGGAGAAGCTTTAGCAAGGCAAGAAAACCCACAGCAGAGTCTAGAAGAATGGTGTTACAAAAGTGTGAGCAGATTGAAAGAAAACATGAAAGGCTGCATGATGAAATAGAGGGGCTCATGAGAATAAAAATTTAAGGGTAAAGTGAGACTAAATAGTCTCAAAGGGGGGGACTGTGGAATCAGAAAAAATATATGCCTTAAACTTTGACTATTTTAGTTATAAGATGACATAACCGCTTTGTGGAGAATTGCTGGCTCTGTATAGTAGAACAGATAAGAGAAAGTGTTTGTTCTTTGTAACTCCTCTGCAACTGCTTCGCTCACCGCGGCCTTGAAGATAGCAAAAAAGTATGTACAAATCTGATTTCCAGGTGCAAGAAGGAGGTTTGTGAACTAATCTCGCCTCCCCCATTAGTTCCCATCCTGATTACAGCAAAGAAATAATGAAGTAATATTATAGCCGCTTTTCATGCTAATTTCACTATATGATCACATGAGTTGTAAGCAACTGTTAAAAAGTATATAAGCCTCCTGATTTTGCTCTTGTGGGGGGACCCCTTTCAAGTGCTTGGGAAATCCATGTCACTTTGGAATCCCCCCCTACAGCTGTAGTTTCTTTTGAATAAAAGCTTCTGCTGACCTGACCCAAAAGTATGCTGCGTGTGTTTCCACGACACTATGTAGAACAAGTTAGTATTGAACTAGGCCTGAATTAGCTCTTGTGCCTAGATGCCCCAAGTGATACATTGTTCTCTGTCTTTCAAGTAACATGATCCTTGTCTACCAAAACTTCAATTCTTATATCACTTAATATCCTACAAATTAGCAAACTAATCTAAGCCATGTTAACAGCTGGCTCTTCATAAACCATGTGCTAGCAGTTGCATTAATAATGGAAGACAGCTTGGCTTTAAAAGGAAAAGCAGACTGAATGATTATTTTGCTCAACCTTCCACAAGCACTGGGTGAAACACATTGCATAGACAATTGGAAATTTGCAATATTGCTGCTCCTGCTATATTTCTTTGCTGGGTAGTTAGGACTTCGGTCTTTCTGTCTGTCAAATTGACTCTTTATATATTCATCATAGCTCTTTCCTACTCTGACCAAAAAAAACTATGAAGGAACATTTCTGGAAAGGAGCTCTGTACTTTCAACTGATGAATATGAGAGGATGGTCTCATATGCAGAGGGCTCTATGCTAAAGGCTGTGTCATGTCCTTCTCCCTAGCTTTCCAGTGCAAAGTTGAACAAATCTAAATATATATATTTTTTTGTTTTGTTTTGTTTTCCTAGAGTTAAGGAATGTAGTTTTGTTATCAGTGCCACTTCAAACTAAATCTACACAAGTCCTGGGAACATCTCAGAGTGCAGAACATGTCAAGGGAACATGATAGTCATAACAACTCCCACAAGACCAACAGCAAATATTGAAGTGCTCATGTTTTGACTGACTGGCTGGTTACAGCAGAGACATACTGAGTTAAGTTTTTGCTTATCCATCCACAATGTGGAAAACTCATTTTAGCAAAATCATTCTCCATATGTGCTAGTGGAAGATTTATTCTGTGATGAAAACTGTGTCTGTGTCAGGGAAGATCACTTAATCTTCAGGGAAACCAGAAGTTGGCTGAGTCTCCTTGTTGAAGAACATAATTTGCTGTTTATTTAATATATCAGACTTAGTTGGGATACCATTTATTGCGAACTCACTGTTCTTTTTACCTTCCTGAAAATGAATGAGGAAATTTGTCCAGATGATTTCTCTCTCATTAGATATTCATATTGTAGAATGATGCTAAGTAGGAGGAACATGCACATGGAGAATGTCTTTCTTTCTAATCCTGAGCCAGAATCAGCTCCCAGTGAACCTGCTCAAAAAACTCCCATCATCTTTAATGAGTTCTGTAGAATGGTTGTGTAAGATCTATTCTAACTCAGATTCTGCCTGTTGTTCAGGCAGCAAATGCAAAGCTAAACAGCTGTGAGTACAGTATCCATGTTGTGCAGTACATAAGCTTCTATGTCATCACTATCTTCGGTAATGACAGACAATTACACACAGCACCTATTCACTCAGAAGGTTCCCAAAAGACAAATTATTCAATACATATACATCTCAGTATTGGCGGCCATCTCTGCAGTGCAGCTGCCTCTAAATTGAAATATGTTAACTCTTTAGCATAACAATTCATTACTTCAACTGAAAGCAGGACCAGCCCCAACTAGATCATCCCAGCCAAAGCTTTGTCTAGCCAGGTTTTGAAAACCTCCAAGGATGGAGCTCCCACCATCTCTCTGGGTAACCTGTTCCAGTATTCAAAATTCTTCCTAATATCTAACCTAAATTTCCCTTGCTGCAACTTGAGACCATTGCTCCTTGTTCTGTCATCTGCCACCACCTGGAACAGTCTAGCTCTGTCCTCCTTTGAAGCCATCAGGTAGTTGAAGGCTGCTATTAAATGACCTCTCAGTCTCCTTTTCTCTAGACCAGAGTTTCTCAATCTCTGGGCTGCGGCCCGGTGCTGGGCTGCGTCGGGTCAGCTGCTGGTCCACAGCACTGTTGGCTGCTGGACCAGAAGTGGCTACAGGCCAGCAAACCACGGCCCCCCAGAGCCAGGCGGAGGGGCCATGGCTCCTTCCACGGGGCCCGCAACGGTGCAGAGTTTGGTCCACCCCCCACCCGGAGGGATCCTTACCTGTCTGCTGGCCAGAAATTCCAGCCATGGTCAGCTGTGACTGCTGGGCCATGGTTTGCTGGGCCACAGCATGAAAACTTGGGGAACCCTTGCTCCAAACTAAATAAGCCCAGTTCCCTCAGTCTTTCCTCATAAGTCATGTCCCCCAGCCTCCTTACCAGTTTTGTTACCCTCTGCTGGACTCTCTCCAACTTGTCCACATGCTTTCTGTAGTGGGGGGCCCAAAACTGAACACAGTACTCCAGACGTGGCCTCACCAGTGCTGAATAGAGGGGAATAATTATTTCCCTTGATCAGCTGGCAACACACCTACCAATGCGGCCCAATGTGCCATTAGCCTTCTTGGCAACAAGGGCACACTGCTGGCTCATATTCAGCTTATTATCCACAATAACCACCTGGTCCTTTTCTGCGGAGCTGCTGCCCAGCCAGTCAGCCCCCAGCCTGTGCTGGTGCATGGGACTGTTCTGTCCTAAGTTCAGAACTTGCACTTGTCCTTGTTGAACCTCATGAGATTTTTTTTGGCCCAATGTTCAAACTTTCCTAGGTCACTCTGAATCCTAGTCCTACCCTCCAGTGTATCTGACTGGACTGCCTACATCAAGTGCCCTCTATTGTATTCTTCTCTGAGACCACTCATAGATTTTATATACTTTCTCCTACACTGTAGTATCTGAGACCCAGCTCATTGATTTCAAAGTAAATTAGGCATCTCATAAGAATTATGCCTACAGGTGCCAAAATGTGGGGCCTGAGTGACTTAGAGTTCACCACATAGTTCTACTTTAATTCTTCCTTCTCTGCCATTATCTCCATGCCTTCCATCGATTCTGGGAGATTCGTCTACCAGGCAGCACATACAAAACAATCTTTTTTCATTTTAATGAGTATATATATATATATATATATATATATATAGTTACAGTTGTATAATATTATTGCTATAGAGACCAATTTGGCATGTACAATTGCCCCCTATGCACCGTAATGTAAATATAACACATTTTGAGCATTCAACTAAGTAATATTTAATTTCTTGACAAGCTGTACATTTTAAAGTTATTTTGTAGGAATTAAACATAGTACATATTCAGTCATCTGTTGCAACCATCTGCTGCAGATATATTATTTTGATTTGTCATCCTTAGTCTTACAGAGCTCAGTCCTGCTCTCCTCTCACTGAAGTCAATTGGATTTTTGTTAGACTTCGCAGATGGCAGGATCATGTCTTAAATCACATTGCTATTGGAGGTGAATTATAATGTGTTCTTTTTCTTGCTCTGTATTTAGGCATTTGCAATTTCCACACTGATGAGGTAGGAGGATTGTAATTTTCCCATCTTATAGTTATACATAGCCTGCCTGTCACTAACATTATGACAAAGTCTCCTGTGCATTATTGATACTTCAGAAATTCAGAAGAAATAAAGAGCCCAAAATTGCATATTTATTTTGAAGGGCTTTGAGACATGGTCAAGCATCTCTTTCAGGTATCATTTAATTTTGATATAGCTCCTCAACACCAGGTGCATTGATGGTCTAGTCTCATTTGGACATGCTACTCAGCACAGACTTATTTGGTTGATATCCATGCAGTTTCCTTAGAATATATTAGGATAAAAACAGACTTTCAATTTCTCTTGGGACACAGCCTTTTATTTTTGGATCCTACAGAGGACCAACCTTATTGTCCCACATTAAGGACCTGTGCAATATCTGAATTAATAGTTTGCCGCAGAAAATAGCAGCAAATTTGAGTTACCATATTTACCTGAATCCAAGCTCCTGTGTCTCCAGCTCTGATCCTGATCTGGACTTGGGGTCGGACCTGCTGTCCTTCCCCATGTAACCCTACATCCTGCTTGATCTCCACTCCTGTTTCCCTTGCTGCCTCTGCTCCCCCATCCCACCCCTGCTGCTAACCTACTGTCAGGGCTCCAGCCTCTGCCCAGCCCAGCAGCAATGGCTGTGGTAGTGGCAGCTCTGGCCCCAGCCCTGACCCCAACCTGGTCCTGGGGCCAGAGCTGCTACTACCCCAACTGCTGCCCCTGGGCCAGACAGGGCCTGGAGCCAAAACTTGCTTTGAGCCTTGGGCCAGAGCTGTATCCAGAGCCATGATGGAGGGAAAGTGGTGCTTGGTAGAGTAAAGGGAGCAGTGGCAAGGGGACCAAGCAGTGGGGAAGGGGGCACACAGGCACCATGGCAGGCTATACTGCAGGGAAGGGGGCAAATGTTGGGAGGGACAGGCAGCAGGGGAGCAAAGTGCAGAGGGGTAAGGGCAGGGGTCAAGCCACTTGACTCCCCCTCTGTGTATGTAAATGATTGTCCCATACCTATTTTGATGCAAGCCAAAGCTAAACACAACCTCTCTTTTTGCCTTTATTTTTTGACTGTCTGTACTGTTATAACACATACCCCTGTTATACAACAATTAAGAGTTTATTGGTCCTGTCTGAAATTTACCAATAATTTCTTATTATTCTAAAATAATTCTCCTAAACATTGTTATCACTGACTGTAAGCTGTCTCTACAAATAATTTTTTTTTTTTTCAAATAAAATATGCTCAGGAATAGCTTCCTGGTGTACCAAGAAAAACAGGGTGTTCCTCATATATTAAGTGATTTTTTAAATGAATGACACATTGCTAACCTGCATCAATTTGCTTGAGCCTCAAGCACCCCACCACACCCATCCCCACCCACCCACCCACTCACACTATAATATCTATTGTATATATTATAGTGCCTGTTCCAATATATCTTCTGATCACCACCAACTGCAAAATATTAGAGGCCTCCTGCCTTCATAAACAAGATTTTACAGTCCTGGCTTGAACAGCAGCTGCTTACAAATGAAGTCTTATCCTTGAAAAATGCAACAGCCTCACCAGCTTGACAATTCACAGTGAACAGCAATCAGCCAAGTAGGATGGTGGGAGAACTTTAACCCTTATCACAATCTTGATGTATCAGGTCTAAGACCAAGGCATATCAAGGTGATGTGTGACAAATGAATGTTTAAGTAGGCCACAGTCTTTTTTATGTTAAAAAGCAAATACAGTCTTTAATATATTACAAAAAAAGCAAATACAGTCTTTAATATTTTACAAAATTTTCACTGCATAAATAGTGAAGCTGACAAATGTGTGTAAATCCATTGTTATCTCCTGTTTATACACACAAGTCAGCTTTGTAATATGTTCTAAACCATAGTTTACGGCCTTGTGAAAATAAATCACTGCTGTGTATGCTAGTTTTAGTCAGGTTTATATAGTTAATTTATTTAATTTTTATGGCACTTAGATTAGATTCTACTCAGTTTTGCCATTTGAAAAATGCTGGTTATTGCAGTATACTGAAGGTGAGGACACATGAAATGCAAACTGTAATTTGGGGACCCTGATGGGAGCACGCTGCAGTTATATTCATGGATGGATCTAGGATTTTGAAAAGGGGGATGGAGATGGTGAGATTTAAACTCCATTTAAAACAGGACAATTTTCCTCCGATTAAAAATGAATTGAAGCTTTACTAATATGGTAGGGGTCTAGTGCTGTATTACAGCAAAAGCCCTGTTATCCAGCATTTGACTAACTGGAATACTTTATTAACCATCATTCTGGCCAGCTGGCTGGACTTGCAAGGGCAGCGGGTAGGAAAGGTCGCATGCGGTAGGTGCCACTGCTACCCACTACCCTACACTGCGGCTGTTCCACATCTGGCAGAAATGGCCACCCTGCACTGTCACTGCTCCAATGACTGCCACCCTGCCCCCCACCCCTCCAACTCCACATCTGGCTGAAAACAGCTGGCCTCAGGTAACCTGAATTTTCAGATACCCAACACCCCCTATTTCCCACTCATGCCAAATAACAGGGCTTTTACTATATTCAGTTTAAGACTGAACCACGAACAAATATAAGTTTATTGGAACCCACATCTCCCATGGGACTGCCCAGAATATTTAATAATTTATATGAAGTGGAGCCCTATCACCAGGAAAGCTTGAGAGCACTACTCCCCAGCCCCACATATGAGGTATTTTTCATGGTGACATGGGTTTGAATACCCTCAGGTAGAATCTGGGTTTCCTGCATTGCGGGTGACTACTCTACCACTGAATTACTAGATAAAAGAGGGGTGCAGCATTTTTGTGAATTAGCAATTAATTTCTATCACTTTTCTTGTAAGTGACAAAGCAAAACATTTCATTTTGGGTTGCCTGCAATATTTTATGTCAAGGAAAACAAAACAGGAAATGTGCTACATTGAGAAAAACTAACATATTTTATTCTTGTTTTGAGCTAAATTTAAAAAAGGACACCTTTTGCTCAGCCTTACATGTAAGGTTCTGACTTGCATGCAGTTAGCTGAAGAAGGGGGATCTGCTTCAAAGAAAATGTGAATGGAGGTAACTTCTGCTGTGCAAAGCCCGGTGCCATTGTGCAATCTGAGGATGGGCTTCATTTCATATTTTGTGTGCATGTGCCCTGCATGTACACACACACACACACACACACACACACACACACACATCACTCTACCCAGTATTGTCCTCATTATAGTTTAATCTGTTACTTTCTTTCTCACACACAAATTTCAGAAGTCAAGCTGTAAAGTATGGGCACTAGCTTTACAATAATACAGTAAAATATGGTTTTGTGTTAGTAGCATAGCCTGTTGGCCTAAGTGGAAAAAGGATTGATGAGGTTTTCTTACATAGACTGCTCATAGAAGTTACAAATAAGTTATTCATAACACCCATCATACCAGTCTAACTGGACATAAATACTTCTGAGTAATCTTAAGTAAAACAATATTACTTATATCCTCCAAAGTACTGCATATGATTTATAATGGCAAACAAGTACCTAAAGAAAGACCTGCCTGAATGAAACTAATGAAGAGAATTACATCAACCATAAGTGGATGGGAAGATTTAAAGTAACATTTTTTCTTACCATTTAGTTCTTCCAAAATTCTAAGCTTTATTTAAATCTGTTTGCTCCCAACTTGAAAGTGAATTTAAAAATCCTTCAAGCTTAACTGAGTCACTGGCCTGTCATTTAGATCAAAAATGTAATTAGACTTTAGCAGTTGTGAATGAAAAAGGACATAAGGAATTGGATCCCCAAACTGTTGTTTGAAATGTCAGCAAAGGTTGAGTGAATTTCAACTATAGGTGTGTCAGGCATGTGAATTTGTTTTAAAATCTCAGCTCAGGGAGCCAAATTCAGCCCTGGTGTAAGTGACCTTTAATGGAGCATAGGTAAGAGTTGCCCCTATGCCTGAAGCACTTTCAATATTACAATCTATGTTAAGTTAACTTGTTGCATTCTGTTTCCTGCTTGCTACATGACCTTGGTCAACTCTTTTCACTCTACATGCCTGTTCCCCCTTGCACTAATTTCTATCTTTTCTATTTAAGTTTTATGTTCTTCTGGGTAAGGTCTGTGTCTTAGTAGGTTTCTGAACAGTGCCTTGTGCAATAGGGCCCAAATCTCAACTCAAGGCTTTAGTTAATGCAGACATACAAATAATTCTAATTTCTTTGCTCTTTGGCCATGTCTGTCTTCTAACTTTGACAGGCATTTTCAGGACTCTGGCAAGATATAAATCTATAACCATAAGAGGTGATTGAGGCCTAAAGGAAGTTTTGCCACTGACTTCATCACGGGTAGAATGTCACCCTAACTTACTAAGGTGATAGCACTGAGAAAGTACAATGCAATAACACCCCAGCACACTCTGGTCAGTTAAAATATGCCACTACAAAGGAAATTTCAGTAGTCTATCAACAGTCTGTAAAGTCTGAGCTGAATCAGAAATCATCTATAGAGTCTCACTACACACTGGCTCAATAGAGCTGCAGTGTTCACAGTAAAGTAAATCAGGTGATTTATAAAATAATGGACTGAAAAACACACTCTATGTCTCAACATGGGGCAGCCCCTCCCCAGGTGAGAACGTTAGCAATCAACTATTATGTTGTTTCCCTCACAGGCAGAAGAGTTTTTATAATAGCAATAGTTGATGCAATGTCTATAGATTTTGTGAATATGGCATATTCTTAACAGACAGGCATGATTATATCACAAACAAAGAAAGACTTAGATACTCCTGGGAGGCTGCAGTCCCATGCCAACTGAGATGATTGCAATGGGGTGGGAGGGAGGGAGGGGTGGGCCATGTAGAAGAAGGTACATTCCTACAGAAGGTCTATAGAGCTGAAGTTGAATAGAGCACAAGTTAGGTCATGAATGATGTTGGAAGATGTGATTTTGAGAGGTTTAAGAAAACGAAACCCTCCTCTAATGATTGTTGAAAAAGGAAGATGCCATAATGGAATTTTTCAAGACGTAAGTCCCTTTTACATACCACTGTAGCTGTATCATAGCATTGTAGAACTACTGTGGCTGGTTTCGTGAATAAAAATCTTTTTAAGATTTGCCATTTTATAAAATCATTGCAACAACATGACTGTGAGGAAATGGACAAAAATGGCTGTTCCATACACAGAAATTACTACTCCATAAATAACTTTTCCAGCTTTAGAGTCAGAAGCAGTTTGGACAAAGGTATAAGTAAGTGCAGGGCAGCTGTCAGATTAAAAGTGATCCCTGCAATAAAAAGAGGGAGTGCAATTGCCTGAGAAAAATAGAAGAAATAGCAGCACTACTGACTGGAGCAATGGGACAAAAGAGCTCTTCAAAATGCAATTTGAGTTCAAATCACTTAATAGGTGTACATTTTAAAATAAATAAAAACAATACATATCCTAGCCTATTACCACGTTTACATGCCAGCCATTCTTAGGTCATGAATGAAGTTGGAAAATGTGTTTTTTAGAGCTTTAAGAAGAACAAGACCTCCAAGAATGGACTGAGTCCATTCTACATGGCCCTTTTGATAGACAAGAGCCTCAGAAATTGGAGCACAATTTGGCCCAAAGTTTCTTCCCCTGAGAAGGAAAGGGTTTGATACCTAGGTAGGTACAGTTTAGCCAAGAGCTACTATCATCCCTCATAATGTGTTTTTGGGTGGCAGGGTTCAAAGCAGGCTAGGCTATAATAAGCAGGGGCAGATCCAGAGAGTGTGTGTGCATGCAAATTGGGCTCTCAAAGATCACAAGCACATTGCTGCAGCTCCTGTTGGGAGCGCCCCACGTGCTGTGAGCACTGAGATTACCCCAGGGGGTGTGTTACACTGCTGTTTGCCCTTCCCTTCTTTCCCCCACCTCTGCCTGCCTCCTACCACTGGATTCAGCAGTAGGGGAAAAGATGGGGTGAGTGGACAGCAGTGACAGACTGCCCCTGCTTTCACATAGTTTGGGGCCCAGAGGCTGATTGTCGCCACTGCTCATACATTATTTTGCCCTGCTGCTAACTTGACAGGGCGGGAAGAAGGAAGGAGAAAAGCAAATAGCGACAATGCTCTCTTTACTGCACATGTGCTGCTCATTGCCAGGATCCAACCATGGTCATAGGCTACAAGTAGGTCAGTGTTGCAATTACTGCAACTGCAGTGTAATGTAGTCATAACTCAGACTAGCTTTCATTAGCTCAGGTACCATTGGCAGTCTAGCTGTAGCAGCACTGATCTTACAATGCACTACAAAACCTGCTGCATGGCAGGGTGAGTTAGCCCTAACTGATGCCTGTGGTGCCACAGGAAGACTGATACCACTAATACCTAGACACTGTCGTGGAAACACACGCAGCATACTTTTGGGTCAGGTCAGCAGAAGCTTTTATTCAAAAGAAACTACAGCTGTAGGGGGGATTCCAAAGTGACATGGATTTCCCAAGCACTTGGAAGGGGTCCCCCCACAAGAGCAAAATCAGGAGGCTTATATACTTTTTAACAGTTGCTTACAACTCACGTGATCATATAGTGAAATTAGCATGAAAAGCGGCTATAATATTACTTCATTATTTCTTTGCTGTAATCAGGATGGGAACTAATGGGGGAGGCGAGGTTAGTTCACAAACCTCCTTCTTGCACCTGCAAATCAGAGTTGTACATACTTTTTGCTATCTTCAAGGCCGCGGTGAGCGAAGCAGTTGCAGAGGAGTTACAAAGAACAAACACTTTCTCTTATCTGTTCTACTATACAGAGCCAGCAATTCTCCACAAAGCGGTTATGTCATCTTATAACTAAAATAGTCAAAGTTTAAGGCATATATTTTTTCTGATTCCACAACACTGTATCAAATTTAGGCTCACATAGCCTTAAATTGTATATATATATATATAAGACTTAGTCTGTCTGTCTGTCTGTCTGTCTGCCTGTAACACTTTATTTGCACTCTGATTGGTTGTCTGGCAGATGACCAGTGTGTGAATAAAGTGTGACAGACAGGAGGTGGCGGCAGCACAGAGGAACGCCACCATGACAGAGGGGACATTGGGGATGGAGGGGACAGAGTGGGGCTGGCCTTCCCCTCCCCCTGCTCCTTGGAGGCAGTGGTGGTGGCAGGTGGAGTGGGCCTGGACCCCAAGTGATGGGGGGAGGGAGGAGTG
>NW_005841918.1:3011475-3040079 GCF_000455745.1 Alligator sinensis
CACAATTATTCTTGATAAACAATTTTCTAGTCTTGCTATAAAATCCTAGTGGAGGCATGAATTGTGGTTTCTACCTTAACATAAATGATGAAAGCGATTGTAAAGGAGGGCCATGGGGTTAGCCTCCACTAGCTCTATCAAGGTACAAGCTATTTGTGCCTTATCTCCACAGAGACTTTGCAGTGATAACTCAAGTTAGATAATGGCTTTAGAAACGATTTCACTTCTGCTGGTGAAGACATGGCTGCAGAAATTATCACCTAGGCTGAACAGTCTCTAGCCTTGCTCTGAAGCAGGTCCAGTTCAGAGTTCTTAGAAAGGAGTCTATGGGGTGGCATGGATGTAATCAGTAATTGTCAGGAGCTTATTTTAGAGAGTAAGCTGTCTGGGAAAGAGCCTCTTTGTATGGCACCTTAAAACAGGGCTGTCCAACTGGTGGCCTTCTGGCCACATCTGGCCCCCAAAAAGGTTAAATTACAGCCTGTGGGCTCCCAGTCTGGGTGATCCTCTCTCCTTTACTCTCCAGCTGCTGCCACTGCCTCCTCCAATTTCAGCTTCCTGGCCCCGGCCTGGGCAGCGAGGCAGCATGGGGCAGCCTATAGCTAACAGAGCCTACAGCTAGAGGGCATCAAGGGAACCCTAAGAAGTGGAAGGGATATTCACTCTTCCCCTCTCTTCTTCCCTCTGAATTCTGCCTGAATTCAGCAACAGGGGAAAAGAAGGAGGGTCCCCCACATAGTGCAGTTCAGTGCAGGGAGGGTACATATGTCATGGCGCAGTGCAGTGTAGCTGGGCCTCTTGCACCAGGTGGAGCCTACCTGGCATGGTATGCTATACATGCAGTATGTGGCCTGAGGGCATGTAACCCCCAAGCACTGAGAAGCTGGGCAGTCCTGCTTTTGGACATTCACACACCCAACCCTGTTGGCCTCTCTAGGCCCCTAATATAAATAGTAAACAATCATTCCTCATAAATGAGATCTTTATATTTGCCAAGCATTTATTTCTATTTTATGCAGTTGTTTTATCATCTCATAGGCAAAAAATAATAAGGCATATACAGGATAACATGGTAAGATAAAGAGATGCCCTTCTGCAAACTGCTTCTCTAATGAAAGACATTTTAAAATGAAAACCTGCAGGATACCATTAGCCTATTGTGCATTACAGTTTATTCTTTTTAAAGTGCATATTCACATTGATTAGAGTTAATGATTGAATCTTCTGCTTTAATTACATGTGTCAGAACTAATTTGTCAACACAGAAGTAATTAATCTATTCTTTAGAAAGCAATATCACATATGACCTGTAAAATAATTTTTAATCCCTCATTTTGACTTTTGGAAATCCCAGATTCTTTAAATGAGATTAAAGAAGAACCATGTTTTCTTAAGTTGTTTATGATGAGTTGTTATTAGCATATTGATGAAATTTGAGGCCAGCTTTCTTCAAAACCAAAAAGGTTTATGAGTTCTTGACTATGTGGCTAATTCACTGAATATTCAGCAAAGCATTTATATGCCCTTAGAAGGCTGCTACTTCTGTGCTTAACAATGTTCTTTAGAAACTGGTAAAAAAGGAATAAGGCTGTTCAGAGCTAATATAATATATAGGTTAGTCTGACCCATCAGTAAGGTTAATAACAACATTATAGGTGTGATAAAGTACATTTATGATAAGATACATAGTGATGGCCAATAGAATGCCAATAATGTTCACCGTGCTTGCTACTTTAAGCAACAACAAACTGAGTTATTTTCTTGCAACTGAGCCCATAAACTACCTATTGCTGTTAACATATATATGCTTTCAAAATAGAATGGTGTCCTACAAAGAAATTCAATAGAGTTTGTCAATAACTAACTGAAGCTAATAAAACAGAATGCAGTACCAGGGACAAGCAGTGACGCTGTTTCGATTGTACACCTATGCAAATGGAAAACTGTCCTTATTAAAATGACAAGCCCACATGTTTGTGTATTGTTTTGTTCTATTAAAATAAAATGTCAGATTGAAGCCATGTTTTGACAGCACATCTCTGAAGCTGAATGGAAGTGTTATCTGCCATGTTATACCATCTTTTTTTTTTCCAAATGCCACTGGCAGGATGACATACCTTCCTGTATTTCTTGTTGAAATATAACATTTGAAATGTAGGGGATACAAAGTATAATCATTCACTACACATTTACTTTGAATTGCAAATTTTTACTACCTCTAATTAGACCCAGCCAAATTATATAAAAAGTGTGTTACAAATAGTCTTTTATTTAGGCAGGATGAGTTAATTCATGAAGTAGTAAATATACATTATTTTCAAATATTCAGAGAATTTATTCATAAACATTTATGTGGCTCTTGAAAGTTCCACAAAGCTTAATATGGATGGCACTGGCCCCCTAAGGATGCACTATTTTGTCAAAGGAGTGTAAGTCAACAACCAGGGACAGAAATATCCTGTGATCAAATGACTGCTCAAATAAAGGAGGGAGGATATAATTGAAGGGATATGTTTGCTTGTTTGTTTTTACACAAGTAAAATAGAGAGAAATTTGCTCATTATTTAAAGAAGACTCTTTTATATCTAAGAGGATAGCAAAAAACAGGATCAATTTAGCAACAAATTACTAGGAGAAAAAAAGAAAAAGAGCTACAGGAATCCAGTTTCCTGTAAGAAAGTATTCAGCTACCCTACTGGAAAAGTAGATTTCTACTGCACAAGTATGTAAAGTGAATCCCAAAACTATTAACCTTCCCAATTGTGGAATCAGAAAAAATATATGCCTTAAACTTTGACTATTTTAGTTATAAGATGACATAACCGCTTTGTGGAGAATTGCTGGCTCTGTATAGTAGAACAGATAAGAGAAAGTGTTTGTTCTTTGTAACTCCTCTGCAACTGCTTCGCTCACCGCGGCCTTGAAGATAGCAAAAAAGTATGTACAAATCTGATTTCCAGGTGCAAGAAGGAGGTTTGTGAACTAACCTCGCCTCCCCCATTAGTTCCCATCCTGATTACAGCAAAGAAATAATGAAGTAATATTATAGCCGCTTTTCATGCTAATTTCACTATATGATCACATGAGTTGTAAGCAACTGTTAAAAAGTATATAAGCCTCCTGATTTTGCTCTTGTGGGGGGACCCCTTTCAAGTGCTTGGGAAATCCATGTCACTTTGGAGTCCCCCCTACAGCTGTAGTTTCTTTTGAATAAAAGCTTCTGCTGACCTGACCCAAAAGTATGCTGCGTGTGTTTCCACCACACAATGTTAAAAATGTTAAATTGTTCTAATCACTCTGAAACAATCTCAGATGGAAGCAACCTACGGACAGTTATGTACCAGGGATTCTGGCCCTCTTCCCTGGATCTCTCCAGCATATTAGTCATTGCAGTATGATGTTGGCTGCCATTGTCCTCCTGCTTTACCTGTGCAGGTTAGGGTGATGTCTCACAGTTCTGTAACTTGTAGTTGTGTCAGGGTTGATAGTGTAATTTTACTGATAGATTTAACAATGGATTTATATAGGATGGTTTTGATAAGGATAATCCCACCTCTGGCAGGGGGTTGGACACGACGACCTCTGGAGGTCCCTTCCAGCCCTACTTCTCTATGATTCTATGGTTCTGTGTATTAGTTCTTCTCCTTACAAGTCTAATATCATGGTTTTGTTGGGGCTGGGAAACTGTTTTGTGTTTGCATAATGCCTAGCAAAATGAATTCTGGTGAAGGACTGGGGCTTCCAAGCATTAATGTCATCAACTAGTAAATAAACTATTATAACAGTAATATGGCTGTAACCATGCCTTTACCATCTTCAACAAACATGGTAAAATTCCCTTTTTGATAACAACAGTTGAGGAAGTCTAAAGTGGTGGGAAAAGTGAGTTATGATGCTGATGCCTAGAAACTTTATTGGTGGAAACAAGAAATATGGAGACTTGGAAGAATGATAATCTTGGAAACTGCTGAAAGGAAGGAAAAACAGAGGGTAAGTGTAACTTTTTTCTATATTTTAGATTTATTTTTTTTTAATTAACTGGCTCCAACACTATTTCTTTCCTTCACTGCTGCAGTTATCAGGGTCATCTACTGGCAATGGTTTAAATTATTTACAAATTTCACATTGTTACTTGTCGTGAATCAGAGCAGCAGCCGGCAGCCGCCTGACTCACACCGGAGTGTTTAGATTTAGAGTTCGGCAGGCGGGTAGTGATGGATGGGGTGGAATTAACCAGGCACAGACGCGTGTAGGTTACAGGAGTTTGTTTACTTACGTCACTTAGATAGTGATGGACGACGCAGGTGAGCCTTCGTTCCGTTACAGCTTTAGTTACAGAGTCAAATATGCGCATATAACTTCGGTTACAGAGTCGAGGACACGCACGCAGTTCAGTTACGGCGAGATAATGACGGACGTGGCGCCGAAAACGGACGGTCGCGCTTGCAAGACTTTTTACGTCAATATTTTACGCTGACGGGGCGATTGATTAGGAATTGATCAATTTCCCAATTCTCTGGTGACAAGCACAGGTGTTTCCTGTGAGATCCCCAGAGCTCTCCGCCTTGGGCGGAAACTGTTAAACTATTTATAGGCAGAGGTGTTTTACAGGAATATCCAATGGTGAACCGTTATATGGAATCTTTAATTTTTTGGCAGGTGGCATCTCTTTGTCTCCTCAAGTTACAAGGTAGTGGGTTAGGTTTTTCTACCTGTTACGTGTGTGTTACGTGTGAGGAGCTTACGTTTATCTTTGACCAATTATATATAGTTTCCCCCAGCATTTTATTTCAGCTGACCAATTATCTGTAGTACACCACCAGCGTTTTGTTTCAAGGAATTTCTTGGCAGGGAAGTCTTTTAACCCTTAATAGTCAAATGAAGATGATTTGAATGTTATCTCTTGCTCAGTGGCATGGGCACAAGTTAATTGGGTTGTGACATTACTGAGTGAAGTAGCCCAGATAAATGACTGGACCAAAGAATAGTGAAGAGAGAAGGCATTTTATAATAGTCTTACACAAAATATGTTGTTAACTTTTAATTAAGCTTCTCCAAGTACATCTTCTACCCATGCAACTGTATTAACCACCAGTGGGGATGGCCAACATTATTAATTCACATGCCTCACCATACACACCTAGTCACACACTCTTCCTCTGCATAACTACTCCATCTCACTTGGACTGTAACCAATGAAGTTGCACAGCTCCAGTTCCTAATGAGACATTATGTTAGCACAATTAGAGCATGACAAGGTTACAGCTTGGTATTAGAATTGTTGTACATTGCTTAAGAGGTTTTGAAGGTTGAAAATGCTCCAGAACGTGTAGTTCTATGTCTCCCATATTCAGTGAAAGGAAAAAGGTCTTAAATGACTAAGTCACGGATAATTGTTCTGAAGTAATCAATCAAGATTTAAGCTGAATCATGGGCCGCAGAACAGTGGGGGCACCTGGGCCATGGCCCGACCAACTTTTAGCGCATTAATTTATATAACCCACAAATGTGCAATTGTCATTCCAGTTAAAACTGTATAGCTATTTTTAACTGCATAGATAGCTAAATTAATGTGCTAAAAGTTGGTCAGGCCATAGCCCGGGTGGCCCACCCCGTTCCATAGCCTATGAGCTGAGTATCTAGAATATTTTCCAACCTTTGCAATGAGAACAGGAGTACATTGTACTCATTGTAGAAAATGAAACTTGTCTTGAAAATGAAACTTGAAATGCCCTTGTCTACCTGGGTTTATCAAACTCTTAACTAGGGGGACCCTTAAGTATGCTCTTTTGGTTTTGGCTGCCTTTTCTATGGGTCAAATTCTTACCTAATTTTGGTAAGAATGGTCCTGCCTTCAAGCATGATAGATCTAATTGTTCTCTTCCTTAGTGGCCTTCTCCTTCATCTTAGGACCAGTGGACCCTGGATTATTCATATTCCTGTTTCTGATGGCCCTTACCTTACTGTTCTTTAGAGCCAAATTGAATTCTTCAAACATAGAGCTACCACCTAGTGGACAGGTGGATTAACTAGCATGCATTTTCCTCTAACATGCGGGACAGGAATAATACAATTAAGAAATGGTAAAAGTAGGAACTGCCGAAAGAAAAAAGTAAACAAATTAAAGGGAGCAGGTATATGTCTAAGAATATTAAATCCACAGCAATAATCAGATCTCCTCTCCAAGACAATTATCCCCTCTGATAATTAAGTATAATTAAAACCCCACACAGAGTATTCAGGGATTCAATCGTGCATTGCAGCAATTAGCCCTCAGCTGAAATAGGGGACACTCACTGTCTCAGGCCTTGGATCTCTAAAAGAAAATAATATTTCTGTTATGTACAAATTTCAGTTGAAGGTACAGTGCCAACAAACCCTTTTAACTTCAAGAGAGGTCCCACCTTGCTGGGCATCAACAAACTAGGACCTTTCCCTATTTCAGAGCCCCTGCTAACTAACTAGCTCAGTGACTGCTCCCAGCAGTAGCATAGCTATGTGGGAAGACTGCCTCTGTGCACCAAACTGGGGGCAGCGCAGAAATAGCTATTGCCACCACCAGCAGCACAGCCACTGACACTGCCCCACATGCTGCTGCTCTCCATGGCACAGAAAGACTGCTGGCTCCCAGTATTAGCTGTTGATCTGTCCCACTGCAAGGAAGATCTTTTACCAGGAGGGAATGAGACGGTCAATGCAGAGCACAAGTTCCATCAAGTCTTCCCCCAAGTTCTGGAGCAAGAGAAGCTTAATGGTTGAGGCTGGCAGACCATCCTCTCCCTCTAGATATGGAGTTTAGAGGCTAGTCTCCTGGATGGGCCCTATTTATGCCTAATGATTGCTACCTGCTCTCCCTGACTGATGCTGTCAACAGCAAAAATGTTTCAAGGCCGGTTGGCTGAGCTTTCTGTGGAATTGAGTGCATGCAGTTCACTGGGCCTTTGTTGGCCAGAAGCAAAATAGTTATTTCACCTAGTCTGTAACGAATCCAGCGCAGCTTCTTCTGTTGCTAGCAGCCAATGACCTACATCTCTTCTCTTCCCCTGAATACTGTATCAGTTCATTATCAGTGCATATGCCTCAGGGTCCTGGCCAAAGGCAGGCTATTGAGAATGGCAGTAGCTTGCCCTATCATGTCAGTCAGGCCTTTGGTTTGATGAATACTCCTATTTTCTGTCCCAGTCACCACTGCTCAGGCATATGATAAGCAAGCATTTTCCCTTTCCCAATCTTTGCATCTCTGCTTATCTATGTATTTATTTATTAGATTTATACCCACTTGGATTCCAATACTCAAGTTCCCAAATCAGTAAGGGTCCTGTGCAGTCCAAGCAACATCTATGAGGATAACAATAGTCTCTTGATGTTTTGTCATTTTATTCCAGTCTGGCAGGTCTCCGTAAGTTTCAAGAGTTTCAAAACTGTCATCTCTTCATGATTGTTTTAAAAAGTTTCCCATAATGGTCACCCACTGTTTCTCCTTTGCCTCCCCCTCTCAAAGGCACACACATAGGATTGTCTTTAATTATCTTTTTATGTTACTAGGGAGGTGGGTGGAGTGAAGTCAGCTATAATTAAAAAAAAGTAAGAGAGGAAGTGGAAGGGTGATAAAGGTGGAAAATACTTATTCTATCATATGTTAAAAGATTAATATTACCTAACCTCTAGCTTTATTCTTTAAAAAAACAGCATTGCTTATTATTTTCACTTTAAAGGAAAATATTTACTTGCGTGAAAAAGGCGAGTCTCAGCTTGGTGCTGAATAGTAGAAGCCATTTCAAATCCCAAATACAAACAAACTTTCCAATTTTACACCTTCACAGATGAGAAGAGCATCATTGGGCTGCTTCCGTTTCTGCCATTCAGACATCAAGAGGTCCTTTTTCAAAGTGCTACAGTAAACAGAAAGTATGTGTCCTGGCCACGTTGTTTGTTAATGAGTTTTCTCTGCAAAGGTGCTGCTTGCTCTCTCTTTTGTAATCTGCCTGTAAGCCTTCAGAAAAGGACCTTTTGTTCCACAAACCTGAAATTTACAATTGAAAGGAGAGATAAAATTTTATATTTTCATAAGTTCTTACTCTTCCCTGTAGTGTGTGGGTATGCTAATAGAGGATAGGGAAGGGGGAGAAGAGAAAGGTGGGGACAGGTTTATGCTATTCCTCACAGGTTTCCTCTGTCTTCCCCATCCAGTACACAGCACTTCAGCAAGATTTTTATCAAGGGTCTCTATTGCTGAAATCAGTGCAAAGATTTGCATTTACTTGGACTAGTTTTGGATAGTGCTAAACAGTGCTGGATTATGACACGCTTAGGCCCCAAACTATGTCCAGTTTAAGAGGCCCCATATGATAAAAATAATCCAATGTATGCATATTTTTGTCATGTTAAAATGAAAATGTCCATATTCAGAGAGTCATTTTCCCATAGCTCCCTTATCTCCTTTATTTACCAGCTGATTATTATAACCTGATATTGAATCAGGTTTCTTTTTTCCTTATTTAGAGGCCCCTCATATTGTGAGGCCCAAAACTGTAGCTTAAGTAGCTTATGCCTAAATTCAGCACTACTTCTAAACTTCCAGGCATCAGGGCAAGGGATTCAGTATTGATATGCTCTTTGCCTACAAGGAGGCATGGTTAACGATGGTGGTGCTTATCCTTTTGGACCCACAAGCCAAATGAATTGGGAAGGACTGGTCTATAGGCTAGATTGAGCCCCTTGTGCCAGGATCGAGCCATGGATCCCAGCACTGCCCCCTCCTTCACCCGTGTGCCAGTATTGGTACCTGGGGAGTTTGGCATTACCCCCTCCTATTCCAGTGTGCTGGGGCTGAGTCCCAGGGACCAGGCACTGGCCCCTCCCACCCCCCATGCACTGGGGTGGTACCAGGGTGGCCTCTCACCACCTTTTCCCAGCCCTCCACACTGGGATTGGGCCCTGGGATGGTGGGCCTGCCCCCACCTGGCCCTGCACACTGGGATCAGGTGCTTGATGTAGTATGCAGGTCCTGGGACACCCCACAGGTCCAGGAAATTGGCAGTGAGAGAGCAATGCCACAGCTGAGTGCCACCACTCTCCTGCTGCCAAAGGAAACTCTTTTCCCTGCCATAAACTTCCTGTATGATGTTGGGCAAGTCTTTGTGCCTCCATTCACTATCAGTAAATAAAGAATCGCTTTCCAAGTCTCTGCCTTACCTATTTAGACTGACATGGTGAGTCAGTAATTGTCTCTTAATAGGCTTATATATTGCTTATATATTGCCTAACTTCATGGCAACCCAGACCCCTAAGGGCTCTGTCTTAATTATAAAGAAAGTTGTTAGCCTCTTAAAGTTGCCTAACACTTTCTACTATAAATTACTATTGTCACTTGCTTATAACTTAAAAATAGCTAACTGTTGAGGTTAGAATTTTCCATGCTGACTATCTGCTAAATATTTTGGAAAGGTTTCAACCAAGACAGTTTATCTGTTTCTGGAGACAGCTAGGGAAACACATATTTCATTTTGTAAGAAGAAAGAGAGAGAGAGAGAGAGAGAGAGACAGACCTTTTTTTGAAATTCCCTATTGGCCCAGTGATTTAGACCAGGGAACTGGTATTTAGCAACCGGTGGGATTTATGCCAGGAACATGCCTTTTGCCATCCCCATGAAAATTTGTCCACATTTGACCACATTATAAGCCTTGTTTTTGGCCGGAGTGTTGAAAAAATTGCGATGTCTACTTTGTAAGGTGCCGGAGTGCCGGCATGCCAGAAAAACAAACCAGAGCAAGGGGTACATGGCAGGATGCACTGCATATTAATATAGTTAATAATGTTGTTTTTTAGCAACATTTAGCAAACTATCTAACTATAGTTAGATGTTGTTTATTTTTTACAGTAAATACCAGGTTTTCTAAAAATGTTAAACCTACTGACAATAAATAAAACTTCATGTACTACCTTTGTTCTTGTGTATTTTTTGTTAAGCATGTGATGAGAGAGAGAGAAAAAAGAGAAAGAAAGCAAAGCAAAGCAAAGCAAAGCAAAAAGAGAGAGAGAAAAGGGGGAGAAGTAAGAGAAAAAAAGGAAAGAAGAGAGAGAAAAAATTAATAGAAAGAGGTAAAGAATGAAAAAAGAAAAAAGAAAAGAAAGAAGGAAAAAAGAAAAAAGAAAAAAGAGAAAAATAGGGGAGGGAGTAAAAAGAAGAGAGAAAAAGAAGAAAAAAGAGAGAAGAGAGAAAAAAGAGAGGAGAGAAAAGAAAGAAAAAAGGAGATAAAAATGATAAAAAGGTGAGAGAAGAAAAAGAGAAGAAAATAAAAAGAGAAAGAGAAAAAGAGAGAGAGAGAAAGAAGGAGAAAAGAGAAAAAAAGGAAAAAGGGAAAGGGGGTCCTTCCCTGGCCACATCTCCCACCACTACTGGCTGCGGCTCGGGCTCACTGGTCCATGGCAGTATCTGGCAGAGGGAGGCAGCAACACCCCAGCAGCAGCCACCAGGGCCCAGGGCACTCAGGCCTCCCCAATGACCCCAGAGTGGGAGGAGCCCAGGGCCGGGCCTTGGAGGGAGGGACCAGCTGGGACTCTGGCAGACAGATGCTCCACTGCACCCAGGGGGGGCAGCGCCAGGCTGCTGAGCCCAGGGGCCAGGTGCTCAGGACAGGTTCTGGGTGGTGCAGGGAGAAGCAGGCATGGTGGGAGGTGCAGGGCACTCAGGCCTCCCCAATGACCCCAGAGTGGGAGGAGCCCAGGGCCGGGCCTTGGAGGGAGGGACCAGCTGGGACTCTGGCAGACAGATGCTCCACTGCACCCAGGGGGGGCAGCGCCAGGCTGCTGAGCCCAGGGGCCAGGTGCTCAGGACAGGTTCTGGGTGGTGCAGGGAGAAGCAGGCATGGTGGGAGGTGCTGCAGGTAAGCTGGCCCAGCCAGGCCCTTAGGAAGGTGGCAGCTGGAGGAGACCAGGGCTGGGTGGGTGGGAAGCAGGGGCTTCCCCAGGCCTCTGCAGACTCATACCACAGCAAGCAGATGGGGGCACCCAGTGGCACTCAAGGTGGAGCCTGGCCTGTGCAGCTTCACAGGGATGGGTCACAGCTGTTCTGCCTGTGAGGGGATGCCACCTGGCCAGGGCAGGATGCTGAGCTCTGGGGGCTCCTAGCTCTGGGCTCAGCCTCCCTGTATGCCAGGCATAGCATGAGCAGAGTGGAGCTGCCCCCAGTGCAAAGGCCCAGCTGTGGGACCTGGTCACAGGAGCCCCTAGGTCCTGGGAACAGCTGCCCTGGACAGCACTCGGGGCCAAGCCAGCCAGAAGCCTCCAGCACAGTGGCCCCTCTGCAGTGCCTGCCTGGGCCCCAGCCTTGCCCACCTGCAGCTCCCTCCAGGGGCCATGCCAGGCTTGAGGATGCAGCCTAGGGACAGCAGGTGGGGTCAGCAGGATGCAGACAGCATCCCTGCCTGTGCTCTCCTCAATCCACCCCTGGTGCCTGACCTGGTGCTGGAACCTGTGGCTGCTCCAGAGATCCTGGAGCAGTAAATTAAAAAAAAAATGTTTTTAAACTATTTCCTCACATACCACCTGGCATGCTGAGGAAAATTTCCCCATGTGACACTAATTGGCATTCATGCCAAGCGTTGCCTATCCCTTTGCTTTACTTTAAATTCGGCACACTCCTGCACTAAGCCTAGTAATGCCCAGAAGAGGCATCGTGTTAGCTCACTGAATCAGCTATTAGATAAAGGCACCAAAAAGTCGCACTGAAGAGTCTGATCTATACAGACGCTGCAGAGTCAGGTCAAACTAAGACGCTGGTTCTTTCAGTAAAGTGAGTTGTGTTTTTTAAGCAGCACAGTGTATTTTCCACCAATAAGGGGCAGTTATGCTGATGTAAACATATCATATTCAGGACCTTTGACCAACTAGGCACAATTAGGTGTTTCAGTTAGCCGGTTTCCCATAACCTCCAGGGTTGTTATGCACTATTCTAACAACTCACTTGGGACCTTTTTCCATGATTGACACTCTTTGACAAATTCTCTACTTGGTTATGGTCTTTCCTTTCTGTCCATCCAGTCATGTTACCTCTCCACATTCTCCTTAGTCAATTATATTTTCTCTTTCACTCACTCTTCCTTGAAGCCTCTCTTTGGCTAAACTAATTCAATTCAAATTTAATTCTTATCCTCAAGGAGGCTTTAATATTTTTCAACAGAAACAGTAATTTCATCTCTTACTGATTGTCTTTATCAGTTGTATATGGTATCAGTAAGAGTTGTCTATATGACCTAATTTCAAATGCTCATAGCCATCTTGAATACTGAATGTAAATGTAGCAACTTTCACATACACCAAAGGCTGCTGACATTTATTGTTAAGATAAGAAGATAGATATCTGTTTTGATGAAAATATTTCTGCCTTTAAAGAGCTCAGACAGTATTTCTGGTGCTCTTGATTCTGTTGCTGTTCTTGTCTTTGTCTGTTCTATGACCTTCTGTGATAGTGGCTCCTAAGAGTTGTGAATTTAAACAAATATAAGTTGTACAGTCTTCTGACTCTGTCAAGTATGGGTTTGGATAATTTAGCCCCAACGTTTTGTTTGGTTGGTTGCTTAGTTATTTATGTTCTCATTCATCCTTTATTTTAAAAATAAAAAGTTAGTTAAAAATAAACAGAAAATGGCAAATAACTAATGAGAGAAAATGTCTGCCTTTTAGAAGAGGCATTGTTTCATAAAAATAGAAGTTATAAATAAACCAGAAACTCAGGTATCTGTTTTTTTGCTTAGTGCTGGGCCATTCAGAAATAATTCTAGTTTATCTAGTAACTTTAAAAGATTTGTTTTTTGTTTAAACTGGAGAATAAGCAGCCATGGAAAAACACACAAAGCATGTGGAAAAGGAATCAAACAGAAGGCAGGGGGAAAGGTGAAATGGATTACTGAAGTTCCCATGAAATTGAGAGAGCTTCAGTGTTCATCTCCTGTGAGACCATTGCTGGGGTACTTATTTGACTTTGTTCCACTAACACTCTTCTGCTAAAGATACAGTGTTTCCTTGATTGGTCAAAGGAGTTTTTTCAACCTCATTTTGGTGCATTTTAGCAACAGGTATCTGATATTGTTAAAAAAACAAAAGTATTCCCTTCACAAAATGTAACATTTCCCTACCTGTAAGTATTGCACCTTGGGACCAATACTGGCTGCATTCATATTTTCAAGACCTTTCTTTTTGGGTCTGTGCTCAGTGGATGTAAGAGGCCACACATTCAGTGGTGATCTGATTTTGTTCAGAAATTGCATATAAAGATCAAAGTCAAAGGGCACTAATTTTGTATTCAATAACCATGGAAGTACATGGAGACTACAAACAGAAGCTTAACTAAGTCAATTGTATCCCCCACCTCCTCCTCCTCTGCCACCCCTACCCCACACACACACACGCACACTTTACCTTCTCTGCTCCAGCTCCAGTTCTGAGTCTGGCAGTGGGGAGGGTAGAGTAGCAGCATCGGAACAGCAGCTGGAGTTTCACTGCTGCTGTTGGCATTGGATTTATGACCCAAATACCTTCCTCTGGGCAGACCCAAAACCTCAGACTGGCCATGACCTCTCCATTCAATAAGAGGTGAATTTTATTGATACACAATGTTAGCAGATAAGAATAATGCAAACAATTCTGTAGCTACCAGTCCTAGAGCTGTCATGGAGTCAAGGTATGTCTGGCTAGTACGCAAGCTTCATCCTGATGTTCTTCCTTGAATGTCAGATGTCAGTAGCCTGGAGGTTGAAGGCTGAGCACACACCCTCTCAGTCAGGTGGGTGAGATGGGCTGGTGGTTTGCCCTCTGTCCATGGCAGCCTCAGGGACCCTTTTCTGCTCTGAAATCCCTCCTTCTGTATTCTTTCTGTCCTCTGATGACTCTTCATCTGTGGGCAGCATGGATTTGCTTCCCTCTGGTCATCATGCTGTCCATGTTCTGTCCTGTCAGCATATTCCTTTGATTCACAAAACCATCACATGCACACATCCTAATTTGGTTGTTTCTGGTGTCCTCCCAACTTGGTCTGTTTACCAAAACTAGAAATCCCAAGAGTTCTGCATTGGACACTTTGACCTGGTGCCAATGCTACGGAGTCCTTTATCTCATGTTATGTGGTACATGTCTTCAGTTTCCCAGCCTGTGTGTCTGCTTGCTGCTTTCCTGTGTCAGACACAGTGGGCATTGAAGGAAACTCTGTCACAAACAGGCTTTTAGAAATGCCCTGAACCATTGTTCTATTACAGTATCTACTGTATATACAAGCCGATTCCCAAAAGCAAACTTCTATATACCGTTTTCTAACCATTGCTGCTAAGGGAGATGTCACCTCTTTTTGCCAGCAGCATGTGATTTGAGTGGCCAGAAAACCACCATTTTTCGGTGGCTGATAGGTGACATCTCTCCCAGCAGCACCAAACCTCCTGCTGTTCCTCTGGCACCATGCACCACCACCACATCTCTGCCATCCCTACTGCTGGAGCCAGAGCAAGATGGGCTGCATGGAAGGTTCATGGTGTAGGGATAACAGGAGATGGAGAATGGGGGATGGAAGGGGAGGTGTTCCTTAGCTCCTTTCCAGCACTCCCTGTTTATCATTGACAATGTTATTTTCCACAGTAGGCCAAAACACAGTAAATCTAATTAACAAAATCTTACCATAACTCAAACTAGGAACAGTTTTAGCAACACTACCACTCTGTATCACGTTATACCTGTGCTGGTATTAGAAACTAATCAGAAAAGTAATTTGAGTCTCTTCTAAAGTAGCTTACATCACACTTTGCTATTTAAAGTGAAGTTTAAAAATGACTCATATAAATCAACATGTCAAGTCCAAAGCTTGCTAAATTGTGGGATGAGTTAATGGAGAGCTTTTAAATGTCATAGATTTCATAGACATTAGGGCTGGAAGGGACCTCACAAGATCATTGGGTCCAGCGGGGCAGGAAGTCATCTAGGGTTAAAGGTTCCCAACTAGATAAGCATCCAAATGTTTCTTACAAGAGCCCAGAGAAGATGCTTGCACCACTTCTGGGGGTAGTCTATTCCAGGTTGTGGGGGCTTGGACAGTAAAGAAGTTTTTCCTTATGTCCAGCCTAAAATGGTCTTGGAGGAGTTTGTGACCATTGGACCTTGTCATCCTTTGGGTGCTCTGGTGAACAGGTGTTCCCCCAGGTCCTGACGCACACCCCTTAAGTACTTATAGGCTGCCACCAAGTCACCCCTGAGCCTTCGCTTCTCCAGACTGAAGAGCCCCATGCCTCTCAGCCACTCCTCGTAGGGCCTGTTCTCTTGCCCTCTGATCATGCATGTGGCTCTCTGGACTTTCTCAAGCTTCTCCATGTCCTTTTTGAATTGTGGAGCTCAGAATTGAATGCAGTAGTCCAGCTGTGGCTTCACCAAGGCCGAGTATAATGGGAGGATGACATTTTGGGACTTGCTTGAGAAGCATTGATGGGTGCAAGCCAGAGTTCTGTTCACTTTACCAGCTGCAGTATCACACTGGAGGCTCATGTTCACTTTGTGGTCAATCATGACCCCCAAGTCTCTTTCGGTTGTGGTGCTAGCAAGCATAGCACTGCCAAGCCTGTAAGTGTGATGCAGGGTTTTTTTCCCTGAGGTAGAGCACCTTGCATTTCTCCGTATTGAACTCCGTCAGGTTTTCATCTGCCCACTTTGCCAGCCTATCGAGGTTGGCCTTAATAACCAACCTAGCCTCAAGTGTGGATGCTGTTCCCCAAAATTTGGTGTCATCAGCAAACTTAGCCAATCCACTTCTGACACCAGAATCCAGATCATTTATAAAGATGTTAAAGAGTACAGGTCCAAGAATGGAGCCTTGGGGGACACCACTGGTCACTGAGTGCCATGTTGATTCAGTTCCATCAGCTACCACCCTCTGGGTCTGACTTTGGAGCCACTTCCTGTGGCCTGTGGACTGTGGCCAGTCTGCACAGCCCACTTCCTGTGGCCTGCGCGGACTGTACTGTATCCAAGGCTGCAGTTGGCCAATTTTTCCATGAGGACATCATAGGACACTGGATCAAAGGCTTCTTTAAAATCCAGATATATGATATCAACCTCTTCCCCTTTGTCCAGGTGATGTGTCACCTGGTCATAGAAGGAAATGAGATTGGTCAGGCAAGATCTACCTGCAACGAACCCATGCTGGCTGTTCCTTACAATGTTGCCTTCAGCTAGCCTATCGAGAATGGTTTCTTTGATCATTTTTTCCAAGAACTTTCTAGGGATTGAGGTCAAATTGATTGGCCTATAGTTCCCTGGATCTTTATTCCTCCCTGTGACAGGTTGCCCTCCCCAGCGCCATCTTCCGGGTCATCCGTGCCTTACGTGGGGCGCCCTTGGAGTCCTCTTGGACCTTTGCTGTCCCGCTCTAATCTCGTCTTCCACGTCTTGATGGAATTAGTATGCGAGCGGGAGACTGCCGATTATATTGGGTATGTTGGGGTCTCTCCTATAAGGTTATGACCCCTTTTTTCTCTAGCTAGACCTCTCCATCCAAACCCACCAAACAGGGTTAGACTCTGAGGCTCTAGCTCTTCCTTCCAGTGTCAGGAGGCTCTTGGCCTCTTTTCTGGCTCCATTCTAAGGCATGACACCCCCTAGCCCAGAGGCACATGCATTGGCCCACAGTCAAAGGGGTCACATGTTCAAAATCTGGGTGTGACTCCACCTGTCTTAAACAACAGAAAAAACACACAGCTGTACCCCCGCAGATGCTCCAGGCCTCCCTGGCCTTTTAAAGGTCATCCCAAAAGCTGCGCCCTTACTGGCACCGTGGATCCCCACAATGATGCCTCCTCCAACAGCCTCACCCAAACCACCAGTAACAAACAGCAACACAAACACAAGCCCCTGGGCTAGAACACAAAAACTTAAGCCACCTGCCTCTAACCCCACTCAAGCCTACTGGGGGTACGTCATCCCCCAGCAGGGTTAGACGCTGCTCCTGAATTCAGGCTACTCCTCCCTTCCATGAGAGAGCTCCTTCCTCCTTAGCTGCTGGCAGGGAACTCCACCCTTAGCCTCAGTTCTGGTGTTTAAATGGGAGCCAGGCCCTCCCCTTCCGGTCAACTGACCACTAGCAGGTGGGGGACACTGACTCCCTCTGGTCGTCCTGGCAACCGGCACCTGAGCAGCTATTCCAACTCTCCCAGTAGCAGGCACCTTAGTGCCCTGCTACACTCCCTTTCTTGAAGATAAGCAACACACTGGTCCTCTTCCAATCTTCAGGTACTTTGCCTGAGTGCCATGAGTTCTCAAATATCCTTCCCAGTGGCCGTGCTTTAATGCTTGCCAGTTCCTTAAGCACACTTGTGTGCAATGTGTCTTGACCAGCTAATTTGTGGGTGTCCAGCCTATCAAGGTGTTCCTTCACTAGGTTGATGCCAATGCTAGGTGTATATTCACTCTTCCCTAACTATCCCACATCATGTTAGGCATGGCAGACCCTTTGGGCTGATGAAAAACCGACGCAAAGTAATCATTAAGCAGGTTGGTTTTTTTCAGGGTGTGAGTTGTCAACTGTCCCATTTGGTTGATCAGGAGACCAATGTTACCCTTGTTTTTCTTCTGACTCCCCACATATTTGAAGGACTTTTTATTGTCCTTGATTTGTGTAGCCAGTTAGAGTTTGGTTACAGCCTTGGCTTTCCTGGTTTGCTCCCTACAGGTGTGGACCAGTACAGAATACTCCTCCTTAGCAATGCTTCCAGTCTTCCATTCTTTATAAGCCTCTCTTTTTAGGTGTAAGTGGCCCTGTTGAGCCAAGGAGGTTGCTGTGTCCTTTTACTACTTTTCCTACGGGTTGGGATGGACATCCCTTGTGTTTCTGGATCGCTAATTCTGCAAAATTCTGCAAAATTGACAGCCCTTTTGTTCATGTGTAAGCAAATATTGGTGTAAACAGAGTTTTGTCTGTTTATAGATACTTTATGAACAGAAAGGGACACATTTGACAGATGACATGTTGACTATAATACTCTGTTATAGTAATGTCCATAAAAGCAGTTTCCAATTAAACAAACTTATCACAATTCCTGAAAGTCTAGTAAGCTGGACAATACTGCCTATGAACAAGGATGTTAATTTAAGTCCCAGACACATTCACCTACATCTCCCTGGACTGCACTTACATCAGCTTTCATAAGAGAAAGCAAATCAATTTGCATAGTTCAGTTTCCTTCAAAAAAATTACATTCAGTATAAAATATTGTTTACAATTAAGTAGTTGACATTGTTCCCTCTAATTCCATAATGAACTGCTGACCTAGTGCAGATAACAGGGAAGGATGTATTTCTCTACCTAAGTTTAAGGATCTGTCCACAGAAGGCTTCATAGCTAGACGTTATAGCTACAAGTTCAAGGGGTTAGATGGGTTAAAAATAGACCCCAGTCTAAGGTAAATTGAGGTAGGGGAAGGGGTGGGTGGGATGGGGGGGCTAGAAAGGGGATCAGGGGGCTACTGGGGTCTGAAAGGGAATAGGTGGGATCCAGGAGGGATTGGCAGGACCAGGAGGCTAGCAGGATCTGTGGGAGGAGGTTGGGGGGAAGAATTCAGGTGATTGAAAATTTTGGAGAGGCTCTCCAACACTGCCAAACCCCCCTGAACCCTCCTAGCTCTCCCCACTGTTGCTGAACAACCCCCTTAAAACTGTGCTAGGGGCAGACAGACCAGGGAGGGAGTTTTACAGGACTGAGGAGTGGCAGCTCCATAGGGAAGGTTTAGTGGGATTGGGGGAGCTTTCTCCCTCCCTGGATCAGTGGCTATTTTTAGCACCCCCAACCCTTTACCCCCAGCAAACCAACCTGCCCCCCGATCCTGCCCACTCGTCTCCCCACCCCTACTTATTTCCATCAGCTACCAGCACTGACTAGTGCCAATAAAACCAGCATCAGGAGCGCTTTGCAGGATTTCAGAGTTTGGTGGGCTGTTGTGGGGTGGAGACAGCTGGCTGATCTGTGGGACAGAGGTATTATCCTTTGGGGGTTGCGGCAGGGGAACTAAAAATATCCTGGTGCAGGGGGAGTGGGTTAGGAAAAGTGTAGCCCAAGGGCTGGGTCCAGTGGCTGGAATTTCCCAGTCCTGAGGTTGCATTGGGAATGGGTACAGAAATTCAGTTGGATTGGTCTACTCATACCTGATCTAATTTAGTGCATCTCCAAGGTGCAGTTAAATTAGATTGGGTTGGCCTTTTTTTGACTGATCTTCTAATCTTCCTGGAACTTCTGTACAGTCATACTTAGATCAACTTAACTAGGGATCTAAGTGTAAAGTCCACACCTGGGCAAACTAAATGAGATCGAGTGGGCATTTTTAATGCAATCTAACCTCTGTGAACATTTGTATGTATCCAAAATGTTCAAGTCTCATCCTAGATTCTTAGGGAAAACTTGATACACTGGTGGTACAGGCTTTATTGCAATTCTGAAAAAGAAACCCAGTTTTCTGTTTAAGAATACATTCTCTTTAATCAGGACAGCAACAGAAATCATACAAATTAGCTTTCAGATATGGAAAATCCTCTTCTGACAAATATCAGATCACTTAAAAGGACCTCTGTTTGGGCACTAAAAAAACCATATGCATCCAAAAGTACTAATCACTTTTGAAGTGACTGCATTTTTTAGGAGTGAATGGGTGCATCTTGACTAGTGTGCACATGCTGTTCGCAGTGCCTCAAAGCAGTTTGAGGCATCACAAACCACATGTGGCGCATCTTCACCCATTCATGCACTGGAAATTAGCAGCAGAGAGAGGTTTTTAGATACTGGGAAATCCCAGGGTCAAAAATAACCCCCTGCTATTGAAAAAAGCACCATGGTGCACACAGAAAGTGTGACAAAAGAAAGGGAGCCTGGCCAGCCAGAGCCACACTCTGGCTGCTGACTAGGCTCCAAGTACCTGGCCTGGCACCACTGCTGCTCTGAGAGGTCCTAGGACCCCAGGTAAAGATGCTGAGGCCAACACAGGTGCTGGTCTCAGCCTCCCTTACCCCACTTGAGTCACTTTGTCACATGCTAGAATGTGTGTGCCGGTGTGTGCCAAGGGACAAATAGCAGCAGCACAAATATGTGCCACTGCTTTTTGTCCCTCAGGAAACATGCATTTCTACATGTGCATATTCATCAGGATGCACCTAATATGGCCACTTCCCTGCTTGAGAAACATTCCTTACTACTATCCATTCATGCAGCTTTCTAAAGTGTTTGTGTGTGACCCATATGTCATAACAATGTCCTTTGAGATGACAGAGGAACTATTTTCATTTTTTTAGGTAAACATAGACTTCTGACATTCATAAGCTCACGGAACCATTGAGAACAAATACACAAACCATAAAGTCTGATGCAAAAAAGTGAAGGTTAACCAACTGCCCAAGCATTAAATAAATACTATGAAAAAATCAACTTGAACTGCGTAGAGGGAAAATTAGTAATTGGTTCACTATCCAGAGGCAAATATTAGCTTGGCAAAAATAATCAGAAAAAATAATGAATGCTCAGTATGTGTATTTGAATAGGATGAATGCTCTACCCAAAAGAGCAGTAGTGGGGAAGAAAGAATCAGAAAAAGGGAGGACAGAAGCTGGAAGGAGAGTTCTGGATAATAATATCTTTGCTTCATTGTCCATCCTTCAGCATTATATGTTTGCATATGTTCTCATTACTAAGGTAAGGAAATACAAATTAAATGAAAGCACTGTAAGATGGATATATAACTAGGTTGGATCATTGTGTTCAATAAGTAGTCATCAGTGGCTCTGTGTCTATTAGGGAGAGTCTGTCCTGGGTCCAGTATTGTTTAACATCTTCATTAAAGATTTGGGTGATAGGATTGAGTGCAAATTTAACAAATTTGCAGATGATACCAAGTTGCGTAGAGTTGCAGACACACTGGAAGGTAGGGTTAGGATCCAGAATGGCCTGGATAAACTGGAAAAAAGATCTGCAACTGACCACATTAAATTCAACAAGGCCCTAAAGATGCACTTCAGTCCTGCATTTCAAATGTAGGAAGTATCTTAGAATCATAGAAAATAGCAGGGACCTCAGGAGGTCATCTAGTCCAATCCCCTGCTCAAAGCAGGACCATCCACAACTAGATCATCCCAGTCAAGGCTTTGTCTAGCTGGGTCTTAAAAACCTCCAGTGGTGGAGAGTCCACAACCTCTCTGGGTAAACTGTTCCAGTGCTTTAATACCCTCCTTGTGAGAAAGTTTTACCTTATATCTAACCTCAACAAAGACATAATGGGCACCCTGAGATTAAGAGATTCAGGCTTTACCAGTTGAACTAGCCAGGCCCATATCTTCCTATTAGGGATGTGTGTTTCTAAAAAGAGCATGCCTGAATAACTTGCATATAGGACAAAAATTGGCTAAGGAGATCTCTGCTCCAGTGATGTTTGTTTAGAATAAATCCTTGGGAAGTTACAGCAGACAGGAAGAGCACTGATATGTCAATATTTCAAAAGGGCAAATAGAAAATCCCAGATAACTGTGGGTCTGTCAGTCTTAGCCTGACAGCAGCACCAAAAAATGATGGAACAAAATTACATGGAATTTAAGCAATTAAGAATTAAACTAGAAAGAAATAGTTAATGCCAGTAAGCATGTATATATATACGATAGATCTCATTAACCAAACCTTGTTCCATTTTGTTTCAGATAAGACTATAGGTATTTGATAAAGGGAACCAAGTATATATAATATTTTTTGTGAGGTATCTGGTTTGGAATTACATGACATTCTGAAGAAAAACGTTAGCACTGTAATCGATCAGCAAAGTATATATTTTTCCACATTCTGAAAAAGAAGATTGAAAAATTGGACGGCTATAAAAACTGCCTTACAATGAACGAGACTTAAAGACCTCAATCTCTAGTTTATCAGAAGGAAGAGGTAATTTAAAGTGTATAAATTATTCCTGGGGGGGAAAAATACCAGAAAAAAAACATAACCTGAACCTAAATTGCAACAGTGGGCATAATTAGGCACCTGGAGAAACCACAGAGAAAAGCAGTGGATTCTCTGTGTCTTGGTATGCATTGTACAGGGATGATCCTGCCTCAGGGGGTTGGACTAGATGACTTCTGGAGGTCCCTGCAAGTCTTACTTCTCTATGATTCTATGATCATTAGATTGTAGTTGGATGTCACCCTGGTAGGCAAACTCCAGCCAAATAAATTAAGCTTTAGACAACCAGGAGTTAAATGTGCTCAATAGGAGGTTAATTAGATGGAATATAGAGGACCTGTGATATACAGAAGGTCAGACTAGATGATCTAATGGTTCATTCTGTCCTTAAACTCTGCCAGGCTCTAAAAGCTCTGCCAACATGAACAAATCTCTGCCATTTTCCTGTCTCCATGAGCATTCAAACACACTGTGCAATCAAATTCTTGCTGATCAAATGCACATGCCTCCTACCTAGATACCACATTTCTCATCCCACAACAGTAACATACACTTTACATTACTCTACCTTCTTCCACCTGGACACACATATGGCGTCTTCCCCTTCACACACAGAGATACACGCATGGACACACTCTCATGCTTCCTATACACACAGACATTGGCCACTTTCTGTTATCTCATGCTGGCTTTGATATGTATTTCCAGGAACACTCCTATTGATAAGTGTAATTGTTGAGATGGGTAGAAGAGAAGAGGAAAAGCAATGTCAAGTCTTGCAACCCTTATAAACACTGAATAGTTCTCATTAAAAAATATAGTCCTATTAGGACTAATGAAAACACATGCGCTCTTATTTGAATAAGTGGTATTTGGGGTATGGATTGATAAAATGCTTTAATCGGCAGCACACTGGGGTAAAACATAAAATAAAAAAGTTGACAAATGACACAAGACCCCAAATCAATGCAACTTTGCCCAAATCAATAGTTACCAGAAATAGAAGTAAAACTCTACTGGGATATGTTTCACCAATTTAGCTTTTACCTGTACAATTCCATCCCGATTTACTAAAGACAGACAAGTTCTCCACAGTGAGGCACTGTAATAGCTGCCTTCTCTGTGAGCTACCATGGGATAGCTGCATGTCTGTCCATTCCTAAGCCAAGTGTAATTACACAACTGATGTATAGTATATGAGGGTATGTCCATCTGTCCATTCTGTCAGACACAACTGTAGAATCACAACATAGGTATTTATACCATATCAGAAAGTATCCATTATTTTAGACTCTTTGAACCAAATTCCCGTGTTTCTGATTTTGTTTCTGTAATCAAACCACATTGTCAACCCATTATCATCTCTCCATACCTTTTTTCTAGGCTTAGGACCATCAGCTACAGCAAAGTGCTGCTGGCAGGACTGCTTTAGATATATAAAGAATGTCAGAAAGTATCCATTATTTTCCATTGTTCAAACAAAATCAAATTCTGTCTTCCTATATTCAACCTGAAATGGGTGCTTGGTAGAGTGCTGACAAACACTGTACTATAAAATGCTCCTGCTGAAAGCCAGATCCATGAAGGGGCAGCTGGAGTGTAAGAGTCTTCCCCATTTGCATGCAACAGAGTCCTCCCCAGTTTGGAACACAAATTTGAGTGCTACCAACTTGACCTGTGGAGATAAAACCACAAGTTACCACAGCTTGAGATAAGGATCCAGAACATCTCACAAAAAAGCTATAAAAAAACATGCACTCACTAGCAGGCACACACACACACACTCTCACACACACACACACACGCACACACACACACACTCTCTCACACACACACACACACGCACACACACACACACACATGGGACAGGTATAGTCTAACTGCTAATTAGCAGATCCCAGTTAATCAAGACAAGTGTAGGAAAGGCCACAAAGTCTCCGTTATCCCCACTTCATATCACCTTCTATCTGGATGGAGGAAATTCAAGATGTGAAGGCAAGAAGGCTGAAAAAGCTACACATAGTTTGCTAAATAGAATATCTTTATTCTATACCTTCTTTATAGGTATAGAATATACCTTCTATATACTTTATAGAAGGTATAGAGAAGGGCAACAAGGATAATGGTGGTATGGAGGGGCTTCCATATAAGGAGAGACTAAACTCCTTTGGGGTGCCACACTTCAAGAGAGATGTGGATAATGTGGAGAGGGTCCAGAGAAGGGCCACTCGTATGGTTAAGGGCTTGCAGGCCAGGCCCTATGAGGAGAGACTGGGCAGCCTCCGCAAGAGAAGGCTGAGAGGCGACCTTGTGGCTGCCTATAAGTTCATCACGGGGGCACAGAAGGGAATTGGTGAGGTTTTATTCACCAAGGCGCCCCCAAGGGTTACAAGAAATAATGGCCACAAGCTAGCAGAGAGCAGATTTAGACTGGACATGAGGAAGAACTTCTTCACAGTTAGAGTGGCCAGGGTCTGGAATGGGATGCCTATCTAACCTCCTCTTTAAGAGGAGGTTAGATAGGCATCTAGCTGGGGTCATCTAGACCCAGCCCTCTTTCCTGCCTATGCAGGGGGTCGGACTCGATGATCTATTGAGTTCCCTTCCGACCCTAGCATCTATGAATCTATGAAACAGGCCATTCATTTTAGAAAAAGAGACACTTGAGGAGGGACATGATAAGATTTACAAAATACTAAAAAGCAAAAAGAAAGTAAATAGGGATTTATTATTTACTATCTCTGACAATACAAGAACTAGGGGTCACAAAATGAAATTATCAGGTAGTAAGTTTAAAACTAACAAGAGACAGTTCTTTTTCATATAGCATGTAATTCAAGTGTGGAACTCGTTGCCACCAGATGTTGTGGAAGCTTACAATTTAGCCAGATTCAAAAGGGATTTGACAGATTCTTGGAGAAAAGAGAGATGAGTAGCTATTGAGGATGGGAGTTAGGGATACACACTTTGAATTAGAACTTCCTAGACCTTACATGCTGGAGCCTGCAAGAGAGAGAAGAACAGTGGGGAGAAAACCCTGGTCATACCCTGTTCTCTCTCCCTTTGAGCATTCACTGTCTGGCACTGTGTGACATAGGATACTGGACAAGATGGACCTATGGTCAGACTCAGTAAATGGCAATTCTTATTATCTTATGTTCTTAGTCTTAAGACATTTATTAGGGATTGGAATAGGGCATATCCAAATTCTTGGGTCAAATTTCACCTCCTTTATTCACTTAGGCCTCTGACACACATTACATTTAAGATGCAATTAACAAGTTAATCATGTCGTAATTAGTAACATGGCCATATATGCAACTCAATTTAAGGCACAATAACAGAGTGTGGGAATGCATATCCTGGAGACATCTCACTTGCTCACTTAATTCTTCACTTTGGAGTCTCCCTTGTTACCTGCCCACCATACCTACATGTTCAAAAGAAATAAAAGATAAAAGAAGGGAGGTGACATGTTTGTCACAATCAGTGGTAGGACTTGAAGGTGAGTTCTTTTTTCACAGGGCTCCACCTCCCTTACACCCTGCCCATACCACATCTATCCAGGCTCAAGACCTTGATCTTCCTGGACATCTCTTACCTGGGTTGCAAGGCTACTGATCAGTCCGTTTTGGTCATTTGTTCATGGGAATCACTGGCCAACAATCCCACTTTCACTGACTCATCTCATGAATGAGACATTGTACAGTTCACTGGTTGGAGAGACTCTCACCTCCCGCTTACCACATTAATTGGTCTTTATTTATATTTCCTCAGTAGAGTTGCCATCACTCAATTGAACCTATATTTCATCAATTTAGTGAGTTTATCATCACTCAATTTAATCTCTCTTCATACTTCATTAATTGACCATGTTCATCCCCACTCGATCCTTATTTATAGTCCATCAAATAGTGAGTCTTGTTACTCAATTAATTCTTCTCTATGCCTCAGTAATTACCAAGTTCATCCTTACTTGTCCCATACTTATTCCATCAATTAAGTTATTCCTGAGGCACTGGCCCATCCCCCTCACTAGATTTAAGTTAGTTCAGGTCCCCATCTCCTGCCTTCAGCTCTGGCAGTGGCTCTGGCTTCCAACACAGCCTCCATGTCTCCATGCGGTTTAGATGAACACTACTGCTCTCATGCTTTCCCTCTCTCTGGGGGTCGCTAAGTGTGCTGGTAGCCTCTTCTGACTTCCAGCTGAACTCCCAGCAGCCAGTGGGAGCCTGTCTCAACTGCACATGGCAATGCGGTGCCCGAGCCAGCCATGCCAGATATGGCCATCTTCAGATGGCTGGCCACACACCTCCAGTAGCTGCACCACAACCCCTGGGTCTGGAGGTAAGTGTCTCTGTGGCTCACAGTCCAGCAGACCAGCACAGAATGTAACAGGGTCTGAAACCAGTGCCCTGCTACACATTATACCATGTTACATATTATGTCCACATTATATCCCACCTGTAATAGGACTTGTCAAAATTCTGTGCACCACCCAGCTGGGCAGCACACAGGATTTGAACAGGCCCCAGTGAAAGGGGAGGAAGAAGAGGGAGGAGGAAGAAGGGAATAATATTTCTTTAAAAAAAAATCAACATTGGTTCATTTTTTTAAGTAAAATGTCAATACAAAACTGATAACTCAAATGGAACACATCCTTAGTTGAATGAACTATAAAAATTCAAATTTTGTTAAATTATATTTTTACTTTAAAGAGAGAGAGAGAGTGCTTTACTGATCTTTTCATAAAAGACTCCCACTGTTGTTTCAGAGACAGGTATACCATTATGCAAGGAATTTCAATGGGAAAGCCTTCTTTGCTGTTCTCATTTATATTGAGATTTTTACAAGAATCTTATTTCAATCATGTATATGGCATTTATATTAAGCTGTGCTTTGCCCTTATCAAACACTAAGACAAGCACCATTTTCTGATATTGTAAAAATTCATGTCTGGGGAGATAGGTCTGATATTATGCCTGAAGCTGCATTAAAAGAAAGCATATCATAATTCAAACTGCACATCCAAACCCTTTTCCTTATCAAATTTAAAAAGTGGCCCAGTTTATATCAGGCTGGGACAAAGTAATTTAGTAACTCAAGGTTTGACCTAAAGCTCACTGAAGTCAATGTGATTTTTTCCCTTGACTTTGGCAGGTTCTGAATCATACTTAATCCCCTCAGCCAGCTTGATGTTCTGGTTGATATGTCCAAAACTGTAAACATTAATTAAAGACATACTATATGCTGTGTTCAGGTAGTGATTGATTAATCTAGGAGGCCAGAACAGGTAAATTTCTGGTCTCACTATTCTTCCATTTTAGACATCAGGACTAGAAATTTAATTCCATTGATTCTCCAGCATTTGATTCTGAGGACCACTTTGTAAGAGTTCTCTCATGTGGACCAGCTCTAATGGAAGTCTCCTGGTTTCTCAGAGTATGGCTCTCCAGAAGAATTATTCTATGAATGCATTTGGAAAACCACTGCCCTAGCACATTTTCACAAGTTCTACTCCTTTGTACTGGACACGAAGGGAGTGGAAGCCTTTCATTTGTCTCATTCAGGCACCTCTGAATTAGGTTTCAGGGTATGAGGTAGCAGTTAGGTTGGAATTACTTCCCTGCATATCTAATTCATTGATGTGGGCCTCAAGATTCATTTACTCTTTTAGAGGTGGGTGCCAGATTTTATAATGAAATGCACTAAAGCTGAGTTTTTTTAAAATATGGGAGTGTAGGAGTGACGTTGTAGCTATTAGGCATGTGCAAAATGGGCCCTATTTGATTCAGGTTCAGATTTGGCCCAAATCAGGGACAGTGATTCAATTAATTGATTCGTATCACTGTCTCCAATTAGATTCAGCCGAATCCAAATCTGAAGATTCGATGCTGATTTGGAGAATCAGTGATTCGGACATAGACACAGATTTAAATGTTTTTTCTACATACCTCAAGGTACCAGACATGGCTCATGAATGCTGTGATGCAGGGGCAGATGGAGCATCCCACAGGAGTGCAGGTGGACTCCCCATGTGCTCAGTGGTGAACCTGAAAGTGGACTGGAAGTACTTCCGGTTCACTTCCGGGTCCTCCGGGGAATGCACTGGGGGGGGCCCCTCCACACCCTCCAGCTCAGTGATCGGCCACAGGGGGACCCCAGGTGCCCCCCCCAACCCAGGAGGCACCAGTGACATATATTTTCTAAGCCTTTGCAAGAAACACAACTTCATTCCCCAAGGACTAAACATCTACAATCCCCTGACTACTACACACAACTCCAAATATGCTTCACAGCGATGCAGAAGAACTTCAGAGAAAATTAAAAATCATCTACTTCACCTATTCTACTCCAAAAGAGACCAACTCAGGAAGGAAATCACCATATACTACAACAACTTAAAAGACAGAAATCTGCGCCTCAAAGAATATTTCCACAACCAAACTGAACCCACTCCCAACAACAACTCATCCTCTGACAACATTCAGGAAAGGATCAATGCCAAAAAGCCCCAAAAAAATCAGATTGGACACCTCGCAGTGGACAAAACCCTAACCTTGAATGCTACATTGACTGCTTCAGGGAAAGAATGAACAATGAAATAATCAGCAACACACGCCACCACAACAGCCTCTCTCTACCAGAGAAAAC
>NW_005841918.1:3041277-3089400 GCF_000455745.1 Alligator sinensis
GAACCTCACCAACCTCATCACCAGAAGCAAACTTCCTCAAGCCCAGAACACACCAAAAGGATCCAGACCATGCCATGACAAGAAATGCAAAACCTGCCAACACATCTCCACCACCCCCACAATTACTACACCCCACAACAGAGCCATCAGCATCCCTGGATCTTACAGCTGCACCTCCAGAAATGTAATATATCTCATCCAATGCACCAAGTGCCCTGATGGAAAATACGTAGGAGAGACCAAACAACAACTGCACACCAGAATGAACGCACACCCGAAATCTATCAAAGACAGAAATACCCAATTCCCGGTGGGGGCACATTTCTCACAGGAGGGCCACTCTCTCTCCAATCTCTCAGTCCTGATCCTCAAGGGAAACTTACACAACACTTCCCAGAGATGAGCCTATGAGCTCCATTTCATCAACCTCCTGGATACTAGAGATCATGGACTAAACATAGACATTGGATTTTTGATACATTATAATCTGCCTGGCAACTGACTCCCCAGCCCAGCCCCTGGCTTCTTTACTTTTCATTCTATCCAGGAAGAGCACACACCAACTGCTGAAACTTCCTTAGCCTGACGAAGGGTTTTTGAACTCAAAAGCTTGCTTAATAACTATTCTCCAACTATTTGGGTTGGTCTAATAAAAGATATCAAATTCACCCAAGGAACCTTGTCTGCCAGTCATATGGTGTAACTTGTTAAGAAAAGTATCTTTCCTTTATCTCTAGGTTTACAATGACTTTGTCTTTCAGTCTTTTACTATAAGAAAACTTTTGGGGGTGGTCAATGTAAGGGAAGAAGTAAAAAGAAAAATATTGAAAATATTTACTTACATCTACAAAATTCTTTTTGTTTCACAGTGAACTGGAGGTATGATTAGTTGATTGAATCACAGTGCTGTCCTTTATCATATGACCTATGCTTTTAGCTCAGAATCACCCCAAAATACTTGTGGTCAGGGAGTCTAGATTTTATAGACTCTCTCTTTCTCTCTCTCTCTCTTGTCTTCCCTATTCATTTTTTTCTTTAAGAAATAAGTTGCATGAGTCTGGTTCTTCTAATTTACACAGAAGTAATTATAGTAAAGTCAGCAGTGCATGGATGTAAGTGAGAGCAGGACTGACTCCGCACGTCTGTCTTTGTCTCCTGGATAGAAGAAGAAATGTGGGTTCTATTTGGAACCCCCATCTTTTGAAAATGAGCATTCATTCCACCAAATTGAGTAGCAGTTTGATAGAAGATTCTTCTGGTGGGTCCAATTCCATGTTGACAGATATACAGTAAAATCAAGGTTTCCTTTCAAGTTTTTTGTGCTGTGAGTAGCAGCAGAAAGAAAGATAGGTAGGCATCTCCACTCAAAATGCTTATAGTTTTCACTTTTTAAATGTTTTTAAAATATCTGCAAACAAGGAGAGAGAATAGGCTTCCAGGATTTCATAAGGAGAGCCATGTGCTAGAAAAGTCAGACTTGCCTTGTGACACAGAGAGGATTAGGATAATGTAGGAAAATGGACATGTTTGGATACCTTGTCCATCTATTTCTAAAACTATGCCTATTTTGGCACAGTACAATTAGTCATGTGGTTTTGTCAGGACTAAGAGTACTGGACAACACCCAAATCCACTAGAGGGTAGGAACTGCCTTGACTGGAAGACTGGCGTGAGGGAGGCATAATGAATATCACACCTGACTGCCTTTTTGGAAAGTAAAGCATTGCAATATTAACTTCTAAATGGAACACCTAGCCCCATGTTGGGCTCTGGGAGTGGCGTGAGACTCCCGGGGGTGCATTTGATGGTGTGCTCCCGGGGGCACATTGCATGCAAGCCCAATGCTCCCCCACACCTTGAAGCCCCCCATTACTCCCAGCAGCTGTGGAGCACCCCTGCCGACCCCCAGCACAGCCGGAGGTAAGCAGGGTACATGGTCGGAGGGGAGTAGTCTAGCTCAGATATGGGAAGGCAGCTGAGAGGAGCTGAGGAGGGTCTTGCCCTGCCCTGGCTCCTACTTCGCCTGACCCTGCAGGGAGCCATCTGACCGGAGCCTCGCAAACAGGACATGCAAACAGGCACACTTGTCTGCCTGGCACATGAGTTAACATGGGAATTTCTGCAGGAGGGTGAGCAGGAGGGCCCAAGGCTCCACCAGTGAGCCCCCTAGGGTAGGTAGTCACAGTAGTAGCCAGACTAACTGGTACAATGCAGATGGGCACATGCTGCACCCCAAGGGTCCCCTTGGAGTCTGTGGCTCCCCCTCCGGCACCTCAGAGGCCTTCACCCAGATGGAACCCATGGTTCTGGGCTCCACACAAACAGAGCCCTGTCTCTTGGCTGCGGGGGCTGCCTGGCATGTTTCCAGGCACATGGGACCAGGAGCATGACCACCTCCCCTTGCAAGGTCTGCTACACTTTGGAGTCTCAGGGGCACCAGATTGAGGAGCTCCAGGCCACAGTCCAGAGACTGCATGCTATCAGGGATGGTGAGTGGGAGATCAACTCCTACTGCCAGGCCCTCCACCCCATGATGGCCAAGGGTCGATCAAGGTCACACTCCAGGACAAGGGGGGACTTGAGGATCTCCCACACTGTCCAGCCACGGGCTTGGACCAAGGTGCTCAAGGGCCCCAAGGCCCGCCGCACCAAGGTCCCCTCCCCTCTGGAGCTTTGCAACAAGTATGAGCCTCTTGCAGCCCCAGTACAGCCTCCAGAGCTTCCAGCTCCAGCAGGCAAGGAAGAATCACTCTTAGCTCCCATCCCTACTCTCCCTAAGATGAAATGCAGAGTGGTCATTGTGGGAGACTCCCTTCTGAGGGCAACTGAGGGGACAATCTTCCCCCCTGACCCCTTAACTCAGGAGGTCTGCTACCTCCCAGGGGCCTACATCTGGGACATAGCAGAGAGGATCCCAAAGCTTATCCAGCGCTCCGAACACTACTACTATTCCTTATCCATATGGGCATGAATGACATGGTTCGGAGCAATCCCAGCCAGGTCATGAGAGACTACAGGGCTCTGGGAGTGGGGCTTAGGGGCACAGATGTTTTTTTCCTCACTCCTCCTGGTTGTGGGTCATGGGCTGAGGAGAGAGAGATGGATTGAGATAGTCAACCAAAGACTGTGGCACTGGTGTCATCATGAAGGTTTTGGCTTCCACAATCACAGTCCATTCTTTGCTGAGAGAGGCAGTGGTCTGCTGGGAAGAGATGGCCTCCAGCTCACTCCACTGGGGAGGAGGCTTTTCTCAGCCAGAATGGCTCACCTGCTTGACCGGGCTTTAAACTAAGCCTGCCAGGGGATGGGTGGATAACTGCCAATGTAAGCCCACTAGGCAACAACTGCATAACCAGCAGGTTAGCGCACCCAAGGGAATCCACACCTACCCCAGCCCTGGAATGGTGTCCACTTGGAGGTGCAAGGAAGCCTAGGGCTTGCAATGGGACACTTACACATTTGTACACCAATGCCAGGAGCTTGGGGAATAAACAGGAGGAACTGGTCCTCCTGCTAAGCAAGAAAGACTACGATTTCATAGGGATAACGGAGACCTGGTGGGACTCCATCTATAACTGGGCCACAGGTATAGATGGCTATACCCTGTACAGGAGAGATTGTGCAGATAAAAGGGGTGGGGGTGTAGCTCTCTATGTCAAAGAAAGCTACACATCCCTGAAAATTCACATTGGCACCCAGGGAGGACGACTGGAGTCCCTCTGGGTCCATCCCATCTCAGAGAAAGGGTAGCAAAAGGGCACAGCAACCCCCTTGGCTCAGCAGGGAACTTGAGGACCTCCTACGCCTAAAAAGAGAGACTTATAAAGGATGGAAGGCTGGAATCACAACCAAGGAGGAGTACTCAGCACTGGTCTATACCTGCAGGGAGTGGACCAGGAAAGCCAAGGCTGCAACCAAACTCCCTCTGGCTTCACATATCAAGGATAATAAAAAGTCCTTTTTCAGATATATAGGGAGTCTGAAAAAAACCAAGGGTAACATTGGACCCCTGCTGAATCAAACGGGACAGCTGATAACCGACACCCAGGAAAAGGCCAACCTGCTTAATGGAGGATCACCCTGCCTAGTGTGATGCAGGATGGCCAGGGTGAGGGTGTATTTATACCCAGTATTGGTGTAGACCTTGTAAAGGAATACCTTGAGAAGCTGGACACCTTCAAATCTGCTGGTTCCAACAGATTACACCCTAGAGTACTGAAGGAGTTGGCACGTGTCATAGCCCCTTGACCAATCTCATCTCCTTCTATGATCAAGTTACATCACCTGAAAAAGGAAGAAGAGATTGACATCATATATCTGGACTTTAAAAAAGCCTTTGATCTGGTGTTCCATGATCTTCTCATGGAAAAATTGGCCAACTGTGACCTCAGCTGCACCACAGTCTGATGGCTGCAAAATTGACTCCGAGGTCAGACCCAGAAAGTAGTAGTCAACGGAAGTGAATCATTATGGTGCTCTGTGACCAGTGCTGTCGCCCAAGGCTCTGTCCTTGGACTGGTTCTCTTTAACATGTTTATCAATGATGTAGACATTGGTGTTAGAAGTGTACTGCCCAAGTTCACCAATGACACTAAACTTTGGGGTATAGCGTCCACACCTGAGGCTAGGCTAGTGATCCAGGCTGACTTGGATAAGCTTAATAAGTGGGCGGATATAAACCTGATGACGTTCAATACCAAAAAATGCAAGGTACTCCACCTCGGGGAAAAACCCCCCGCAGCATGCTTATAGGCTTAGCAGTGCTATGCTCACTAGCACCATGGCTGAAAGAGACTTGGGGGTCATGACTGACCACAAGATGAACATGAGGCACCAGTGTGATGTCGCAGCTGGTAAAGTCAACAAAACTCTGCCTTCCATTCATAGATGTTTCTCAAGTAAATCTCAGGATGTCATCCTCCTGCTGTACTCAGCCTTGGTGAGGCCGCAGCTGGAGTACTGCATCCAATTCTGGGCTCCACAATTCAAGAAGGATGTCGAGAAGCTTGAGAGAGTCCAGAGGAGAGCCATGTGCATGATCAGAGGGTAAGAGATTAGGCCTTATGAAGAGAGGCTGATAGCCATGGGACTCTTCAGCCTAGAAAAGCGCAGGCTGGGGGGGGATTGGGTGCCTGCCTATAAGTACATAAGAGGTGTGCATCAGGATCTGGGGGAACATCTGTTCACCAGAGTGCCCCAAGGGATAACAAGTACCAGCAGTCATAAACTTCTCCAAGACCGTTTTAGGCTGGACATAAGGAAAAACTTCTTTACTGTCTGAGCCTCCAAGGCCTGGAATAGGCTCCCTCCAGAAGTGGCACAGGCACCTACTCTGGACTCATTCAAGAAATGTTTGGATGCTTATCTTGCTGGGATCCTTTGACCCTAGCTGACTTCCTGCCCCTGGGGCAGGTGGGCTGGACTTTGTGATCTTATAGGTCCCTTCCAGCCCTAAAGTGTATGAAATCTATGTAATCTATGAAAAATTTCAGGTTCACCATGAGGCATGTAAGGAAATAAGCCTTCAAAAAGCAGCTGAGCAGGAACATAGTAGCAGGAAAATAGTCAGAATTAAGTTCCCTAAAATGGTGTGTTTGATTAAAGAGACAGCTCCCTCTAAGCTTGGGGTTCTGAGCCAGGGACCCCCTTTAGCTGAAATTCAGCACTTAAGCCCCTTAGTTCTTATCTCTGCAACATTTTTGATCTTTTAATAGACTAATTCAGTGGTGCCCAACCTTTCTGGGCTGCAGACTGGAAGAGTGGGGCAGGTGTGGTTGGCACAGGCGTGATCTAGTATGTGGCCTTAGCCCTGCATGCTGAATCAGACCCCAGCGCTACCTGTGCACTGAATTAGGCCCGCTGTCCAAGCATGCACCCCATATGCTGGACCAGGAACACCACTCTGGCCCCACATGCACAGGATTGGGGTTTTCCATCCTCATACATTGGCCCAATCCAGCCCATGAGGCAATGTCATCTGGCCATGGGGCTTGAAAATTTGGTGGCAGGCAGTAGTTGCAGTGTTAATTACCACCACTCCAAATTTCTGAGTCTGTCAGGAGCATCAAAGGCCAAATGATGCAGCTGCATAGGTCAGATCTGGCCTGCAGGCCAGAGATTGAGCACCACTAACCTAACTCAGTTGGGGAGGGGAAACAATAGGCTTCCTGCATGACCAGATTTCAGTAATATTTTCGTTCAGTTTCACATGAGTAGTTTTGCATTTCAGTTTATATTTCAGTTCCATATGCCATTAGGGGCAGAAGATGAGCATTTGGCTACTGAGCTAATAAGGAATAAAGGACTCAGAATCTAAGATACTGCACCCTTCAGTTTAAAAGACCTGGGAAACACACTGCCTCCATAGAACTTGTCTGACTTCATGCTGATCCACATCAAATTACTGAAGCAATGAAGTGAAGACTAGCCTCTCACAGCACCCAGCATGCCACACCTTTATCACAGTTTGATCCAGTATGGAGCTACCCAGTTTCTCTATGCTACGAAAAATATAGCCACATCCATCAACACTGTCCAATGTAAAAATAATTTCACTTGATGGGAACCCCCTGCCTATCCATATCAGTAAAAAACCCTGACTTCACCATTCTTTTTTGTATAATATTCTAAACCTTTCATTATAAAAGTCTCTTGCCTTGCTTTGCTTCCACTACTACTACCTAAGCCTGAGTTTAGTACTGTCAGAGCAGAAACTGCCCTGTCTGTGCTTGTACAGGCATAGGTGGCATGTGGCAAAGGCATGGGGGGGCATGTGCCCCCCCTAATTTCTGCACTGACAGTGGGTCATGGGCCATGAGGCTGCAGACTGACCAGAGCCAGTGCCTGACAGCAACAAGGATCAGTGGCAGTGCAGAGTTGTGCCCCCCCTCCCCCCCACACACACACTGTCAACCCTTATGACACATCTGTGTGTACAGAGCTAAGCAAAATGATACCCTGCAAAGGGTGGAGTTTTAGAAGGTACATTAAAAAAAAATTGGCTGTTTTTCTATTTATGGATATTGCCCTAGAACAATCCCATTGTATCATTTGCATAGAACAAAAAAATCTTGAGAGCTCATACTGTAAAACAGGGGATCTCAACTGTTTTAGACTCAAGATATCCCTTGGAAAATACCAGCTCTTAGCTTTCATTTGCTTCTTGGCTATGGAAAAATACTAGGCAATTCCTCTGTTGCAAAGAACTCAAAAAGAGCACAAGTAAATGCTGTTGACACTATGGATCTCTATTTGAAATTTCTGGGTCTATCTTGTGAATCTTGACAGTGTTAATATTGCACAACACACTTGAAAAGAGCTCACAGCGCCCCAGGATGCCACAGCATCCTGGTTGGGAATCACTGCTCTACAATTTAGACAGTGCTTAAAAGATGAATAAGTCAGCCAGTGGACACCTCCAGAGCAGAGGGTAGAGAGAAAATGACAGAAGTAAAGAGCAATGTTGGTATAAACCAAATAAAAGTTGCCTCAGGTGGGCACATTCATTGATGCCCACTATCCAGTAGCTCTTGCCATTAAAATACCTGTGGTCTTCTGTTTGTACGGCACCATTTATATTTGTTTTATTTTTTGTTTGTAAAGTTAGAGAGACGGTAGGTGCCATTTTTTCCAAGTCAGCTCATAATTGTTTATAAGCTATCAACCAGCATCCTCCTTTATTTATAAACATATTGTTTTTACATTCCTTCCCCACCCTTTGACACATGAAATGTTCCATCATCCTCATTTATTTAAATTATAAGTACAAAGTTGACTCCATCCAAGCAGATCAACATTCATTTTCTCTGAGCCTTGTTTACTGCAGTCCTGACATGAGCCATGTAGAAATGCAAATGAAACTTGTTGTACAAGAAGCCTGGAGACTTGCAAGTTACTTTTTCTAAAGGAAAGTACAAAGGCTTGAGGAGAAGGTGCTGACAATAAGGAAGTCAGTGAGTTGGAGACTGTACAAAATATCTTTCCCTCTGTTGAACAGCGGTAGATGTCAAGGCCATACAAGTTTATTTCCCACAACAGGAGAAACTGGCAACACTGAATGTTCTTAGTGTATCTTCTTTTATCTACACCAACACACTAAACCTAGAAATAGCGATTTTTACAAACAACATGCAGCAAAAATTAAAACAATCTCATCCCTAATACCAATGCCAAGTTCTCAAAGCAACTCTGCCCACAGAGTTCACCCTAATAAGGCAGATGAAGGCAAAGGGAAAACTTATTTACTCTTGTCTGCTCTTTAATCTCAAAAGAAATTCCACCAGAAACCAACAGGGCTAATCCTACATTGCCCAGGGAGATGGATGTACCCTTCCCATTCTAGCAGCAGGTAGTTGTGGACAGCCTAACACACTTCTGTCGTGTTGAGATCCAGCTTGATTGCGAGACTCAAGCAGCTAGAAAGCCAACAACCTAGAGTGTGATTCTGTAGCCTAGTGTTTAGGCCTGGGCCTTGCTGCCAGTAACTTTCTAATGAAATGTATATATGTTCCAGAGAACAAAGGGAGAGAATTGGCCAAGTGAGAAGTGCATTCCCTGACAGGGAGGATTTCTGGCCCCTGCTGTCAATGCTAGTTATCCAATAATTTATGCAAAATGTATAAACAAGACTCAGTAGCAGGGAGCAGAACCTAGCTCTTTCCTATCCTGGATGAATGCCGGTTTGTTGGGCTATGGAGTCACCCTTTGCTCTTGCTTGCTTTCTGGACATAGATGCCTAGGTAGCCATACTGGATTGCTTCTGAGCATGGTTAGCAGGATAGGCCTAATCACAAGTCAAATAAAGAACTTTTCAGGCTATGATGGAGGCTACATAACAAATCTAGATGCCTTATGGAAGTTTGTTTGTATGAGATGGACTAGGATTGTATTCAGTAACTTAAATTCCTGAAAACTGAGTGCCACATAGATGTCTTAGAGGTTAAACGGGTTCTGAGCCTTAAAGCACTTCTTCAGAAATGGAATATTATTTTTATGGAAAGGAAAGAAAATCTTCACCAGCATAGTATCCCAGTCAGGACATCATACTCTTTCATAAACTGATCAAGTTCTATCTTTAAAGCAGTTAGCTTTTTGCCCCTACTGACTGCTAGTGAGAGGCTATTCCACTCTTCCAAGTGGTTAAACCTCTTCTAATGTTCCTGGCCAGTTTATAATCAGTTTTATTGTACCAGCATTATGTTTCAGTTAACAAGTTTCTTTTTCCATTTCACATTAATGATCCCTCCTGATGCGTTTATAAGGGCACAATTACATTTCCTCTCCACCTTCTTTTACTAAACTAAATAAGCCAAGGTCATAGGTTGATCAAGGTAATAGTCTAGCAGCCCTTCTTTGCTGCTGTTTCAGTTTGAATTCATCTTTCTGCAGCACAATTAACAGAACTGTACACAGTTTCCCACATGACTTTTTAGTTCCTAGTAGAGTTCTGTACTGGAAATAACTCACCTCCAACTAGTATCATCAGCATACCAAGTTTGCTTGGTGAAAACTCATGGAAGGTCATTCTTTGTAGTCATCCCTCAGCCTTGGAACTCCCTTGCCTTTGCAGCCTGCTAGAGCCTGAGCGTGGACTTCTAGAAATGCTGTAAGGCCTTCCTATTTAAGCAGGCATTTTAGCAAGCTGGACTAGGCCCGCAAAGTGCTTAAGGAGCTTTTGTTTTATAAACTATTCCATTACCTTTTACATGCTGTTTCTGTTTCTTACTGTAAGCTGTTCTGAGCCTTTGTTGGAATACATTGAATAAATAAAATAAATAAATAAATAATATACTATACTAGCATATTTATTTTGTCAAGATCTTCCAGCATAAACCAGGACATGATTCAAGGCAGATTTTTTTAAAGCATGATTTGAAATGATAGTAACAGAACAATCTACTTCAGGACCAGAAAGAACTTTCCTTTTAAATGAACTAGATTATCTTTGCCAGCAACAGTCTTAAAGCTAGTACTGCAAGCAAGAGTTGTGGGCAGCTGTTCTTTCCAAAGTACAGTGTGAAAAGAAGCATTTGCACATTCTTGCAGTCATCACAGCACAGGTAATTTTTAGAAATTCTCCTCCCCACAGTCAATCTGCAATGGAACCTTGATCTTTTACCTTGCCTATGTTTTAGCAAGGAGGACACATGTACTTGCTTTTAATTTAGAAAGAAATGCTTAATTTACAGAGAGAGAAGAGGAGGAAAAGGAATAGATGGAATTAAAATACCAAAGAGAAATATGACACCCAAAATACACATGCATGAATGTATACATACATATGCGCACTCCAAATCAACTGCAGGGTTTCATAGCCAGAGCGATACACTTCGGATAATTTGGATAGATTACTTTCAATCCTGTCTATTGTACTGTGTGCTGTGATATAAATCAAGTCTGATACAACTGTACCTTTATTCCATCGTATGAATAGACACTTGATTCACTTAATTTATTTCAATATCATGCCAAATAACAGTATTATTTTCTACACTAGCTGTTAATCTTATAAAGTATTTTAAGGGGCAAGGCTTGTTATGATATCTTTAGTGGACCAACTGTGTAGTTGCGAGAGATGCTAGACAAGCTCTTGGGCATCAAGTGACCGTCCTGAGGTTTGACTTGAGGAAGGGTACCTGATGCCCAAAACTTGTAACTTCTCTCCCAACTATACAGTTGGTCCAATTAAAAAAAAAAAAATCACAAAAAACCTTGCCTCTCAACATTTCTTGGGCCATCACAGCCACAACAATACTCCAGCCCTATTCAAGTATTTTAATTCATTTATTTAGCTAATTTAGTGCTATTTTTAGTCAGGCAAAAAAAAAATCACGGATGACATTTTAGATCTACATACAAATGTAAAGCTAGTGTTTGAAGTAGTAATAGAATACTTAAAAAATAGAGACTAGATTAATCCACTGACATCAGTAGAGTCACATCAGGAATGAATTTAGCCAGAGAGGTTATAATTCCAATAGTAGAAATACCTTTTTTCCTAAGAAGTCCTACAAGAAATATTAAAAATTAATGGAATAATGGACCCTAAGAAAAAGTTGAAAGACATATCCTGTGAGGCAGAAATTAGTGGGTCCCCATATCAAAAAAGTACTTCTAGCACATCCTTCAAACATGAATTTAATATGAAGGGCAAAGATGAGAAACTTAATTCTGTGCTCCCATCTAATAGCTTGAAAAAGGCTTCAAGCCGCATTACATGCCAGTCAATCCAATCTGATTATGAAATAAAAAACTAATGAAAAATCATACCATTCTTTACCAAGTCAGTCTCTGTCTCTGTTACACAAAGAGATTAAAATGTGACAGACTCAGTTAACTCTAACTTGTTGACTATGTCCATTCCAGGATATGTTGCTCCAACTGTAAATGCTTAAACAACAGAAGGGTGGTCTCTCATGGTTTGGGCAATGAAGATTTTATTAATGAGAGAAAATAGGAGAAATGGTGAGTGAAAGTTTTACTCCTCAAAGGCCTATTCCCAGATCTGCTAAAATCAATAAGAAGGCCAATTTCCTGATCCTTGCAGGCCACCATAACAGCAGGAGCATGATATTGTGAGCCAGACTGTACACCTTGGTTTCCTGGTGTGAGCAATGAGGGGGTAGGAATGGCACCTACTAAGCTGCTTAGCTTCTATTTTACCCATGCAGGTGGGCAAAGAGAGAACATTGTCATAGACGATGGAATTGGTAAACTATTGGCCAAATCTATACCCCATTAAGACAATGAAACTACATCAAGATTAAACACATTAAACTCCATATGAAAGGCTGAAACAAAGCCCATGGCAGAGATCTATTATTTAGGATTTGTGTATTCTAGTGGTTGTCTTTTATGTTTATGCCTTAAATGTTGATGCATTCTGATTTCCATGTATTAAGATGCTGTAATTAGTATTTTAAAAGGGGGGAATCTGGAGATGAAGGTACTTCTCTGAGAACATTTATTTTGGGTACCATTTTTCAGAATGTAGTTTGGTTGAAAAAATATGTATGGAATCAAGCATGAAAGAGATCAAATGTCATTGTTCAATTACATTGCAGAAGCAATATGGATTTGCTATGGCTCCTGGATGAAATGGGTATCTGGTCTATTCCAGTACTTTCTATAGAAGAATATATCGGGTAGTATAAGTCTCTATCCACTTTTCTATCAACACTATCAGTTTTCACCTGAGTAAAATGTGGGAATGTTAGAAATTATTTATGCTGTATTTAATGGTCACCATGATTCCTTAGAATTGCACAGAACTGGATGTTAAAGAACAAAGTGCCTAGAACAAAATAAATGGGTCTGTCTACTTTTCCAAGCTGATAGACTTAGTTGGGCTTTTTGTCTCTCATAGAACTTGGTAGAGTCAGAAACGAGACTTGTTCTTGGCCAGTCCTCAAATTCTGCTCTCTTACACTGCCACCAGATTGGAGTAACTTGTCCTGTTCTGCTGCTTGTTGTAAGATTGGCTTCTTAGTGCTCATTTTTCTGTAGCAATATACAATTATTGAACATCAGAACTTTCATGAAGATAAAAACACAGGATATCTAACAAACTAATAGCCTTATAGTGTACGAGTTCCTCTTGCAAGATAGAAAACTAACAACTGATTAACTCTGTAGATGCCAAAGTTGTTCTGTTGGTGCACTTGAGGATAAAATGTATCTTCCACCAAATGTTTTATATAATATCAGAGAGAATTGTACCATGTGTACCATATGGAAGTGAAAGGAACCTAGCTAGTACTTTAATCCATGGTAAAGATTTTCAGAAATAAGTGCCTTAGCTCAGTTTCCAAACTCCATATTTGAGTATTTTCATCTCAAGTGACTGAAGTTTCAAAAGGGGAGTCTAGCAGCTCCAAAAAACTATCAGTATTTGTAATGGATAAAAAACTGGGAAGTGAGTGGTTTGTGTTTGAATTATTATATGAATACAAAGTATTTCATGGACATTTCTAAATGCTGCTATATAGAATGCTAGCGCAGTTTTCTGCCTTTTTATGGGACAAGTAGGAATAGGTTTGCATCTCTTGTGAACTTGCATCCCAGGCTCATGGAGCCTGGAACAGCTCCAAAGAGCATCTACGAAACTGACAATGTGCATCGGTAGAGTCAGCTTCTGACTTTCACAAAAAATCCTGTGTTCCTCTATCCATCCTTCTAATATTGGTACATTTACACCCCAGGGAATTATGCACAGAAGAATTCAAAATTATGCACAGAAAACAAATCAAAATTATGCAAAATTTATTATTTTATTTTTTTTACAAATTAAACTAATAGAACACTATTTGAACTTACTTTAGAAATTATGCAGGTACTTTGTATGGTTGGGGGATGGGTTTGTGGGGGTTGTGAAGGGATGTAGGGAGCTGTGGGTATGTGTACATTTGTGGCTGGATGTGGGGTTTGTGGAGGGGTGAGTATCATAGTATCCTAGTACTTAGGGTCGGAAGGGACCTAAGCAGATCATCAGGTCTGACCCCCTGTGCCAGGCAAGAATGGGTGCTAGGATCATATCACCCCAGCCAAATATCTGTCCAGATTCCTCTTGAAGACCCTGAAGTAGGAGAGAGCACCACCTCACTTGGAAGCCCATTTCAGAGCCTCGCAGTCCTAACTGTAAAGTAATATCTCCTGATGTCCAGCCTGAACCTTCTCTCTGACAATTTGTGGCCGTTATTCCTAGTAACCCCAGGTGGTGCCTGGGGGAACAGAGCCTCCCCCAATTCCCGCTGGTCCCCCCTGGTGAGTTTGTAAATGACCACCAGATCCCCTGTCACCCTTCTCTTGTGGAAGCTGAATAGGTTCAGGCCCTTTAGCCTCTCTTCATAGGGCCTGCCCTGCTGCCCCTTGACCATGCGAGTGGCCCTCCTCTGGACCCTCTTAATGCTAGCCACATCCCTCTTGAAGTGCGGTGCCCAGAACTGGATGCACTACTCCAACTGTGGCCTGACCAATGCTGCATAGAGGGGAAGGATCACCTCCTTGGACCTGCTTGTGATGCATCTGTAGATGCACAACGAGGTGCGCTTAGCCTTACTGGCTGCTTCCTCGCATTGGCGGTTCACGTTCATCTTGGAGTCAACAGTGACTCCAAGATCCCTTTCTGCCACCGTGTTGACAGGAAGGGTGTTCCCCAGCCTATAGGTGTGTTGCTGGTTCCTTCTCCCTAGATGCAGTACCTTGCACTTGTCTGCATTGAATTCCATCCTATTCTCATCCACCCACCTCTGTAACCTGGTGTCCTGGGGACAGCGAGAAGAGAGACTGGAAAGCCCCGCCTGCAGGGCACAGTGCGGAAAAAAACACAAAATTAGAGAAGCAAACAAAAAACAGCCACTTACCTGCAGGCAGAACAACATCGGATGAGTGAGGAGAAGAGCCTGCACGGTTTGTAAGTCACGCCTTTATACAATTAAGGCCGGCTGGTGACGTCATGAGGACGCACTGGCCAGTGGGGACAAAAACAGCTGGCAGCAGAAAGGCAGGAAGAGCAAGTGAGGAGGCGGAGGCTCTCTGTGCCAGCAATGGACGGAGCCAGCATGAACTGGGAATGCCCAGACGATGGGTGGCAGCAGAAGTGGCAAGGTTCCCTCGCATTGGGGGTGCTGAGATCAAGCCCCAGGAGGGGAGGAGCAGCGGGGATGATTTACCCCTAGTACCACTGAGGAGGGTCAGTGGTCGAGATCCCAAACGGCAGCACAGCTGGAATGGTGACCTGGAGGGAGAGGCTGAGGCCAACCCCACGGAAGCGGAACTTTTCCCACCCAGTCACTCCCAGGTACCAGGTCAGGGAGCTAGGCTGGGGGTGGAAAGGAAAGAGGGATCCCACGGGACCAGCATCAAGGGAGTGCTGCCAAGCACAGGAAGAAGGGCTGGAAAAGCCGGCCGGTAAGACACTGGATGGGAAGACCCTTTTGGATTCTTTTTTTTTTCTTCTATTCTTCATTGTGTTTTTTTTACCCCTGCTCAACAGGGGCACCCATACCAACCCCAGGAATAGAGCCAACTGGTTCAAGGGGGTTCCAGGCTTAGGGCCTGAACCAGCTAACTATTCTTCCCCAAGGAGAAAAGGGGGATACAGTACAGGGCACGAGGAACATCCACACTGTAGAGGTGGCCATGTCAAGACCTGGCATCCCGCCAGAGGTTGGTGTAAGGCTGGGGTGTAGGGGAGGTGGAGCCCCATGAACATCCCGCAAGCGGGGTGATCATCCCTGAGGGGACCTTCAACGCTACCCCCACAACTGACTTAACAGTCAAAGATGTGGCAGGCGAGTTCAGGGGAGGCCAGAGGGGCAACCGAAGCCCACCTCAAGGACTTCATGAAGCTAGAGAGTTTACAGTTCGTGCCAAGGCAGCACACACGCGGCTGTTTGAAGTCAGGCGGGCGCACCTGGATATGGGAGTGTGTGCAGTTTGTAGGGGTATATGTGGGTGAGTGTGAGGCTTGTGGGTGGATGTGGCTCCCTCCCCCACTGTATGTCTCCCCCACCATGGTGGCAGGCAGAGCCCTGGAGGTGTGCAGGTCTGGCTGAGTCCTAGGGCTGCACGTTGTGGCACAGAGCTGACCTACCCTAGCCCACTGGCTCACGCCTTAAGACCAAACCGAGCTGGCTCTGTGCCAGCATGTGGGGCTTGTGGCACTGCACGCAGGAGCTGAACACCATTGGGATGAGCTGGTTCTGTGCCTCCACGTGGGGCTTCCAGCACTCCAGCAGGAAGCTGCAAGTGGAGGCATGGAGTTGCGTGCCATCGGGCCATGCTGGTTCCATGCCTCCACATGTGACTTCCTCCTGGAGTGCCTGAAGCCCCATGTGTAGGCATGGAGCTGGCCAGACCACACACACCCACAAACCCCACACCCACACACACACACCTCCACAACCACCCACAAATCCCATGCCCACTCCCCCACAGGCAGGAGATCCCCTCTCCACTTACCAGCTATCCAGTTGCACGCCACCATGCTCAGTGCCTCCACATAGGATTCCTTGCTGGAGTACCAGGAGCTCCATGGAGGTGGAGGCACAGAACATGCCAGGGTTAAGTTATGCAAAATTAAGCAATCATGCAGTCATGCCTTTTATGCACAAAATTGTATAGGTCATAATTGCATAATTCCCCATGGGCAGAATGTATCAATTACTCTATTTAATGGGCAAAATAAATTTTCCATTCTTGCAAGCCCTCTAGGCACAGAACTCCTATTGTTTTTCCAGTTACCATAGTTACATTACAATGCCCTGCCCAGTGGGCCACATGGCATTTTTACACATGCTGCAGCACTAGGTGCTTTAGTTAGTAAGCCATGCTAACTATAAGTGCCCACATGTCACGTGTATCAGCATCCCTGCGCATCCCCACACTGAAAAAATGGTAGCAGGGCACTTTGAACTAAAGCTCACCAAACATGTTTATTTCAAAATGCCCCACTGCCATTTTTTCAGCGCAGATACGTGCTGGGTCACTGATACATGTGATGTGGAAGGTTGCTGAAGAACGTCAATTTCCGTACTCTAGCAAACTCGATCATGTCTGTTCTGATGCACTGAATTTCCAGCACATCAGAGCAGGCTCTGCTCATTTGAATAGGAGCCCACTGTTTCCCTAGAACAGCGGTCACCAACCCAGGGATCCTGATCTACAGGTAGATGCCAGAGCCTCTTTTGTATAACCTCGGCTGGGGGGACAGTTGGGTGTGCACGCATGCACAGACTGGCTGCCCCCAGTGCCAGCAGGGCAATCTGTGGGAAAGGGAGGAGATGGGGCCAGATTGAGATCCCTGCAGTGAGTAACTGACTGTGCAGTGCATCCAGGAGCAGGGGAAGGTAAGTGGGGCCCCGGTCAGGTGGTAGGAGGATTGAAGCCCAAGGGGGCTCCTCCACGGGTGCAGGGGTCTTCCTCCCCATCTCTGCAGGGGTGGAGGCAGCACCTCAAGTCCTGCTGCAGCTGGCCACATGTGGGCACAGCTTAGCTCAGCATCAGGGACTCATGTAGGGGTGGCCCCAGCCCAGCCATGTCTGGGAAGATCTGGTTGTCCATGGGGCACATAGGGAGGGGGGCTCTCACCACTGAACGCAGCTCGGCAAAGGCTCTGGGGGCCCATGCCCAGCCCCCCACCTGTGCTCAGGGCACAGAAGGCATACTGCAGTAGCAGCAGCCTTGTCCCAAGCACAGGTGGTGGAGGAGGAGCACAGGCCCCTGGGGCCTCTGCCAGGCTGTGCCCAGTGGCAGGGACACCCCCCCCCCCCCCCGGCCCCAACACATGCCCCTGAACCACAGAGACTTCCAGACCCAGCCCATCCAGGTACCAACACCATGTTCCTCTGGCTGCTGGGCAGGCATGGCTCAGTGCAGCCATGGCACAGAAGTGGGATCAGGCCCCAGCCCATCTGTGTCTGGGACACCCCGTGGTCCAGGGGTGCATGGGGCAGGGGGTGGGGGTGGGGCGGGCATGGTAGGTCCCGGGGTGACCTTTAGTTGCAAAAAGTGATCTTCACCATAAAGAGGCTGGAGACCACTGCCTGAGAACATTCTAAAGTAGTTGCTGTTAGGAAACAGTTCCATATGAAATAAAAACACACTCCTGTCAGCCTCACACATTCAAAACAAGCAAACCTATAAGTATCCTTCAGACTAGCAAACACTTCAACTAACAAATTCTTCAAACTGGAGTTTTCAAAGTAGGCTCCGTCAGTTAACTATACCGTTTCCTGTTTTACTGCAGTAAGGGAATCTTGTGGTTGCAAACAATCTTTGAAGCAGTGGGATGGAATACAAACTGGAGAAACGGGGGCTGATTTTTTTTGTGAAAAAAACTTTGGTTACATAGAGTGTGGGTTGTTCTACACTGAACAGAAATGTAGAAAACTAACTTGGTCTAAGAATGATGGCTGTTCTGCAGGACATAAATAGGCCCCAGTCCAACAAAATTCTTGAGCCATAAACTTAAAATTTAAGCACATGCTGAAGAGCCTTACTGAACTGGCACCTTATTGACCTTTTTCATGATCACCTAATCTGTGACTTTATTTTGTTTACCCTTCCCAGTAACTCCACTGATTTGAATGCTGTTATTTGTATGAATAAAGTTACTCACAAAAATAAGGGTTTGGAGGAAAAGGGTCTTGGCATGAATTCTTTTTAGTCAGGGACTGTGTCTCTAGTTTTCCAAAACCATGTATGGTTTCAGAAATAAGAGCAGTAGTTAGCCATGTTAGTCTGAAGTTAAGCAAAAGGCAGGGCAGGGTGCACTTTATCTTGTTCAGCGAGGCTTTCATAGACTACTGCCTACTTTGTCAGATGCTACTAATAGACTAAGAGATGACCATGCTAGGTAACCCTCATTTATCTTGGCCATGTTCATTTTCACACATTTCTCATTCAGAACTGCAGTTTTCTTCCTCATCCTAGGCAGCTCAACTGAGCTAGAACCTGGGCTTACTTGTGCTTGCCCAACTGTCTAGCCATAGGAAACAGAAGTTTAGTGGAACTATTCTTTGTACTTGGAAAAGTGGTGGGATGCAGGTGTCCTGTATAGTGGAATAAAGAGGCTTTCTTCCTCTATAGCATGCAGCAGAGCACCAAAACTCCATGATCCAGAATTTCCAAAGAATTTACCACCCATCCTCCACTATGACACCCTCCATTAGGTTTGCTTTGTTGAACTGTTTATGAGATTTAGGACATGTATTAGGCTAGGACCTAGCCAAAATGGGGCCATTATCTCATTTGGGCCTCTGAAACCTGTCAGTGATGATTTTGATATGTCCTTTTAACAAACAGGCATTTTAACATACACGGTATACAATATGGTTTTACTATAATATATGATACAGTGTTTTCCAAGCTTGTACAAGGTTATATTTATTTTCCTTTGTGTTCCTATGTATTTAAGTGGCCTTAACTGTAGTAGACATGTTGCATTATGGTGCCAGTGCTTCATATTGTTATTTAATAAAATACCAAAAAGAAATGTCAGCAGAATGATTATACTTTTAGGCTGCACTGTACCAGTGAGGAGCAGCTATGTTACAAGTCAATGAAAAAGGAGCTTGTGTAATGGAGATTTGAAAACACAATGTGACAGCCTAGAAAAGAATTATATTGCTTTTCTGCAGATAGTGTATTTTTTTTAAAAAAAAAAGAAAAAACTCAATTGAAACATCTAGTTTTCAGGAGAACAGGCAGAATAATGTTGATGAACTGTCTGTGGAAAATGCATCACAGGTATTTGTGGATGGCTTTCTAATCCGAAATCAAACAGTTCACCTCTAGGAAATGGCAATTGCCAGTCAAATCAATAATTTTTCTCTTTTGAGAGAATCAAAGTGATTTTAGCCCTGGGAGGGTTTAATACTCCTGGAAGTTGAAGAAAAAAACAACAGGGAGGGGTAAGAATTGAATTAAAATGACAAGTGTAACAGGAAGAAGTGTAAGAGGAAGTGTAAGAGGAAACAAGGAGAGGAGGAAGCAAGTTGTGAAGGGAACTGCTTGCTGCAAGGAATGGCTAGGTTGCTGTGGTGGAGCCAGAGCAAAAGGGGCTCTCCTCCTGGTGTCTGGGAGAGGACAGAGGGATTTTGTTTGGCTAGTTTGGTTATTTACCAACGGACTGAATTTTGCTTTGGAGGATTGGCTGAGGAGCTCCTGAGGGAATGATTTCTTTTGAAAACCCAGCAGGCTAAGTGACCCACTTCTGACAAGTTTGAAAGAGAAGATACTGTAGGAACAAGGCACCGAAACAGGAGAGAAGCAAAGAGAATGAGACTAATAGCTAAGCCATTGTGGACACATTTTGCATGTCTTGGGGAACAGTGCATGACAAAAGACTGAGGGAAAAATAGAGAGGCACAAAATGGACATTTTCTGTATCTCCAGAATGTCGCAAGCAATCAAGAAGTTCAATGGCATGTTAAGGTTAAAAATGTATGAAGTATGGGTGTCAGATAATATTTTCAAGCATCACTTGTACTTGTCAGGTATAGCATACTTCAAAGATATCCCCTTTGCATTGATACTTGAATTCTGTGTTTACTTCCCAATATACTTACACTAAGTTTATTTATACATTGAGCTCATTAGTCATCTTTCCATTACATCTGCATTAGGTTCCAAATTAAATCAACTATACCCTACTGGTTTTATCGAAAATACTTGTAATATTTTTTTGCATACACTCATTTGAGAGACTAATTTTCTGAAGACTATAACTGGTTTGGAGAGAAACTGTCTTTCAGGGTAGGAAACTTATTGGATCTATTTTGTAAAGCAGATTGGTTCAGTGGATAGTTTTCTGGCCTAGGACTCCCAAGACTCCTTGACTCAGAGATTGTAGAGGTCAGGAATGAGGATGCTTATCTAGTCTGACCTCTTTATAAGAGGGGCTCCAACGTTTCACCCAGTTTCTACATTAAACAGTTTAAGTTCAGTACAGTTAGGTTTCAGAGACAGAATCATTAAAAACTAAATCACAAGACCAATGGTAGAATAAATGAGAGATGTTACCAGACCTCTCTGGTAAGATAATTCTTTTCTTTACCCAAAGTTCACGTTATATGCACTAAAAGATATAAAAGCATCTTCATATAACAAGCACAAGTTATGCAAAATTAGAGTCCACATGGAAGGCCATTTTGACCAGTTTTTAAACAGCACAAGTAGTCTAGCTTTTATAAGCATTTATGGTGTGCTTGCCTCAATTATAATGCAAAGACTGCAGCTAATTTCCTTCAAGCTACTGTGAGTCAACAGGAAAATGTTTTAAAAGTGATCTCTATGGTACTATTACTTCCAATAACCTGCTATAATTATTTGCTAGCTGAAACAATTAGTAAATAATTGCAAATTTCTTTTTCATGTTTTCCATCATTGCAGTTCATTGTTACCTCTAGCAGCTTATGATTATTCCTTCCTCCTTTTCCCTAAAAAAAGTTTAATGCTCCCAAAAGCCAGTGGTTGTTGCATATTAATGAACTGCAGGACAAGAAGAATATCAAGTTGCCAAAAAATTATAACAAGTACTTTAATGAAGCTCCTTAAGACTTAAAAGATGTTAAGAAAAGGTGTTTGACTGAAAACATGAGGCTAAGTAAGGATTTCTATGTATCATACCTGTGAAATAAACATGTCCATGTTAAACAAATTTTCTGAAACTTTAAAAATTAATTATTACATAAACAAGTCATTGAACATAGGAAGGCAGCATGGGAAGGGATGATGTCCAGAGGCATACCTGGTCAATTCTGTACCCTGGGGAATGGCAGTGTATACTGAAGGGGCAGCAGACAGAGGGAGATGTTTCTTCCTTTTTTGCCACTGACATGTGAATCCTCTTGCCTCCAAAAAAAGGAGGCAAGAGGATTAATCTTTTTTCATACCTTCCCCATGCTGCCACAGCACTGTGTTCCTGCCAGCCACTGCTTCTGCATCATGTGCATGGGTGCTGCCACTGCCCAGGCACCACCAACCCTGTCACTGCTGCTCTGCCCTCCCAGTGGCTGGAGCTGCTACATGGAAGGTACAGGTTATGGAGGGATGGAGGGAGATTGGCAGAGAGGAAGGAGTCAACCCCCTGGATCATTTCCTGTACCCCGCTTAGGTAATGCCTGAGATTCATGCACCACTCACCTACCTATTTTAATGCTACTGACAAATTTGATATTGTGTTCAGTCCCTTCCCTTCCAAATAAAGAAATAAAATAATTAACTGGTAAATTATCTTGATTAACTAGAATATTTTTCCAGATAGACAGGCAGTGACAGAACAGTTACTCTTAGTAAATATACAGAAACACAAGTATTTTACCAATAGTCACCTCTCTGGTAAGCAGAATTTGCCTACAGCATCAGTAATACTTTGCAACATTAATGAAACTTAGCTTTACAACATCAGTGACATAAGGAAATAAGGTATTATCTTCACATTTTTACAAATAAGATGACATGACAGGCAGCAATCAAAGTCCACAGACCAGAACTGTTTAATTTCTCCACACAGATCTGAAAGTTTATGGCATAGGTCCCTGGTGCCTCCTCAGTTGGGGGAGGGGGATGTGCCCCCATTGCAACCAGTCCCACCGATCTTGCCAACTGGGGGGGGGTGTCCCCCATGGCCGATCTTACTCCCCGGGGCGGCTGATCACTGCAGCTGCTTCCAGGAGTGAGGCCAGGTAGGGGGTGCATCGGCACTCTCGGGGGTACACATGCACCCCAAGGCACCCCCTATGTGTCACCACTGGTATATGGAACAGTTAATGCTAAACACCATTTAGAATCCTGTTTGATTAAGTAGGAATTCATCTAACCCTCACCTCACTCCAAACAGAATTTTGACCCTAAAATAAAATTAGGCCTTACATGAAGGTACCCAAAAATCATTAATGTGTCATTAGGCCTATTATTTCATCTCTATTCTATGCTTCCAGGTTTTCCCCAACACCAGAAGCAGAAATGATGACATCTCTGTTTTTATTCTATTTCCACTCAAGCCAGAACCAGAAAATATTAGATCTTCAAGTCAAATGTTCCAGTCTATTTTTTTAACCCAATTTAGGAAACCCAACACTACTCCATAGTTTGAATTTTCAGGAATAAGCTGAAGCAAATTTCTAGGCCTTTCAAAGATGAGGTGTTCTTGTTAGTATTGAATACTGGTATCTTCAAATGTACAAGCCTTTCAAAACTTCCATTTCTTCTTCTGCTACCACTTCTAACTAACTTGGGACAACACTCATCATAGCAAATTTACTATCATCTCCTGTGATTACCATATGTTGTGCAATATCTTTTCTTCTCCATACTGGACAAGGCAGTCAAGTTACCCTTCCTAAGATTAAAGCATTTGCAATATAAGACCAGGGATGCTCCTAAAGTTGCAGTCGTGGCGGACCAGCAGGGGGCACTCCTGCACTGAGTCACCCACCTCACTGCACCCGACCACCTACCAAGCTCTGAGTGCCTCCCCAGGGGCACCTCACATCTGGCCAACCCCCTTCCTGGAGCACACCCACAAGCTTGGGGTTACTTCTGCCACCACCCAGGGGTCTGGATGGTTTTCAGGACCTGTGCCCCCTGGGGTACAGAGGCCTTGCAGTCCTTGAGGGTGCTTGACCCACTGTGAGAACATGGGGTGCTTCCTTTAGCCTGAAGCACAAAAAGTAGCCTCCCTTGGTCATCTGAGCCAAGGGAATAAAAGAGGAATGCCCAAACCCTCTTTCAGCAAGTCCACCACACTTGGTACAGTGGATAACTTTATTGGTACAGGGGGTTGACTTGAGGAAGGGTACAGGATAGGGAAGTACCAAATAATAACCTTAGAGGAAACAGTGGCAAGGTAGCCTTGGATCATGCATCTGCTTTACTACAAGCTATGTATCTAGATAAGTTTCAGGTAAGTTACTCACAAGTATCATCCAGAGGCTGACCGAGCTTTCCTCTGAGGCTGGCAGTTCATGGTGTGTCCATGAGTTTCAAGAGAGATCCCCTTCTCACTGCCTGGTCAGTTACTCACATGCTCCCCAATATGGCTCTCTCCCTTCCAGGAAGAAGGGGCTCTTAAATAAAGTTTTCTGACCACACCTTCCAGGTCTAGTCAGAGCAGGTGTTGTTTAAAGCTAACCAACCAATTTAAAAAGCATCACCGTTCAACTCAGAAATTGACATCTCTTGAGCCACTACCCCTCTGCCATGAGGTCACTGCTTAGGACAATAGAGAGCTCTCTCTTCTGTCAGTCGCATAGGCAGAGCTGGTTGCTTAGCAAGCAGAGTGAAAGACACCTGAGATTGAGGGAGGGGGACACAAACTAACTCCAGGGCGCGGAGAAGGCTAGAACAGGATTTCATCACAGCAGCTATTTTCAAAAAGCCATAGTCTCACCCATAAGAGGCACCTATACACAAGCAGTGAGGCGGCTCCAAGGCACTGCAATTACAGTGCATTGGAGCCTGCTGGAGCATGGTAATTACCACATTCCAGCAGACTCTAGCATCTCATGTATCAGTGTCCCCTTGCTGAAAAATGGTGGCTGGAGTGCTTTAACTAAAGTTCATTCAATGAGCTTTAGTTAAAGCGCCCCCACCACCATTCTTCAGCAAGGAGATACTAATACACAAGACGCTTTGGGTGCTCTAATTAGAGCAGCTCTCAGAGCTGTTCTAATTAAGTGCCACCCCCTCCTTCCCCCGGAGCACATGTATAAATGCCGTATAAGCAGAATGAGTTGAACTACACTAATTTGCATTACCTAGGCCTATGGTTTACAGCGTCCATTCTGTCCATAGAAGTAGGAAGGCCATGTTAGGAAGTAGTAGGCTGTTAGGAAGGCCAAGGCGGATATAGAGCTCGGATTAGCATCCAGGATTAAGGATAACAAAAGTCCTTTTTCAAATATATTGGGAGGATGAAGAAGGCACCGGGTAATGTGGGGCCCCTGCAGGATATGCGGGGCAATCTGGTGGTTGCATCAGAGGATAAAGCGGACCTCTTTAACCAATTCTTCACCTCCGTTTTCTTGTGCAGGGACCGGGACTTCCCTGCTGTGATAGAAGCCGGACGCGAGGGGATCGCCTTCAGACCTCAGGTTGGGGAGGACCGGGTTAGAGAGCTTCTGGAGGGGCTGGACGCGTTCAAGTCAGCGGGTCCGGATGCTCTCCACCCCAGGGTGCTGAGGGAGCTGGCTGGGGTTATTGCAGGGCCCCTGGCACGGCTCTACGAGCGATCGTGGTGCTTGGGCCAGGTGCCAGACGATTGGAAGGTAGCTAATGTGGTCCCCATCTTCAAAAAAGGGAAAAGGGAGGACCCGGGCAATTATAGGCCCGTCAGTCTTACCTCAATCCTGGGGAAGCTCTTTGAGAAGATCATCAAGGAGCACATTTGTGATGGGCCAGCATCAGAAATGATGCTCAGGGGCAATCAGCATGGATTTATTAAGGGGAGATCATGTCAGACCAACCTGATTGCCTTTTATGATCAGGTCACAAAGGCCATGGACGCAGGTGTCGCGGTGGATGTAGTCTTTCTGGACTTCAGCAAGGCCTTTGACACCGTCTCTCACCCCATCCTAATTAGTAAACTAGGCGACTGTGGCATAGATGCCTACACGGTCAGATGGATTGCAGATTGGCTGAAGGGTCGCACTCAGAGGGTGGTGGTGGATGGATCATATTCGACTTGGGGGGAGGTGGGTAGTGGAGTCCCTCAGGGCTCGGTCCTGGGCCCTGCGCTGTTCAATGTCTTCATCAGCGATCTTGATGTTGGGGTGGAGAGCAACCTGTTTAAATTCGCTGATGACACCAAAATTTGGGGGGAGGTGAGCACGCTAGCAGGGAGAGAGAGATTGCAGAAGGATCTGGATAGGTTACAGGGGTGGGCAGACAGGAACAGGATGCGTTTCAATACGGACAAGTGCAGGGTGCTGCACTTGGGTAGTAGGAACCAGCAGCACACTTATACGATGGGGAACTCCCTACTTGAGAGCACGGAGGCGGAAAGGGATCTTGGTGTCATTATTGACTCCAAGATGAACATGGGCCGACAATGCGAGGTCATGGTTGGCAGGGCTAACCGGACCTTGTCGTGCATCCACAGGTGCATCTCAAGTAGAGCCCGGGAGGTGATCCTCCCCCTCTATGTGATGCTGGTCAGGCCGCAGCTGGAGTATTGTGTCCAGTTCTGAGCGCCCCATTTCAGGAGGGATGTGGACAACATGGAGAGGGTCCAGAGGAGGGCCACCCCCATGATCCGGGGACAACAGGGCAGACCCTACAGTGAGAGACTGCGGGACTTGAACCTATTCAGCCTCCACAAGAGAAGGCTGAGGGGGGACCTGGTGACCGTCTATAAACTCACTAGGGGGAACCAGAAGGGTTTGGGGGAGACGCTGTTTCCCCTAGCCCCCGCTGGCATAACAAGGAGTAATGGGCACAAGTTGATGGAGAGGAGGTACAGATTGGACATCCGAAAAAACTACTTCACAGTTAGGGCGGCTAGGAGCTGGAACCAACTTCCAAGGGAGGTGGTGCTGGCCCCTACCCTGGGGATCTTTTGGACTCATTTGAGTCCCGTTTTTGTTTCTAGGGTTTTTTGTTGTTCTCCCGCCCTGGCGGGGGGTCGGGCTAGAAGATCTATTAGGTCCCTTCCGACCCTAAAACTATGAAACTAAAACTATGAAACTATAAGTAGAGCAGGAAGGGCTCTTTAGAGGTCATCTTGTTCAACCCCCTGCCTGAGGCCGGATCATCCCTATCTAAACCAACCTTTACAAGCCTTGTCTAACCTCCTAGCAGAAATACACAATCAACCCAGATACCCCACAAGACATAATGCCCTAATCAGCCATAGGTAAATTAGGGAGACCATGACAGCCAACGCCCTAATGCTTCAAAGGTTAAAATACACTTGAGAGATCCCAGGAAGAGGGCCACACACCTTTACTGCAAAGGAAGGCAAATACCATACCAAGCTGACAATAAGGTAAAATTTCTTCCTGACTTCAAATATGATGACTGGTCTAACCATAAGCAGATGGGCAAGACCCTCTAGGCAGTAATATCTGGCCACCCTATTCAAAATACCCAGCCTTAGCTGCAGCCAATACCCAATATTTCTGAGGAAAATATTCCTTCCTGGCCTCATGCCACAACCAGCAAAGCCTGGAAGTATGGAAAATACTCATAATAGAACACAGCCATAGCTATACCTAGATCACCCCTGATCAATGCCGGTACCACCGCTTTTTGAACACCTCCAGTGATGGAGGTTCCACAACTTTCCTAGATGGTTTATAGCATGAAAACTAATGAAAATGAGTGTTTATATGATCATTTAGAATTGCATTCTATAAACCTGTGATTGCCTGGCACCTTCTTAGGAAGCAGGCTCAGTCCTTCTTCTGGCTGCTAGTTGCTTGGGACCATAATGTCCCCTTTATGACAGCAAGATAGATCTGTTGCAGGTAGTTCACTAATAAGATTCTCCAGACATGATATCTCCTTACAAAGGCTACTCTTGCCTAAGAATGTGTATTTGCACAGAGTGGATTTATGAAACAATATCTTTTTATCTGGACTTCAAGACACTCCAAAGATTTCCTGCTTGACAAAGACTCTTGGAAGGAGCCCAGAAATGGCTAACAACAGATTCTGTAAACATAATATCATGGTGAATCCTAAATGCCTTCTCACTGTTTTGAGACAATATAATCCCACCCTATCCCTTTCTTTAGCCGGCTTTGACAGCCAATTTTGAGCTCTTTGCTGGTTTTACACTATGAAACAAGACAGATAATGAAAATGGAGCTGTAATAAAGAACCACTTCAGAAGGCATAACGGTGAAGAAGAGACAGATGCTTCTGATACCATCTGCCAGCCTCTGGATATGACCTATGGGAAGGAACCTAATGGTAGAGGAAAACTCAGATGGTCATAAGCATGATTCTTTACACAGAAGTTTCTAAACCTAATTGGCACTACTTGCTATAAAGATTCTCTCTTATTTATCAGGCTCTTCTTGTGAAGCCAACTTTGCTTGGCAGCTATTCTTCTCCAAAACTTGCATTTGGAAGTGGGCACCTTTCCATAGAACAGATGGCCATGAGTGTGTTCATGCTGGAAACTTAGCATCTGCAAAGCTAAAACCAGATTTCCTCTCCATAAAACTGTGCATGGCATAGATATTCTGTCTTCCTGGTTGGGTAAAGTCAGGTCTGTTTTAAATATCCAAAATACTTTTGATAGCAATGCAAAGTGATCTCTTGGCTCCATCATATCCGGATTGTTCACAAAGGCTACAAAGTCTGTCTAGGAAATCAAGCAGCCCTGCTTGATTTTAGTAAAATTCAAGACTATTTTTAATCTTCCAGTCCTTCAAGATAAGGATAGCTTGTATTGGGCTGGGGTGGGAGTGCTATGTAACATGTGAAAAGCCTCTGGGTTGTATTGAATCAATATATTACGCCTGTTCTAATTAAATACGCTCAAAATGTTACTGTTTGCCTCATACCATGGGCAGGACTCCTGGCTCTGTAAGATTTTCCTCCTATGATATTCAAGGAAAACAGACTTTTCTGCTTTCTATGCTTTAGAAGCTGATCTATACTTTATATCAAAGTGCACACAACAGAAACTATTTCTTTTTCTCCAGTAGCAAAATCCACACAGCAGTTCTTCCAAAAGGGGAAAATATATAGCACAGCAGGTTAAAAAGCTTCTCCACCATAAACATTTCATTTAGAAAGCAAAAGCAATATTGGGGGGAGGGGGGGCAGTTACCTAAATTCTTCCTCCTCTCCTTGTCCTGTTTTCAATTTTTCCTGGAGTAATCTGAAGCACAGAAAGTGATTTTCCTGTTCATTGCTGCTGTTCCCACTCTCTGCCACCAACCTTGGCTATTTTATTGCTTTTTTATCTGCTTATTTCAGAAACTAATATAATGTAGTTTCTTCTGCAACAGTTGCAAGTTCTCCATGGCTTATAGGCTTTGTTTTCAATCTGAATTGCCTTTTTGTTCTGCTAGCTGTCTACACATCACACCATATACTGGCTATCCTTTGTCATAGAGATCTATACTATATGATTTCCTCTGCTTTACCACTCTTTATAACTGGTTTAATCTGATATCAGGTTCTCTTAGTGGAAAATTGATTCTGCCAGAATACTTTGCATCCTTTAAGATGTTTTGAGCACATGAGTGTGAGCACTCTATTCAGAAGAAAAGAATTGCTGAACATTTGATCTTGAGCCCTTGTGGCTATGTATCTGCAGAGTTGAAACTATTACTTCATTTCTTTAACATTTCACTTCTATTTCTTTCTGGTCCTGTCTTTCCTAGGGTATCATGATCACTCATCTTCTTGTCTGAATTATTTCTTCTAGGATGTAATGCCCTTTTCACTTAAATCCTTGCTGAGAACCATCTCCAGGTCCAACAAGGATGAGTACAAATTCCTGCACTTAAGACAGAACAATCCCATGCATTGGTACAGGCTGGAGACTGACTGGCTGGGAAGCACCTCTGCAGAAAAGGACCTGGGGCTTACAGTGGACAAGAAGCAGAACATGAGCCAGCAGTGTGTCCTTGTTGCAAAGAAAGCTCATGGCGTACTGGGCTGCATTGGTAAGTGTGTTGCCAGCAGATAGAGGGAAGTGATTATTCCCCTCTATTTAGCACTGGTGAGGCCACATCTGGAGTACTGTGTCCAGCTTTGGGGCCTTCACTACAGAACGTGGACAAATTGGAGAGAGTCCAGTGGGGGGCACTGAAAATGATCAGGGGGCTGGGGGACATGAATTATGAGGACAGGCTGAGGGAGCTGGGCTTATTTAGTCTAGAGAAGAGAAGACTGAGAGGGGATTTAAAAGCAGCCTTCAACTACCTGAAGGGTGGTTCCAAAGAGGATGGAGCTAGATTGTTCTCAGTGGTGGCAGATGACAGAACAAGGAGCAATGGTCTCAAGTTGCAGCAACGGAAGTTTAGGTTAGATATTAGGAAGAATTTTCTCACTAAGACAATAGTAACACACTGGAACAAGTTACCCAGAGAAGTTGTGGAATCTCCATCCTTGGAGATTTTTAAGACCTGGCTATACAAAGCTTTGTCTGGGATGATCTAGTTGAGGATGGTCCTGCTTTGAGCAGGGGGTTGGACTTGATGACCTCCTAAGGTCCCTTTCAACCCTCATTTACTATGATTCTGTGATTCCTTGAGCAGAGCAGATGTATGCATGCTAATCCACCTCACTATGGTAATTACAAAGGGAAATCCCACTGTGTAGTTCTAAGTCTCCCTGGAAGTTTTGCCATTTATTTCCACTATAACAGTCAGATACTATACGAGACTCATTCTCCTCCCCAGATGTTCAGGCAGAGGGCAGCATGGAAGTGGAAGTTCTACCCAGAAATGGATCCAGGTTTTTACAAACAGGGGTGCAGAAGCAGTGATCAGCACTCCAGAGGTGGCTGTACCTCTGCTCCCATCCTCCTCCCTCCCCTCCTATCCACCGTGGCAGGCACACTGGGCCCTGGGAGAAGCATCTGGGCACCTTCTCAAAACAAGTAAGCATTCTGTTCCGTCCCCCTCCTCCTCCTCCTCTCTGTCCTGAGCTGCTGTTCCCTCCCTTTTCCTCCCCTTCCTCCCCTTTCCCCACTCCCCATCCACCTCTTCCACCACTTGCTCTTTCTATCCCTGCTATCTCCACTGTCCTGGGGGCAAAGGGAGCACCTGTCCCATTCCAGCTAGGCTGCATGGGGCATGGGCTTAGCCTGCAATGGGGGCAGCAGCAGTAGGAAGGCAGTCCCCCTCCCCAGTGTCTGTTACTAGATTGGTAGGAAACACCTTGGGTGGAAGAGACAGGGAGGGGAATCTGTGTGTCCACCACCTGCCAGACTGCACTCCACGGGGCTGGCGGAGCTGATCAGAGTGCAGCCTGGTGGCGGGAGGTGGGCAGAGCCGGCACTATGGTCTGATTAGCTCCACCAGTCCCACGGAATGCAACCCAGCAGTGGGAGGTGGGCAGAGCCAGGGCTGAGCTCGGCCTCCCGTTGCTGGGCTGAGCTCCATGGGGCTGGCAGCCTGGAGATGGGAGGCAGGGAGAGCCAGGCTGCACTCCCCATCGGGCGGAGCTACATGGGGCTGCAGAGCCACTCAGAGCGCAGCCCTGGCTCTCCACTGCCTGCCACCATTGGGCTGCATCAAAACTGGGAATGTTTCAAAACTTTTGAAACATTTCGAGTGCCCTCATTCTGTTTCAAAGCTCTTTCAGTGCTTTTTGTTTCATTTCAATTTCGCTATTCTGAACTCGAAACGCATCAAAACAGCTTTGAAACAAAACACTTGGTGAAATTTCGCACAGTCATACTTTCTACATCTTCAGCATCATGAGAACTGTTCTTTCAGCTACCTCCAAAAAAACCAACAAGCAACTGTCTTGTGCTATGTGCTGAGCAGTCCCTCTGCTCATGCTGCTATTCTGAATTCAGAACATTTTATAATTGCCTTGAACACTTTTGTTCAAAGATGTTAATAATCTACACAAAGTAGGTGTTAGACCCCGACTCCATGTGGCACCCAACAACTAGGGAGACGACAGTCCAATTGCTCATGGATCCTGGTACTCATTAGCCGGAGCAAGCAGGGAGCAAACACCAGCACACACTGCTTGCAACAGCTTTATTTAGAATGGAGACAGCTTCGGGTGAGCTCCCTCACAGACACACAGCCCATGAAACCAGGGGAGCAGCCCTGAACATTAGTTCTTTTCACATTTTATACACCTTGATTCATGCTTATTAACATTAACCCCACCTATGTCCCTCCTTTGGTTCCACCCATTTCTCCTCCCATCACAAGCTCTGCCTCTGTTTACTGTTTGCTTCCTTAGTATGGTATTGCCTATGCATTTCATTCATTTACATGCCTCTCTGCTAAGAGCGCATGCACAAGACTTTGACCCACATCTTCTCCTGGTCAGTTGTGGTTTCTTGATGGTTCTTTCTAGTTTCTTGCTGACTTCAGCACCATCTCCAAGGCTGTACTTCTGCTTTGTCCCCTAACAATAGCCATTGGTTGGTATCCTATTTTTACACAACACATCATGCACTTTGCACCATATCCTCTTGTTAGGAATCTGCTTACATAAGCATTAGCAAAGTTAGTTACTTTTAATATATCATCCAGTCTTGTGACCAGGAGCTTTTGCTGAGACACAGGAAAAAGCCTTCATTCAGCTGCACCCTCAGTGTTCCCCAAAATCCATAGCGTTTCCCTAACAGTAGGTGTTAACATAGTACATTTGGAGATCATTTCATAAAAAACAAAGTTGAATAAACATAGTCAGTGTCCTTTGGAGCAAACATATAGCAAGAAGTTTTTTGTTTGTTTGTTTCCTTGTTTCAGCAGCTGGACAGTATTCAGGGAAAGTCCAAACTCATGAGTAATGAATGAAGCAAGTAAAACTTGTCTCTCCTTTCTGGAGATACCATGAAGGAAGTGGAGAACAATTCTCCTGGCATAAGGCAACTATACACATCTATAGCTTATTTTGGTCCAGAAGCAAAATAAGTAATATCATTATACCCACTCATTTAACTATAACTACATTATAGTGGGGAGTTGCCATTTTAGCTTTACCAGTATAATTAAAACAGTAAAACTGCAGTTTAATCAAACCCAGAATCAGAGGAGCATAATACCTACCTGCTGGGTGTATCTACATATGCTTTTAATGCAGATTACACTTATTATACAGTAAAATACTGTGCAGTAAGCCTTCCCCTAGAGCACATCTACATGTGCACCCTGTTGGGAGCAGATTTGCTCCTGCCCAGCTCTGCTCCCCTGCAGAGTTCCAGGGTCCCCTGGGTGCTTGCCCAGGAGCTGGCAAGGGGCACAGGGACCAGTATCCATGAGCACGGGACCAGGAGAGCCTTGCTGGCTGCAGCAGCAGCAGCTGTCTTCTGGCCCCATGCATACTGGGATGGGACTTGATGTGCACGGGCTGGGAGACAGCTGCTGATGCAGCTGGTGGAGCTCTCCTGGACCCATGCACATTGGGACATGCAGCTGCTAGCAAACTCTCTGCTGGGCAGGGCTTCTGTGCCTGGCAGGGGGCTTGCTGGAGCTCTCCCAGGTGTGAGGCAGCTGCCAGCAAGCCTCCTGCTGGGCAGCCCCCACCCCACCCCCACTCAACAGCAGGCTGGCCAGGAACTGTTCTGCAAGTGGGGCAGCTGCCAGCAAGCCAGTGCCCTCCTGCTGAGCAGGGGGCTCACTGGCAGCTGCACCACTTGTGGAACAGTTCCTGGCCAGCCCCCTGTTGAAGGTGGGGGGAGGGGGGTCACAGCACTCACCAGCAGCTGCCCTGCTTGGGTTTCCGGCCCCCATTCACCCCCTGGAGCAGCTCTGAGTGGCACAGAGCTAGAAACTCCGGCCCCTGTTTGCTCTCCAGAGCAGCTTTGCATGGTGCAGAGCTAGGAACTCCAGAGAGCAAGCAGAGGCTGGGTTCCCAGTCCCCACTCACTCTCCAGAGTCCCCAGCTCCATGCTGGGAGTCAGGAGCCAGGACTTGGGGCAGAGATCTCCCCAGACCCAGCACTGATCAGCTCCTAGCTCCTGAGGGGAGCCATGAGCTAAGCAGCACCAGGACTGGGACTAAAGTTCCCCATTCCCTGTGGTTCCCTGCTGCCTAGGCTGACTGGGAGCAAATTTGGTTCTGGTCAGCATCTACTAGAGCTGTACTGGACAGTAACTACTGTGCAGTTAATCTAGTACCTGTATTTACTGCCACTGCTGCTACGCAGCCAGATGGGAGTTGGAGTTGCTATGTGCTCTATGACCCAGGCCAGAGCACAGCCAGACCTGGTGCCACAGGGGGTAATCAGTGGCAGGGCAGGAAAAAGCAGTAATAGTGGTATAGGAGCAGGCAGGGGCAGGAAATCTTGGGTTGGGGGAACAGGTAGCTGATGTGACACTGACATGTTGGAGTCAGATCCATAGCAGCCACCTACCCTCCCTCCCCACACTTTCACTTGAATCTAAGATGAGGGGCTTTATTTCGCCAAGTTAAATAGGGGGAAATAGTCATCTTGGATTTGAGTAAATAGAGTATATAGTGTCATCAGGGATCCTGATTTTCTCTGTTTAAAAATCACAAATTCTCTGATAAAAAGCCCAAAATCCATGATTAATATGAACTCTCACTATATCTATAGGTATCAATTGAAGAAAATGTTTTATTGATATATTTACAATTGTAAAGCAATTTGGAAGCCTACCAGTGCCTCAATCACTATAATAAAATACATTCTAAATATCTATAAATTTTTGTTGTTTTTTTTTTATCATGGAAAATCAGAGATTCCCCTGCTCCCGTCACTCACCAGGACACAGGTCCAGGCCCCTCACTCCCCACTCACATTCCCCCAGCCCTGCTGGTGACCCTCTCCCCCTTACCCACCCAACCCTGCTGGAGGGGACCCCCAGCTGCCAGGGCTATGGGGCCAGGGACTTGGGTCTGCAGCCCTCTCCCCTACTGGAGCAGCACCTCCCCTAGTTGCTGCAGCCCGAGCAGGGAGCAGAGTACGGAGCCTGGCTCCCCCTTCCCTGGTAGGTGGCATGGCCAGAGCAGAGCCCATGGAGGGGGGAGGTGCAGGCTGCCTGCTTGGGCTCCCCATCCTGCTGCCCTCTCCCTCCACAGCCCAATGGGTGGGACACAACATGGCAGGGCACAGTGAGACAGGGTGGGGAAGGGGCACAACTCTGCACTGCCACCCCTGTTCCTGTCATGTAGGCAACAGGCACTTCACCAGGGCAGCATGAGGCTAGCAATGGCAGCATCAAGTTTTCCCACCTGGTCCTGCTCTGCTCTGCCCTGCCCTGCCCTGCCATGACAAGCTATGGAGGCCCCAGGGAGAAGGGCAGGAGAGTGGGGAGCCACAAGCCAGCAGCTCGCAGTCTGCCCTGGGAGAAGCATCTGGCCACCTTCTCAAAAAAAGTAAGCATTTTGTTCCCCCCATTCCCCTCCTCCTCCTCCTCTCTGTCCTGAGCAGCTGTTCCCTACCTTTTCCTCCCCTTCCCCCCAGTCCCCATCCAACTCTTCTACCTCTTGCTCTTTCTATCCCCACTATCTGCACTGTCCTGGGGGCAAGGGGAGCACCTGCCCCCAGGGCATGGGCTCAGCCTGCAATGGTGGCAGCAGCAGTAGGAAGGCAGTTCCCCTCCTCAGTGCCTGTTCCTAGATTGGTGGAAAATGCCTTGTGGGGAGGAGACAGGGAGGGGAGTGCATGCAGTGGTGGGGAGGCAGCCCCTCCCCCCGCCCCCTGGACAAGCCACCCACAGCTGCATCCCATTCCCTGCCCGGCCCTGCAGCCAGACATCCTGGCCCCAAGCCCCACACCCTGCCTGGATGGGCAACAGCTGCTCTCCTCCCCCCCACCTCAGCCCCTTGTAGGCTGGAACTCTGCCAGCCTCCAGAGGGCTCTTTGCAAAAGTGGAAAATCCATGTGTTTCTCTGTTAAAATGAGAAATCTACATTTTTCTCGGTTGAAAGGGAAAATCTGTGGTTTTTTCCATGGGACATAGGAAACCCAGATCCCTGATCATCACTACAGAGGAGTCTCAGAAGTCATAGAAAAGATGGATGAACTTGGGGACTGCAGCAATAGAAATAGGATGAAACTTAATAGGACAAATGCAAGGTCATGCTTTGTAGAACTAAAGTAGAAATTCTTGTAAAAGCTGGATGCAGATTCATTAGAAATGAATGAGCAAAAGAGACCTGGATGTACCAGCAAGTTACAAAATGAACACCAGCCACCAATGTGATGCAACCAGGAAAGAGGCAAATGTAATCTTAGGATGAACAAACCAAAGTTTTTCCATTATAGATAGGGATATTTTAATATCACTATACAGAGCACTAGTGAGACCTTATCTGGAACACGGCACACTCCTGAATTCTAGCAACCCACATTGGATAACAATGAAATCAGACTGGAACTATTAAAGAGAAGGACTACCAGGAAAAACAGAGAAATTGAGAACCTATCCTATGAAGAGATACTAAGAGAACTTGGGTTATTTAGTCTAGCAAAATGAAGGCTGACAGTGGATATAACTGCTATCCACAGATATACTGATAGGCATAAGCATCCAGGAAGGAATGGAGTTATGTACCTTATGGACAGGTTAATTCAAGACCAACTGAATATAAACTAGTCTGGAACTAATTTAGGACAGAAATTAAAAGATTTTTCCATGAAAACAGTGAGATCCTCAAACAGCTTTACAATAGGAGAGGTGAGAGCAAAAGCCCAACATATTCAAGATAAAATCTGACCTGTTTAACACGGACATTAAAGACACGATTGCAATAGAGCCATGAGGTTCTTTCCAGAAATTATGGTCCTATGCAACTTAATTTTTCTGCTGCTCTGGCCAGTGTGACGTGAATATGATTCACACTTTACAATTCTTCCTTTTTTATCTTGATCTACCATGGGCCAGATACTCCATTCTACTTAGGCGTATTTGTGTCACAAGAACGGTGTTAATAGACTTCACTGGCTATGTAAGTTTTCCCCCAGGCATTATAAACCTAAGCTAGGGTAAAGTTGCTTAAGCGAGGTGCTTGCCAGCCCTTTCAAGACCCTCAAGGACTGACCACTAGAGGGAGATTTATCAAGAGATTGTACCTGCTGCATTATGCTGTCCTTACAGTAGCAGCCTCCTTAGAAGCCATTACAGTTCAGCAGCAGTTGGACTGCTCTTAAATGCACCAAGAGCTGTTTTTAAACTGCATGGGGCATGAGGCCTGTGTTGCTAAGTCCTGTGCCCTGGTTTTATGGTCCTAAAACAAGAATTAGCTAAGAGGCTTGAAGCAAAGGAGACCGCATAACTTGAAGATGAAAAAGTGATGTAGATTGCTGAGAGGAGAAAAGACTAAAGAATTTCAAAGGTTTTTAACCAAGTTTGCTAAACGGGCTACACAATTGATAAATACAAGCTAATGTACAAAGGAGGGGAAATGTACTCTTGTTTATACAGTTAATTTAGAAACTTGTAAGGTAGTTCAACTGTGAAAAGGAACCTGCTCATTACACACTGTTCACTACAAACCTCTGCTCAATGGCCCAGTACAGAAAAAAAATAGCAACAGAGAAATTAGCCTGCATAAAGAACACAATGGAGAATAATGCAGGAGAAAAAGGAATACATTTATACCAAAAGATTGCAGTGGACTGACTGCATCTATCTGGAGAAGGCCATAGCAGTATTTGAGTGAGTTCAAAGAAGGGCAGTGACAACTGAGAGCACAGAAAAAATATTTGAAGAAAGATAGAAAAAACTTGAGTTTGTTTACCTTAGAAAAAAGTTAAGAGGGGTCATGACAAAAGTATATAAAACATGTGCATGGAAAAAAGAAATTCTGTTTTCCCTGCTTTATAACAAGAACAATGGAACATGAAATGAAACTAAAAGTTGTAACATTTAAAATTGATAAACAGACATACATTTTCCCACAATCTATGGCTAGATTATTGAACTCATTGCTACAGGCTATCTTGAAGATATCAGGCTGTCAAGAACTTCACGAGCCTCAAAGAAGGATTGAATAATTATCTAAACAATGACAATAATCAGCAGTGTAACAAGTAATGACAACACAAATACTGGATGGAAGATAAAACCTGTTTCAAGACTAAACTCAACCTCTAACCATCAAGGTTTAAGAGAAGACCATCTTTACAGAGGGCAAGGCACATGTGCAGTTTCAGACTCCAGGTCCCCTTCCCCCCCAGCAATGTGGAAAGGTTTTTGCAGCGGTAAAGCAAACTCCTGAGTCCACTCTGTAGCAAGGGGTGTGCCCTCTGAGGGGCGGAGGGGAGCCCTATCCTGTGGCAGGGAAAGGCATTACACTTCATGCAGGGTGCAAAAATGTAAAGCTAGGGCTCTGCAATTAATTTGATAGGAAGTGAGGCCTTCAGTCACTCAGGTGCACCTGAGGGAATGGCAGTGTGGAACAGTGAGCCCCTCCTGCCTCCCCCAAATCTGTATCCCAGATCCGAAGCATCCAGAACTGGCCTCTACTGGAGACAGTAGTGGACTATAGAAACTACAAGTCAGATCCAGTTTGGCACAGTCTGTGTTCTTCTTCAGTTTGTTACTGAACTGGTTTCCTCAACTGCTGTTGTTCATGTAGCCTGGGTGTACACGGGTTTGTAATCCCCTCTCCAATTGAGGGAATTATTGGCAGGGCAGTGTGCTGTGGAGGGACACAGCAGCCCAGCGGCCTTCTCTGTCCCCTATAGAGTCAGGCCCAGTCAATCAATTACTTAACTATATACAAATTTATTATTACAACAAAACCATTAAAAAGTAAGGACATAGATGTTATATATATATGATTCCATATATATGATTTTTTATATATATATATATGTACAAATTTACAAAACAATAAATCCTATACCATATACCACACACACACATACATACATACACACACCCAATTATTATTCAAAAATACAGATGAACAATAAAACAACCTAGAACAAAGGATATTGATCGGGCAACCTTATAACTCTATTAATATACAAACTATTACCTCAACTTATTCACATAAACTATAAGGCACTGTCTACAAATATAACAAGAAATCCTTAGACTACCTGGGTGCCTCCAGGGCGGGGGCCCCACTCCCAAGGTACCACTACAGGAAAGGAGGTTGGGGGAAAGAAAAGGAGAGGGAGACCCCAAAGACTCCTAAGCTCCCCCGCTATCACCCAGGAGTGGCCCACGTGGTACCCCTTCGCAACCCTGGGGGGGGTCCCTCTGGGGGGGTCCCTCCCCTGTGGAGACCTTTTCTCCAGGGTAACTTACTACTCCACAGTCCCAGAGAGTTACCTCCCATTCTCCAGGTCAAGCTCTGTTCCCCGCTGGGCTTCCCTGTGACCCGACTTTGCTGCCGCCGGCCTGGCTTAGGGCCACATGCACCACTGCGTGTAGTGGGCACTTCACCTTGTGCTAGGGGTTGGAGGCCTGGACAGCCTTGTGCAGCACTGGGGCTTAGTCTACTCCTGACCCTCTGGGCAGCGTCGTCTGCACTGAGCTGCTACCCCATGCCAGCAGCTATAGACCAAAGCCACCTCTAGCAGCTCCCAGGGTCACTCACCCTCTGTGCAGCACTTCCTACACCGAGCTCCTGGCCTCATGTGGAGGTTGGGGACCTGAGTCAACCAAGCGGTTCCAAAAATCCTGCTCCATGCACTGGTCTGTGCACCGCGTCTCTGGCCACATCCCAAAGGTTACAGACTTGAGCCACCTCACACAGCTCCCAGGTTCCAGATGCCATGCACCGTGCTGTGCACTGAGAGCCTAACCTCTGGAGCCGTCTGCAGCTTCCCGCCGATAGAAGTCTTCAGGGGCTCTTCTGAGCTACTGCTTCACCCTGCTGAGCAGCTCTCCACAGTTCTTCTAAACCCTGCTCTTCTCTCTTCTCCATCCCCAATGCAACTCCCTCATGCTGGGCACGCAGCTCCTTTTATACACTCCAGGGCTCCGCCCCTGAAGTCTTCCGAACCTGACAGTATTGCAGTCTACAATCAGGTCCGAGGGAGTTCTTCTCCCCCTCCCCTCAGGAAAGGGTCATGACTTTATGTCTCTTGCTGCCTCCTGATTGGTGGATGGGCTCCACCAACTGAAACAGCAGAATCTCAAGCCTGGGACTCAACTCAAGCTCTGAAAGGTAAGCATGCTACACTAAGTTTCCCACACTATGACTAATGGAATTTCTAATGTAGACACATTTTACAAGGATGTTCCTACTGAATTTTAGATGACAGAAATGCACAGGGGACAAATGCCTATATACAAAACATAGCCCAGGAATCACTTTCATTTCCAAACTCCATATATGATGAATCATGGCTCTCCCACCAGTAGAAATCATTGTACCAACTTCCCATTCTCCGGAAGTGCCGAACATGTCCTCACAGTAAAGGCTCTTGCAGCAGAGTCCTCTTCCGTACATTTCAGGCTTGAGCTTCACCTCAACTTCGTACTTAACCTCAACTTTGCATATTATATCAAAGAATCTGGGGGACAACAGATCAGTCCCTGGAAAAAATCATGGAGCAGGTCCTCAAGCAATCCATTTCTAAGCACTTGGATGAGAAGAAGGTGATTAGGAACAGTCAGCATGCTTTCACCAAGGGCAAGTCATGCCTGACCAACCTGATTGCCTTCTATAATGAGATGGCTAACTCTGTGGATATGTGGAGATCCCCGCCCTTGGCCCCTCCTGGATGCTGCTTGACTTGTGGTAACCCCAGGCTCCAGGTAGTCTTTCTCCCTACCAGTGCAGCTACCCCCAGGGCTGCCTTCAGCATCTTTGACTCTCCTCCCTGCTGGTCCACATGGCCATCTCTTCCTCATTTGTCACACCTGGGTTAGCTCCCTTGCTGGGAAGCTCAGTGGCAGGGCCAGATCAACACGTAGGCAAACTAGGCATATGCCTAGGGCCCTGAGCTGCAGGGGGTGTGGGGGCCGAGGCTGGTTCTTCTCTCCACAGCGGCAACAAAAATGGCCCCATCTGCCTCCCTTCCCTTTCCTTCTCTTCCCCTCTGCTGGCCTCACCACCATGGTGGCTTCTTCCTAGCAGCAGCTCTGAGCCCTGCTCCTGTTGGCTACAAATGTCCAACTCGGGATCCTTAAAAATTCTGGTTTATTAGGCGGATTGAAGCACTGTAATGAAGTTAAATCATAAACCTTGGGGCTGGTCCCCACACACACACACACACACACACATGCACACACACAGTAGCAAGCTACAAGAGTCAGGTATACCTATCCCACAGGCGCTGGAGTCTGCCGTCGAGGCTTCTTTCAGCGTGGTGTTATCTTCCAGAAGGGGGTCACCGGCTGGTCCTTCTGGCTGGACAGGTTGGGTGCTGGTCAAGTTGGAGATCAAGAGGGTGCCGCCGAGGGTCACTTTTCACTGCTTTTTTATCTGTCCTTGGCAGACTTTGGTGACTCCCCAGTTTTCAGGTTTGCCCAATCTAGGGGTCATTGACCCTCGTGGGACAGGGGTCATGGACCCTCGTGGGACTTCCCCCTCGGTGGCTACTGGATGGCAGCTGTCAGCCCCAGGGGTGGTCTGCATGTACGTGCAGGTTTTGGAGTCTGTTGATGAATTTTGAATAGGGCTCTGGGAGTGGTCAATCTGGAAATATTCATGCCCAAAAGTTGGTCCCTGGCGTTGATTAACTCAGACCAGGGCTTCTAGCCCTTGAACAGTGACGTTTAGAGATTTCCCGGTTGCTACATTGTCTTCTATTGATTTCTTCCCTTGGTTGAGCTGTGGGTTTCCTAGGTGTTAATAGCTGCCTGCTACTGTGTTACACATTCAATCACTGATTCACTGGCTCTTTCAGGGGCCTGCCTGATACAGGGAAGCAGTAGTTTGACCCCTGCCCTTGTTAACATTGTTACAATGTATAACTTACTTCTGAAACTGAACACATTTAGTTGAAAGTTGAAAGGTGAGGAGTATAAAATATAAGCTACAAAAGTAATGCCATGGCACACAAATAGATAAAAATACCAAAATACATGGGGAGATACAAAATGCATGCATACAAATTTTAAAACACAATTCCTTATCTTAAAGTGAAAGAAAGAGGAAGGAAGAAAAGGTAGGAGAGGAAAAACATATTCAAAGACGGGAGAGCAAAAGCCGGCAAGAGGATAAGGGGGCTTTCTGCTACACTCCCTGTGAGCAGCAGTGCTGGGGTGGGGAGGGGGGTCTTGACCAACCCAGGGCCCACGAGTTTGTCTACAGCCTACTAAGGGGTTAACCCAGCCCTGCTCACTGGATCCCTGGACCTGGATCCACAGCCTTTAGTGAGTTCTTCCAGGTCTGGGGTGAACATGGGGAAGTGATCCCAGGGTGTGAGGCTGTTCAGACTCCCCCACACCCATAGTAACAAGGCTCTGCCCTGTTACAGTTAGCCAAAGAAGCTGTGAAATCTTCATCCTTAGAGGTTTCTAAGACCTGGGTAGACAAAGCCTTGGCTGGGATGATTTAATTGGGCCTGATCCTACTTTGAGTAGAAGCTGGACTAGATGGCCTCCTAAGGTCCCTTCCAATCCTTATTTTCTATGATTCTATATCATGTGTCCACACCCCTAAACACTTTTGAAAATGTTACTGCAACTACAATAATAACTATAAAAATAATAATTATAATATACAACTTGTCTCTAGAGAGTTATTGTTATGTCAAACAGGCTGATTTTTGCAACACATGGGTTAGTTAGTAATTAGCAAGAATATGCAAGTGTATTATCTTTCTTTCCCAGAGATGCAAGAAACAAACCATAGCTTCATGCACATCAAATTGGAAAACAGCACACAGCTTGCCAAAAATAGGCAGGTTTCTTAATATAAAATAATTAAAAAGAACTCCAACCTGACCATCAAGGTTAATGGAAATAACTATAAAATATTCATCACTTCCCATTCCTATTGTGCATTCTGAACAAATGCAAGAGAGAAAGAGAAGCCTACCAGTAACAGAAGCTGCTATGACAGTCCCTAGGGAATCATAGTCCCTCCTGAAAACATTAATTAACTAGAAATAGTGATCTGCATTGCTTACACTGGAGGCAGGAGGGCACTCATTTAGCAAGTACAATTAATCAAAGGAAAGGAAAGCTTCTCTTAAAAAGCAGCTACTAAATGAAACATGATAGACCAGTTAATCTGGATCCATCTTGAAGCCTTCTCCAAAGCCCCTGCAAATCACTGAGAGCTTTTCCAAAGAGCCAATAAGCTCTGGATCACATATTTTCACTGCTGTATATGAAGCATAACTCCCCTAAGAAGAACAAATTTGGCTTATGAGCGGGGATTCTGGTTTTCTCTGATTTAAAAAAAAATCCCCAAGTTTCAGATTTAAAAAAGTAACTACAAATCCACATGTTTCTGTGATTAAAATAAAGCACCACTATATATTGGTGGCGTTTCATTTTAATCACAGAAAAATGTAGATTTGGGGATTTTTTTGAATCAATGAAAGCCAGGATTCCTGCTCATGAGAGAGTTGAGGAACAGGCCTTTGATTTTCCATGATGGCGTCTACCCAATTTCCATGTGACAAATGTTGTTTAGACACAGCTGTGTTTGTGTACTGGGGATAGGCTTCTTCTTGGGAAAATAATGACAAGTAGCTTGTTCATATATACATTCTGTCACCTGTGCACAAGAGCGCTTGAATCTAAAGGAGTGTAGAGCAAATAGCACAGGGAAATCATGCACAAAATATAAAGGTTTTGCTTTTTTTAAATTTAGACCTTAACATCTTCAAGTGCTGCAAACTGTCCCTCTCCCTTGATCAAAACACCCTTTGAGATCTGATTTAAATGTCTTAGTCAAACAGTAAGCTACAGTAAAACTAGAGTAGTGCCTTCATTTACAACTGCAGCAAGCCTGTAGCTTGTAGCTCTTTCTAACATTACAGTTAGCATCAATGCTTCAGACATCCTACTGACATATTTGCAATAGACTTATGAGATATGGCAACTCTTTCCTGCCTAATTTCCTGAGAATAGTGCTGAAATGCTAGGTCTGCTACAAACATCAGTAATGGCTCTCCTGGGGGTAATACAGAGCACCCGTGTGCCATTGTCTTTGAGTTCCCAGTGTAAAGTAAGAAAATGGAAGCAGCAGGCTGGGGAAGTTAGGTATGCAGCAGGGATAAACAATGATACTTTCTCTTCCCTCAAAGTATTGTAATAATACTGGATCCAGATGTTCAGCTAATGTAGACCAGCCTAGGCTCATTGATCACTAGTGACATGGCCTCTGACAGACCTAGAACCTAACCAACTAAGGTTGATAAAGGAGAGTGTCATGTGACCTATTCACCTACCGTTTTCTAGTTAAGCAATGGAAAGCTGAGGGGGAGCTCAGATAACTTGTAAGAAGCCATTGAAAAGGACCTTGAACACTTCTAGGCCTCCTTTCCTAAAAAAGTAAGATACATTCATTTAAAAGCTTCCCAGAGTTCCCACACAAGCTGGGCCAAGCACTACCTCTGTGCTTCAGTTTCCTTATTTCAGAAACTGAATCTAAATTAATAAAATAGATATATTTTTGTGAGATAAATAACAAATGGGTTCTGGCTGGAATGCTCCAAAGTTGTGTTTTCTATTATGATTGCACCCTGTAACACACCAACAATCATGATATACTCTGAAAGTTTTTCATCACTGAAGTCAGATTATTTTTTACATTCTTTGTAGTGCTTCCAAATTAACCCAGTCATCATTTTAACATTTTTAAATTCAAAATATTCCTTCTCCCAGTGCGACTTCATATGCCAGTAGTCAATATTTTTAACACAACATGTCAATGTTTATTGCTGGTAATAATGAAATAATCTGAAACAATTGATACCTGAAACACAAGGTTCAATCTACTGTAATATTTTAGTGTGGACTCATTGTATCCATTATGTATGAACACTGCATCTGCCAGTTTGTGCTCTTCAAAATGAACTTAAAACAGCTACTATAAATCACCTCTAGAGATATAATCCAAGATTTGGCTACTGGGTATTAACAGCAAAAACAAGCTTCAGAGAGATGTATCTCAGTAAAGAAGGATTTTCGCAATTTATATTTCACTTGCATTCTTTCATGAAGAACATCTGGCAATTTGCTGCATCTCTAGACTGAAAAATAATCTATATATTTAGGAATTCTAAGGCATAGCCCCACATAACAAGATTTATGAACTCTCCTATGTACTTAGTCTAAGTCTCTGTCTATATTTTAAATGGTTTGCAAATATAGATATACTAGAAAGACTACCCCACAAACAGTGCCAGTGAACATCCATACCAGGGAGTGGTCTCATTCTCTCACCCTAAGGGACAATTAAGGTCCTTTAAAGCTCAGTCTCCTAATCCACCAGTCCATACCAGATACCTTTCAATACCTATATTGTAATCTACTGAACTCCTGACAACATGGGCCTTAAAATGTCTGGTTTTCTTCTCGTAGAGATTCTACTGTTAGCAGTCTCTTAGTCAGCTTACCTCAGTTATTGAATTTCTGACTGTTTCCTGTGCAGCTTCTTGTCATATAGCTAAGGACCTCCTTAGGATATAGGAAAGTAGGGCCGGAAGGGACCTCTACAGGTCATCTAGTCCAGTCCCCTGCTCAAGGCAGAATCACCCCTTACTAAACCATCTTACCTAAGTGTCTGAACAACCTGATCTTGAAAATTTCTAGGGATTGATTTTCCACGCCTTATCAATGGGCACATCCACACACAGTGATTTAAGGTGCATTAGCCATTTTTAAAGTGCACAGGTCTGTTAGGGTAATGCTATGGATTTTGGGTCTTGGGGTAACACTACGGAATCTGGGAGTGCTGTGTGTGCAGCTGATTAAAAGTTTTTCCTGTGTCTCAGCAAAAGCCACAAGTCACAAGGCTGGATGATATATTAAAAGCAACTAACTTGACTAAAAGTAAGTGGATTCTTAACAGGAGGGTAGGGTGCAAAGAGCATGATGTGTTGAGTAAGAATAGAATAGCCCACCAACTAGTGTCAGGAGACAAAAGCAGAAATATGGCCTTGGAGATGGTGCTGAAGTCACCAAGAAAACCAGCAAGAACCAGCGAGAAACAGCAAGTGACCGAAAGAAGATGGGGGTTGAAGTCTTACACATGCCCTCTTAACAGAGAGGCATGTAAATGAAAGCAATGCATAGGCAATACCATGCTAAGGAAGCAAACACTAAACAAAGGTGGATCTTGAGATAGGAGGAGAAATGGGTGGAAACAAAGGAGGGACAAGGGCGGAATAAATGTTAATATGTATGAACCAAGGTGTATAAATGTTGGAAAGAACTGTTGGTCAGGGCGGCTCCCCAGTTTGTTGTTTTTAGGGGGCTAGTCCGAAGCTGTCTACATTCTGAATAAAGCTGTTGCAAGCAGTGTGTGCTGGTGTTTGCTCCCTGCTTGCTCTGGCTAATGAGTAACAGGATCCATGGGTAATTGGACCGTTGTCTCCCTAGTCATTGGGCACCACATGGAGTCAGGGTCTAACAGAGTCTACATGTGTGCACCCTTAATGCACATTAAAAATGGTGATTTTAGGCTAATCATGCCTAAATTTAATACCTGCATAAAGAAAGTATCAAATTTAGGTGTGATTAGTTACAGCACGTTAAGCCAGATGCTTGCCTAGGACAGAGGTGAGTGGAGCAGGGAAAGTCATGCTGGGCTCTGGGGCCCACCTGCTGTGATAGGTGGGAGCCCCAGTGTGGGCTTCTAAGGCACCTGAATCCCAGGTGGGTAGCAAGGCGTCCTGGCTGCATTGCCAGGCCAGCAAACCTGCCCTGAGGAAGAGGTGCAGGGGAGCCAGTAGCAAAGGCCCTGCCTGTGCTGTGCTGTCCCCTTTCCCTGCAGAGAGTCACAGGGGGGTGGGTGGGTCTGTCCCTTGTGCTTTGACAGGAGCCACATCTTCCTGGCAATGCCCGCTGGTAGCATGAGGCCCTGTGAGCTCAGCTCCAGCCCACTCTCATCTAATGACGAGGAGGCAGGAATACAGGGAGGGGGTTAGAGCCAGGGTCAGGGCTGGGGCTGAGGCCAGGGCCTGGCCGACCACATCTGGGGGGACTGAAGGCTCCTACCCCCTTGGCTGGTGCTGGGCTGCACCCCTTGGCTATGCTACTGTGGGCTTCTGGGGGCTGTCCAGGGTGCTGACCAGGGCAGGCTGCCCAGTAAGCCATGTTAAGTTGCCTTAAGGCATCCATGTGTAGATGCACACTCGGGAGCCAGGAGTAGGAAGGCGAGGAGGGATCTAGGCACATGTGCATCCTGCACACACATGTGCCCCCTTACCAGACCTGAGGTGGAGGCAGACGCAGCAGCAGCGGAGCCAGCAGCGGGGGCAGCAACAGCTGATCCCCTGAAGGTAAGTGGGGCAGAGGGACCCAGCACAGCTGAGCCAGATCCGGAGGGGAAGCCCCCCGGATCCCTTTTACCTGAGCCGGTAGGGAGCCACACTCCCAAGCCACGCCACGCTCCTGAGCCGCGCAAACAGAGCCCACCGGCGTTCATGCCGGAGGGCAGGCAGGAAGGGCCAGGAGGGAGACTCCTGCAAGGGTAGGGCAAAGGCACTACACAACTCTAAGTAAACAGCAACTTATACAATGGTGTGGACACAGAGTGCTGCTAGGGCCCCTGTCCAGGGGCCACTGCCTGCCCGGGGCTTGTCTGAGGCCTCCACCCAGACAGAGCCCATGGGGGAGCTGGCGTCCACCTGCTCCCCAGCCTGCGGGGGATGCCCAGCAGGGCTGGGGGGACAGGGAATGGGGGCCCCCACACCTGGCCTGCAGGCGCCCGTCTTAGGGCCCTGGAGGCGCAGGTGAGGGAGCTCCAGGAGGAGGTTAGTAGGCTGAGGGGAATCAGGGAGGCGGAGGATGAAATTGATGGTTATTTCCTTTCCCTGCAGGGCCATGCACAGAAAGAAGAAGCACCCCGGGAGGTGCCCTCCACTGCTGAGTGGAGAGACGGTCAGAACCAGAACAAGGGTTGCTCACAGCAAACCATTACCAGTTCCTCCAGTCTGGCTGGAGAATAGGTACGAGGCTCTGGCAACTCTGCAGGAGAAGGAAGGAGAGGAGGAAACCCCCAGCGAGGAGGCAACTCCACTCTCTTCTCACTCCAAACAGGCCGAAGGAGCCAAGCAGACGCAGAGAAGGAAGCGTCGAGTGATCATGATAGGCAACTCCATCCTGAGATAGAGCCATCAGTCACCAGGACCCCTCAACATGTGAGGTGTACCGCCTACCCGGAGGAAAGATTCGGGACATGACGGGCATGATCCAGGCCATGATCCAGCCCACCGATTACTACCCCATGGTTCTAATCCACGTGGATACTAATGATGCGGCCAGGAGAAGCCCTGATCACCTGATGGCGGACTACCATGCTCTGGAGGGCATGCTGAGGGAGACAGGAGCACAGGTGGTATTCTCCTCTGTCCTACCAGTGAGCGGACATGGAAGACGACATGAGACATGCATCAGAGAGACCAACTGGCGGCTTCGGGAATGGTGTCTCGAGGCAGGCTTCGGCATCCTAGACAATGACCCGCACATCACAACAAGAGACATGCTCGTGTGGGATGGGCTTCACCTTTCCCCCAAAGGTAAGCATGTGTTCTCTTCTAGGTTGGCGGATCTCCTCCGGTGGGCTTTAAACTAGGCTCATCGGGGGATGGGGAAGATGAGGGCGGAGGAAGCCTTGAACCAAAAAACCAAGAGACACCCACAGGGACAGCCCAGCCTAGACCGACGACGAGCAGAAGAAATACCCAGGTAAGCAACAGGGGCCCGGGTAGTACTGAGATTAGGAAGCCAGTGCACACATCTTCAGGAGGCCTCAAATGCCTCTTGACCCCAAGCCAGACATAGTGGGGCTCACAGAAACATGGTGGGACCCAATGCATGACTGGCCGGTGAATATCAAGGGCTATAGGCTGTATAGGAGGGACAGGACAGGGAGGAGAGGTGGGGGTGTGGCGCTCTACGTCAAGGAG
>NW_005841918.1:3091338-3102530 GCF_000455745.1 Alligator sinensis
ACCTACAGGCTGGGGAACTCCCTTCTTGTCAGTGCAGAGGCAGAAAAGGATCTTGGAGTCATTATTGATGCCAAAATGAGCATGGGACAACAGTGTGGGGACACGGTCAAGAAGGCCAACCGTACCTTGTCATGCATCTACAGATGCATCTCAAGCAGGTCCAAGGAGGTGATCCTCCCCCTCTACATGGCACTGGTCAAGCCACAGTTGGAGTACTGCGTCCAGTTCTGGGCACCACACTTCAGGAGAGATGTGGACAGCATTGAGAGGGTTCAGAGGAGGGCCACCCGCATGATCAGGGGTCAGCAGGGCAGGCCCTATGAGGAGAGGCTAGGGGACCTGAACTTGTTCAGCCTCCACAAGAGAAGGCTGAGGGGGGATCTAGTGGCCTGTTACAAACTAGTCAGGGGGGACCATCAGGCATTGGGGGAGTCCCTGTTCCCCCAAGCACTACCAGGAGTGACTAGAAATAACGGTCACAAGCTGGCCAAGGGTAGATTCAGACTAGACATCAGGAGGCGCTACTTCACAGTCAGGGCGGCTAGGATCTGGAACCAACTTCCAAGAGAAGTGGTGCTGGCTCCTACCCTTGGGGGGCTTTAAGAGGAGGCTAGATGAACATCTTGCTGCGGTTGTTTGACCCCTGTGCTCTTTCCTGCCATGGCAGGGGGTCGGACTTGATGATCTGTCAAGGTCCCTTCCGACCCTACAAACTATGAAACTATGGAACTATAAAAAACCTTAATGCATCATAAGCTCAAGCATATTAAGTTTAGATGCATGTAAATTCATCTGGAGACATGCCCAATGTAGCCTATTCCAATGCCTGACCACTCTCATGGTTAGAAACCTCCAACCCAAATTTACTCTGCTGAAGCTTGAGCCCATTGCTCTTAGTCCTATCCTATACAGCCACAGAAAAGAGCCCATCTCTGTCCTCTCTATAATCATCCTTTAGGTATTTGAAGACTGTTATCAAATCTTCCCTTAGTCTTCTCTTCTCCAGATAAAATCATCTTAGTTCTTTCAGCCTTTCCTCATAAGTTTTGCTTCATAGGTCCCTAATCATTTTTCTTGCTCTACATGATTCTTTCCAATCTATCCACATCCTTCTTGGGATCTTGGGCACAAAACTGAACACACTACACATGAGGCTTCCCCAATACTGAAGACAGTGGTTGATTCACTTCCCCTGATCTGCAAGTGACATTCCTCTTAATACAAGCCAGTATTCTGCTGGTGTTTTTTTGCAACAAGAGCACCATGTTGGCTTGTATTCAGCTTATGGTCCACTGTAACCATCAGATCCATCTCTGCAGTACTGCAGACTAACCACTCATTCTTCAGTCTTGAATAATGGTGAATTTGTCATTATCATTTGTATTACATTAGCACTTAACAATCCCAAATGTGATCTGGGCTCCATTGTGCAAAAGCCCATATAATAAGAGACAGTCCCTTTCCTGAAGATCTTTGTGCAAATGCAGGTAGCTTAAGTTAATTTGATTTGCTATGAAGCCTGCAGCAAAGCTAATTAATTTTAGTGAGAATTTCAGTTCTGTTTGCTGGAGCAAAGGAATCCTTTTAATCAGACTTTATGGCAGGGAACTAAAATTTGGAGTGATAAAAATAATGACATCAACAGCACATTAGAGAGTAGTTAGCTGTGTTAGTCAGACATGTGGTAGGGCAGGGTGGCATCTTAGGGTACTGACAGATGTGAAAAAATAAAACAGCACGTTACCTGAAGAAGCAGTGTGTTGGTTTGACTCAGCCCCACAGTATCTGTATAGATTAGGCACTTCACCAGGCCTTCTTGGTACTTTTATCTAGTAGCTGATTGAATCAGCTATTACATAAAAGTGCCAGAAAGCCCTGCTGAAGTGCCCAGTCTATACAGACATTGGACAAGCTGGGTCAAACTAACACGATGCCTTTTCTGGGCATGCACTGCACTCAGAATGGGGGTACACCAAACTTAAAGTAAAACACCATTTTTTTAATGTCTGTAAGGAACCTTAGAGACTAACTGATTTGGAAAGGCATGAACTTTCATGGGCCACAGAATACTTTATCAGATGCCAGGCACAGACTTGCAGAAAACAGTTTCTATTGATAACACCATCTTTTTGGAAATCCATTCGTAGTATCTGACAAAGTAGGCTCTCACCTACAAAAGTTCATCCTTGTCTGAACAGGTCTAAACTTGTTAGTCTGTAAGGTGCCTCCTGTCCTACCTTCAACAGGACATTAGTGGGATAATGTGGGTTGCACCAACGGAAGTTAGAGTGAGATAAACTAAGCTGATATGGGCATGTTCTTCAAAGATTTGAGGATTGTATTGCTAGACCTCTTGCAATGGCAGTAGCAAGATGAGCAAGGGAGAGAAAAAACCCACGGTAAATGAACATAATATTAGTAGACCTCAGAGATCAAGTAAGGCCAAGTGTCTATCCAACCTGCTCTTAAAAATGTCTGGGGATGGAGATTCCACAACTTCACTATGTAGCCTGTTCCAATGCCTGATCACCTTCATAGCCAGAAAGTTCTTCCTAATATCCAACCTAAATTTCTTCTGCTGCAGCTTGAGGCCATTGCCTCTTAGTCCTGTCCCCTACAGCCCTTCTCCATGCTCTCCTTAACCACCCTTCGGGTACTGAAGACAATTATCAAATCATCCTACAGTCTTCCCTTCTTCAGACTAAATAATCTTAACTTTCATCTTTTCCTCATATGTCTTGCATCCCAGGCCTCTAATAATTTCTGTTGCTCTGTGCTGGACTCTTTCCACATTCTTCTTGGAGTGTTGTGCCAAAAACTAGACACTCTGTGTGATTGCTCAGCAGTGCTGAAGAGAGTGTAAAAATTACTTGCCTTGACTTGCAAGTGATGTTTGTCTTAATACAAACCAGTATACTGTTGTCCTTTTTTTGTAACACAAACACACTATTCAGCTTATTGTCTACTGGAAACCCCAGGTCATTCTCTGCAGTATTGCAGCCTAGTCAGTCATTTTCAAGTCTGTATTTGTGCATACAATAATTCCATTCCAAGATTCAGAGATGTCAAGCTGCATGTGACCTAGCACATGAAGACTGCAAATGTTGCTGACTTCAAATAAAGAATGGCAAGAAAAAAGACTGAGCCCAAGGTTCCACTGATTACTGTCAGCATTTCCCCAGTGCCTGAGCCCCAGTACTGAGAAGACTGCCAAATGTTTGCTTGCTCAAAATAACCATAGATTTTGCAAAGGATTGTTGCTTGTGCTCTTTAGAATCCCTGCTGGGGTGGCACCAGGTCAGGAAGCAACATCATGGAGCAAAAAAGTGAATTTGGCCATGTTAATTAATGGGTTAATTAATACCTATGTGGAATTCTTAGAGGACCTGGATCAGATATATGCTTATGCTTCAACATGACTTGAAACAAGCAATGTCATTAACATACTTAAACCTGGCATCTGCTTGAATTACTTTACTGAAAAGGGATGAAACTGAGCAAAAGGAGCATGACCTCCTCAGATCAAGCCAGGCATGGTAAACAGCAGGAACAATTCCCTAGGTCAAACTATTTTTAATTGATGAGTGCCCCCGTGAGTGTTCTGGACTGGAGAAGAAGAAGGGCTTTATGTGCCCCAAAATCTTGTCTAACATGTCTCCCACCTATACTGTTGGTCCAATAAAAGATATCACCAAAGAAAGCTTGCTTCTTTAGAAAGAATGTCATTTAGAGTTATTTTCTATATGATTTTTAGATTTGTGTCTTTTAGATTATTATTACATTTCTCTAGAACTCTGTTGGGTCATCACTAGTAAATTCTTTATGACTTCTTCACAAAGCTTTTGTTTTTTTACAAGTGCTTATAAGAGACCCATCATAGTGATATCCAGTAAGTTGATTTATAACAGGTGCATCATTTCAAAAGAAAAATGCTGCACTCTGCTTCCCATTGAATACATGAAAACCATTACTGCTTCCTTGAGTTTGATAACAGCTGCTGATCCCCATCACTCATTGTTGTATATTAGACATTTAAAATAGTGTTTTACTTCTACCCACCCATTATGCTCCAGTTTCTTAAGTTTCTCTGCATTTTGTTGTTATGAAATGGAGATGAAGATGGTAACATGTCAATTGCCTGTTGCTATCAGATGTAGCTGTGGATAGCAGGTACTTATCTGAATGGATGCAAGGCCAAACAAAATTAAAATCTATCGACATCTATCTATCAAAATAAAAATCTATCAACTCTAGCAGCAGCCAGAGGTAAGCGGGGCCCCATGGTGGGAGGGACTAGCCCAGCCCAGCTGCAGGGAGGCAGCTAGGCCGGAGCCAAGGAGGGTCTCGCCCCGCCCTGCCCCCTGCTTGGCCCAGCCCCCCAGGGAGAGAGTGAGGGAGGAGAGGGGAGTACTCACCGACCCCTCTCCAGTGAGGCAGGGTCCCCTCAAATCCCAGGCAGGGCCTCCCTTGCCCAGGAGTAATTTGGACTCAGCAGCGGGCCCACTGCACATGCACGCAGTTTAAAAGGGCCCGCCAACACGAAAAAAAACCTCAGTTTGGCCCTGGGAGCAGCACAAGATGCTCGGGTGAAAGCCTGATGCACACCTGCACCCCGAAATTCCCCAGCAACCCCCAACTGCTGCAGAGAGCCCCCACCAACCCCCAGCAGCAGCCAGAGGTAAGCAGGGCCCCATGGTGGGAGGGACTAGCCCAGCCCAGCTGCAGGGAGGTGGCTAGGCTGGAACCAAGGAGGGTATCACCCTGCCTCGGCCCCTGCTTTGCCCAACCCCCCAGGGAGCCATGCAACCAGAGCTGCACGAACAGGCTGCACAAACAGGCACACTTGTTTGCCCAGTGCACGAGTTAGCACAGGAGTTCATGCAGGAGGGTGAGCAGGAGGGCCCAAGGCCCTGCCAGTGCAACCCCTAGGGAAGCCAGTCTCAGCTGTAGCCAGCCCACCAGTGGCATGACACAGGTGGGCATATGCCGCATCCCTCGGGTCCCCTCAGGGCCTGCGGCTTCCCTCTCTGGCTCCTCAGAGGCCTCCACCCAGATGGAGCCCGTGGTTCTGGCCTCCACACAGATGGAGCCTCTGGTTCTCAGCTGCAGGGGCTGCCTGTCACTTTTTCAGGCTCTGGGGTCTGGGAGCATGGCCACCTCCCCTTGTGAGGTCTGCTCCTTTTGGGGTCTTTGGCGTGCCAGCTAGAGGAGCTCCAGGCCACAGTCCAGAGACTGTGTGCCATCAGGGACTGTGAGCAGGAGATTGACTCCTACTGCCAGCCCCTTCACCCCCTGGAGGCGGAGGGTCAACTAAGGTCACCTCCCAGGGCAAGGGAGGACTCAGGGACCTCCCCTTCTGTCCAGCCATGGGGTTGGACCAAGATGATCAAGGGCCCCAAGGCCTGCCGTACCAGGGTCCCTGCCCCGGTGGAGTTTTGCAACAGGTACAAACCTCTTGCAGCCCCAGCAGAGCCTGCCAAGCTGCCAGCTCCCTCAGGCAACACAGGCTCAACTGCAGCTACTGCCCCACTCTCCCCAAGACAGAACGCAAAGTCCTTGTCATGGGAGACTCCATCCTGAGGGGGACTGAGGGGGCAATCTGCCACCCTGACCCCTTAGCCTGGGAAGTCTGCTGCTTCCCGGGAGCCTGTATCTGAGACATTGTGGAGAAGATCCCTAGGCTCCTCTGGCCCACAGACCACTACCCTATGCTTCTTATCCATGTGGGCACCAATGACATGGCTCGAAGCAATCCCAACCAGGTCATGAAGCACTACAGGGATTTGGGAGCAGGGCTTAAGGGGTTGGGGTGCAGGTGATGTTCTCTTCGATCCTCCAAGTCTCAGGCTATGGGCTGTGGAGGGAGAGGAGGATTGAGGTAGTGAACCAAAGACTGCGGCGCTGGTGTCATTGGGAAGGCTTCAGGTTCCATGACCACAGTCCACTCTTTGGTGAGAGAGGCAGTGAGCTGCCAGGAAGGGATGGCCTCCACTTCTCTTCGCTGGGGAGAAGGTTCTTCTCAGCCAGACTGGCTGACCTGCTCCACCAGGCTTTAAACTAAACCTGCCAGGGGATGGGGGAACTACCCCCACTGCTGGCCCCCTGAGCAACCCCTGCAAAGTCAGCAGGCCAAGGCACTCTAGGGAGCCCACCCCTGCCCTAGCCCTGGAATGCTCTGAGGGCACAGCAGGGGCCCCCAAAAGGATACTTGCCTGCCTGTACATGAATGCCAGGAGTTTGGGGAATAAACAAGAGGAACTTGTCCTCCTGCTTAACACAATAAATATGATGTCATAGGGATAATGGAGACCTGGTGGGACTCCACCCATGACTGGGACACAGGTATAGATAGCTATACCCTGTACACGACAGATCATGTGGACAAGAGGGGATGGGGTATAGCTCTCTATGTCAAGGAAAGCTATGCATCCCTGCAAGCCAATATTGGCACCCAGGGTGGACAACTAGAGACCCTCTGGGTGAAAATCCATGGGAAACACGGCACAGGAGACACAATGGTGGGAGTCTATTATAGACCTCCCACCCAGGATCAAGAGCTTGACCAGGAGTTCACCAGGGAATTGGATGAGGCCACACACTCCCAGTCCATGGTTCTCATGGGAGACTAACTACCCGGATATCTCGTGGGAAGAGTGCTCCACCAAATCCAAACAGTCACAAAGTTTTCTCACATGTGTGGATAACCTCTATCTAATGCAAGAAGTCTATGAGCCGATGAGAGGTAAAGGACTGCTCTACCTGGTGCTGCATTTCATAGATTTCATAGACATTAGGGCTGGAAGGGACCTCGGAAGATCATCGAGTCCAGCCCCCTGCCCAAAGGGCAGGAAGTCAGCCGGGTTCATAGGATCCCAGCAAGATGAGCATCCAGTTTACTCTTGAAGGTGCATTGGGGGATGACCTTTTCAGCGACCTAATGATAGAAGGGAAGCTGGGTGACAGTGACCACAAGCTTTTCATCTTCACCATCCGCCGTAAAGCTGACAAGCCAGTCAGTAATATAGAAGTCCTCGACTTCAGGAAAGCTGACTTTGACATGCTCAGGAGGCTTGTCAGTGAGGCCCTAAAGGGCCTCATCCCAAAGGAAAGGGGAGTTCAGGATGAGTGGTTGCTCCTCAAGGGAGCGATCCTCAATGCACAAGCAAAGTCTATCCCATCTTGGAGGAAAGGCAACAAAAGGGCATAGCAGCCCCCTTGGCGCTCCAGGGAACCAACAGACCTCCTACATCTAAAAAGAAAGGCCTACAAAGGAAGCAGGATGGGATCCACCTCCAAGAAGGAATATTCTGCATTGGTCTGGACCTGCAGAGACCAAACCAGGAAAGCCACGGCTGCAACTGAACTCCAACTGGCTACAAGTATCAAGGACAATAAAAATTCCTTTTTTAGATATGTGGGGAGCCGGAGGAAAAGCAAGGGCATTGGACCCCTGCTAAACCAGATGGGACAACTGACAACCGACACCCATGAAAAAGCCAACTTGCTAAATGGGTACTTTGCGTTGGTCTTTCACCAGTCCCAAGGGACACCCCTGCCCATTAAGGGACAGGAAGGCCTGGATGAGGGAGATTCCTTACCCTCCATCAATGCTGACCTTGTGAAGGAACACCTTGAGAGGCTGGATACCTTCAAGTCAGCTGGCCATGACAGCTTACACCCCAGGGTACTCAACGAGCTGGCGAGCATCATAGCCCAGCCCCTGGCATGGATCTTCAAGAACTCCTGGTACTCCGGTGTAGTGCCCAATGATTGGAAGAAAGCCAATGGGGTGCATATCTTCAAGGGGAGGAAAGTGGATTCAGCAAACTACAGGCCCATCAACCTGACCTCTATCCCGAGGAAGGTCTTAGAGAAAATTATCAAAGAGACCATTCTCAACAGACTGGCTGATGGCAAAATTCTGAGGGATAGCCAGCACGGGTTTGTTGCAGGTAGGTCTTGCTTGACCAATCCTATTTCCTATTATGGCCAGGTGACCTATCACCTGGACAAGGGGGAAGAGATTGCTATCATATATCTTGACTTTAAAAAAGTCTTCGATCTGGTATCCCATGATCACCTCTTGGCAAAACTGGCCAACTGCAGCCTCAGCTTCTCCATGATCTGCTGGCTGGGGAATTGGCTACATGGTTGGACCCAGAGAGTGGTGGTTGATAGAAGTCAATCGTTGTGGTGCCCTGGGACCAGTGGGGTCCCTCAAGGCTTGTTCCTTGGTCTTATATTGTTCAACATCTTCACTAATGATGTGGACACTGGTCAGAAGCAGGCTGGCCAAGTTCGCCAATGACACCAAACTTTTGGGGAAAAGCGTCCACACCTGAGGACAGGAGGGCAATCCAGGTTCACCTCGACAGGCTCAGGTAATGGGCAGATGAGAACCTGATGGCATTTAACACTGAAAAATACAAGGTTCTCCACCTTTGGAGGAAAAAGCCGCAGCATGCTTATAGGTTTGGTAGTGCTACACTGGCTAGCATGTCGGACAAAAGGGACTTGGGGGGCATGATTGACCACAAGATGAATATAAGCCTTCAATGTGATGCTGTAGCTAGTAAAGCAAGCAAAACACGGTCTTGCATCCATAGCTGCTTCTCGAGCAAATTCCAGGACATCATTCTCCCATTGTACTCGGTCTTGGTGAGGCCGCAGGTGGAGTACTACATCCAGTTTTGGGCTCCACAATTCAAAAAGGACATGGAGAAGCTTGAGAGAATCTAGAGGAGAGCCGCACACACGATCAGAAGTCGGGAAACAGACCTTATGATGAGAAGCTGAGAGCTATGGGACTCTTCAGTCTAGAAAAGCGCAGGTTCAGGGGTGATCTGGTGGCCACCTACAAGTTTATCGGGGTGCTCATCAGGATCTGGGGGAATGTCTGTTCACCAGAGCACCCCAAGGGATGACAAGATCGAATGGTCATAAACTCCTCCACGACCGTTTCAGGCTGGACATAAGGAAGAACTTCTTTACTGTCCAAGCCCCCAAGGTTTGGAATAGACTGATGATGAAGGAGGTTCAAGCACCTACTTTGAACGCCTTCAAGAGACATTTGGATGTCTATCTTGCTGGGATCCTATAGCCCCTGATAATCTCCTGCCCTTTGGGCAGGGGGCTGGACTCAATAATCTCCCGAGGTCCCTTCCAGCCCTAATGTCTATGAAATCTATGAAACTTTCATTATTATTTAAAATGTTATGCATCTCCCTGCATACAATACTTCCCCTCCCTGTTTTCTTGTATCCTTTATTCTATGGCCCATAATTTCATACTTGAACAATTTCTTGACAATTAGAATTTTGCCCATAAGCTTAAACAATAAAGACAAACCACTTGAAGACCCTATGTCTGAAGAAGGACATTGAATGGAACAGGTCCTGGTTTATGCCTACTGGGTTTTCTCCTTCACAGGCCATTGAGAAGTTACTGTATTCCTAATTACAAGGTTAGTGGTTATAAAGGAGTAAAAAAATCCACAAAGACAAAAGGAAGGGCATAAAGGATTTAAGGAGTCGTCATGGTATGTACTGAGTGGGCACATCTACACAAGATGTCTACTACTTCTGGTTGTTTAAACATGCAGGGCTATTAGGCTGGAGTAAACTAATAAACTCCACAGCAGGGTAGTACTTGTAAGTACTATCCTATTGCTATACTTGTAAATATAAATACTTGTAAACACAAATACAAGCTGGCTAACCTGCCAGCTAGCTCCACAGTGGAGCACCCTCATGCCCCAGACAGCTCCTCTGCAGCACAGTGTGCTGGCTCTGAGCACCCCTGGGCTGGCAGGCTGACCCCCTGGACCCTCTGCCAGCCAGGGCTGCTCTGAACTGGCTCAACATGGTGTGGTCCTGGGTGCATGTGCAAGCGCACTGCCTGGGAGCAATATGTATTACATTAATATGCACATGTAGGTGTGCCCAGTATGCCCTTTAAAAGGCACCAGAATATTTGAATAAGTTTTGTTCTTGCTGTTCTGCAAGTAGCAATTTTGCTTTGCTTCTGTTCTCTCGCCCCTCTGGCTTACCAAGTGCATATTGCACTTCAGTCGTGCCACAAGGAAAAACGTAATGTCTTCACCCAATTAAATAATGCCACTGCTGGCATGCAAACTTTCCTGACTACTGACAGTACATACAAGCATTACATTTACATCACCCTAACCAAAGTTAGGACAATATAAGTGGCTTAGTGTAAAAGCACTCACAGGGATTTGGTGACCTTAAGAATGGTGTGCCCAGTCTAAAGTTAGTTCACCTCAGGGTTGAACTAACTTTAGCACAGTAATGGGTTAACCCAGTCTAGCAATGGTTAACATGAACTAGTTAACACTTTTATGTGTTCACACCACAATCCTGGAGCTGGGAAAGCTCAGTCATTTGCTATAGCCCCAGGGCTATGCTGTTCTTACCCTCCTTGACACTGACCAGGTTATTTCTTCCCCACACCTCCAACCCCCTTCTTTGGACTGAGCAGCCTCCCCCTCACCCACAGACTTGCAGTCTCCTACCAATCCCTGAATACTTGTTCACACCTTCAGAATTTCTGGTAGTAATACAGCTTAAGGGAAAAAATTAAGGCGCAGAGTTTGAGGAAAGAATTGCCTGGAGTTCTGTCCACTTCTGCTCAAAAAGTCACTTAGAGCCTGATTCAAAGCCTAATGAAGTTAACCAGCATCAACAGACATAGAGCATGAGCAGGCCTCTCAAAATGACTGTTGCTACAGACACTAGGGATACTGGAACTGTTATACATGCACTATGCTGTCATCAGGAGCAGCAACCAGAGTGGAGGACCACATTGTTGTGAATCAAATGTGAGGGTTTGGCAGTAGCAGCAAAGTTCAAATAGAAGCTGGTATAAGCTGTGAGTTAGGAGTATTTCATTATTGGCTCAGTCTGGATCACTTTTTGCCAAAGAAAGAATGAACTGCATTCATGTTGGGTGGGCCTGCAAGCTAGCAGAGAGCAGATTTAGGCTAGACATTAGGAAGAACTTCTTCACAGTTTGAGTGGCCAAGGTCTGGAATGGGCTCCCAAGGGAGGTGGTGCTCTCCCTTACCCTGGGGGTCTTCAAGAGGGGGTTAGATAACCATCTAGCTGGGGTCATCTAGACCCAGCCCTCTTTCCTGCCTATGCAGGGGGTCGGACTCGATGATCTATTGAGGTCCC
>NW_005841918.1:3103502-3107602 GCF_000455745.1 Alligator sinensis
TTTCTCTCGGGGACTGTCACACTCTGAGCCTGGAGGATCATCCCCCTAAGGTACGAACATCCCTCATGGACTCCCATATCCTCTACCTTTTGGGCCCTCAGTGCCTCCTCCACTAATCTCCTAAATTCGTTGAAGTTGGCCCTTCTGAAGTCAGGGGCTTTAGTCTTGGTATAAGCCCTCAATACCCTGTGCTGGATGGTGAATTCCAGCAGGCGATGATCACTGTCACCCAGGTGGTCAAGGACCTGCAGTCCCCTCACCAGGTCATCCCCAGTGGCCAAGACCAGGTCCAGCAAGGCATGTCCCCTAGTGGGGCTGTGCACTTCCTGGATAAGGTGGAGGTTCTATATTTCAGCTAGGAACCTACGCGAATGGTCAGACTTGGCTGACTGCTCCTCCCAGCAGATATCTGGGTACTTTAGGTCCCCCATGACAATGACATCCCTAGACCCAACTGCCTCCATAAGCTGCACTGAGAAATCCTGGTCCAACTCAACCCCTTGGCAGGGTGGGCTATAGTAGACACCTACCATAAGATCTCTTTCGCCTTGCCCCCCTTGAAGTTTCACCCACAGTGCCTCTGCCTGAACTTCCTCTGCCCCAAAGCTAATTCTTGATGATGTGAGTTGCTCTTTGACACACAGGGCGACCTCCCCACCCCCGCCTTTCCTCCCAGTCCTGTCCCTTCTATATAGTGTGTATCCCTGAATGCCCACCACCCAGTCATGGGTAGGATCCCACCAGGTTTCTGTCAGCCCCACTAAGTCTGGATTCTTCCATGCTATCAGAAGGCAAAGTTCCTCCTGCTTCCCCCCATACTACGTGCATTAGTGTACAGACATTTGAGGCCTCCTGAGAGTGCACGTACCTCCCCCCTGCTTCCAGGACTGCTGTGTCCATTGTTGCTTACCTGGGTTTCTGTTTCTCTTGTTGCCTTGCTAGTTGGTGAAACATCCCTTCCTCTTCGGGCAGCCCCTTCCCCCAATGAAGCTAGGTTAAAGCCTGCCGAACGAGAACAGCCAACCTAGAGGAAAAAATGCATTTCCCCTTGGGTGAGAGATGTAGTCCATCCCACCCCAGCATGCTCTCAGATCAGAAATATGGATCGTTGTCCAGAAATCAAAAGCCTGCCTTGTAGCACCAGCTCCGAAGATGCCGGTTAACTACACCGATACAGGCCTTATGGCGTCTACTCTATCCACTTACCAGGAGGATGGAGGAAAATACCACCTGGGCTCCCATCTCCTTGAGTTGATGACCCATGGCCTTGAAGTCTTCCATGATGGAGTCAGTCTTACCTTTAGATGCATCATTAGTCCCCACATGGACCACAACTAGAGGGTAATAGTCTGAGGACTTAATGATCTTTGGGATGGTCTCTGTGACATCCCAAATCCTCGTGCCGGGCATGCAGCAGACCTTCCACGACAAGGGATTGGAGCGACAGATTGGGCTGTCAGTTCCCCTAAGGATGGAGTCCCCAATGAACAGAACGCTGCGTCTCTTCTTCCTCAGGGGCTGCCTCTTCACCACCTGTGATGTAGGTGGAGCAGCCTCAATGCCTCTGAGGATAAGTTCTTCTACCCTCTCCTCCCAGGTGTCCAGGGCCGCATACCTGTTCACAAGGGGGATCTGAGCAGGCACAGCAATAATATGAGCCACCTTGGCCCCAGACTTGACAGGAACCTGCTGCCATCATTTAGTTGGGCGTTTTTTGCAGGGGGTCTCTCCTGTGGATTCCTGGCCCTGCAGAGAATGAAAATACATATCAATTTCATCCTCTGCTGCCTGAATCCCCCGCAGCCTGCTCACCTCAGCCTGGAGCTCCGCCACCTGCCCCTCCAGAGCCTGAAGACGGTCATAGGAGGGACAGGCAGGGGAGTCACCAGACCTTATCCCTACTACCGGAGTCCCCACCCAGCTGCTCCCACAGAATGGGGGGCAAGTGGACACCAGGCCCCCCACAGGCTCCGTCTGGGTGGCAGCCTCAGAGGAGCCCTGGGAAGGCGGCACCACCATGGCAGAGACCCTGGTAGCGCTGCAGGTCCTCACCATAGCTTGTAGGTAGTACTTACCTCTCTCCTTCTTGGTGGAGCCTCCTTGCTTCCGAGGAAGACTCGCTCTCAGCTCTGCCAGTGCAAACACTGGTGTGCCCTTACAGAGCGCGCCTGTTTGCGCACACAGCTCAGGAGCACGACTCGGGAACACAGCTCAGCCGAAGAGGGCTCTGGGAGGCTTCCCTTCTGCATCCTCTGCAGATGTGTCGGCTCCTACCCCACTTACCTTAAGGGGATCAGATGTTGCTGCCCCTGCCACTGGTCCTCGGCCTCCACTGCTGGTAAGGGGGACATGTGTGGTGAGAGCCCCACGTGTGCCTGGTCAGCCTCCTCCTGCTCCCTCAACTCCCAACTGATGATCTCAGACACCCAAGTTTACTTGCCAGAACTACAGACAGATACAGGAATGTTGCCAACAGGTGTTTAATATTTGAGCAACTTAGACTGCAAGGTGCATCTGTTGGGAGACTTTGCTACAAGATCATCCTGCAGAGCTGTCTAGGTGCCCTCTGTGCATTTCAGCAGGCTGTCACAGTGAGGGTGGCTAGAAACATCAGTGTAAATCAGGTCCTGTGAACACTACTGTGTAATACAGCATAGGGAATAGGACACCAGGTTACAAAGACACATCCCTGATGAGCAATAAGGAGCTAAGATAAGAGGTAAAATAATTCTGAAATTCAATAAGTAGCTGAAAGACTTCTACAAGATGCATACAGCAATTTCCTGCTGTTGATCGAGTGCAGCTGCTATGCTGCTGAAACAAGATGAGAATGTACAGTACCGCCTCATGCTCCATTTGCGTATAGGTCACATTATTAGAAAATAACTCATGTGAGGAGACGTGCAACCTGATACTGTGGAAGCAATTAAGTTTATTGGCTCTGACCGTGTGTTGATAGGAAGCATACACTGCAAAATCCATATCTCGCCAGCAGAATAACAAAAGCATCACTGCCATTATTGCAGTTGTTGTACCAATTAAAGCAAAGGGGCATCTAGGGAAAGTTATTGGCTATATTAATACAGTGGTGCCTGGTACATGCCTTTATTATTCCATTATTTACTATTTTCATTGACTACAATAAAAGCCCTAAGGTTCTATCATTGGAGGCTATGTGTGGGATTATTAAAATCATTTGAAGTATGGAACCAAGCAGAATTAACACTTGACAGACTTCTGAATTCTCTCTCATATTCTAAATGCAGTTGGATATTTCAAAGAACCAGCACTAATTTACAGTTGAGGGACTACAGAACAGCATTATTGTTGGTCATCTTTGTGACTGCTGCACAGAGTATTAATGTAATTAGGGTAGCTCCTGGCACAGTAAGTACAATTTACCCTGAGGAGTTTCTTGCCAACAGATATTACAAGTCAAACAAAGCATTGGAATGGAATGCATCTAGACAAAGGAAGAGCAATCCAATGTGACACGTATTGTGTATCATAGGGAAGAATTCTATTTCATTTAGTGGGTAACCAAAGTGCAACTTGACACTAACTCTAAGTTACCCAGTTTCATAGATTTCATAGATTTCATAGACATTAGGGCTGGAAGGGACCTCGGAAGATCATCGAGTCCAGCCCCCCGCCCAAAGGGCAAGAAGTCAGCTGGGGTCATAGGATCCCAGCAAGATAAGCATCCAGTTTGCTCTTGAAGGTGTTCAATGTAGGCGCTTGAACCACCTCCGGTGGTAGGCTGTTCCAGACCTTGGGGACTCGGACAGTAAAGAAATTCTTCCTTATGTCCAGCCTGAAACAGTCTTGTAGTAGTTTATGACCGTTCGACCTAGTCATCATCCCTTGGGGCGCTCTGGTGAACAAACGTTCCCCCAGATACTGGTGGTCACCCCTGATAAACTTATAGGTGGCCATCAGATCACCCCTGAGCCTGCGCTTTTCCAGGCTAAAGAGCCCCAGGGCTCTCAGCCTGTCATCGTAGGGTCTGCTTCCCTGACCTCTGATCATGCGCGTGGCTCTTCTCTGCACTCTCTCAAGCTTCTCCACATCCTTTTTGAACTGTGGAGCCCAAAACTGGA
>NW_005841918.1:3109808-3141704 GCF_000455745.1 Alligator sinensis
GCAAGTGCCCCCTGGGGGGCTCCTTCCTTGCCCACAGGTTTTACTAGGGCTGGGGCAGGGGTGGGCTCCCTTAAGTGCCTTGAACTGCTGGCTTTGCAAGGATTGCTCAGTGGACCAGCAGTGGTGGTAGTGCCCCCGTCCCCCAGCGGGCTTATTTTAAAGCCCGGTGGAGCAGGTCAGCCAGTCTGGCTGAGAAGAGCCTCCTCCCTAGGGGAGAGAGGTGGAGGCCATCTCTTCCCAGCATCTCGCTGCCTCTCTCGCCAAAGAGCGGGCTGTGGTCATGAAAGCCAAAGCCTTCCTGACGACACCAGCACTGCGGTCTTTGTTTGACCACGTGGATCCTCCTATCCCTCCTCGGCCCATAGCCTGAGACTGGGAGGATCGACGAGAACACCACCTGTGCCCCCAGACCCTTTAGCCCCGCTCCCAAATCCCTGTAGCGCCTCATGACCCGGCTGGGAGCGCTCCGAGCCGTGTCATTGGTGCCCACATGAATTAGAAGCATGGGATAGTGGTCTGTGGGTTTGAGGAGCTCTGGGATCCTCTCCGCAATGTCCTGGATGCGGGCCCCTGGGTAGCAGCAGACTTCCCGGGCTAAGGGGTCGGGGTGGCAGATTGCCCCCTCCGTCCCCCTCAGAAGGGAGTCTCCCACAACAAACACATTACGTTTTGTCTTGGGGAGAGCAGGGGCGGTAGCTGCAGTTGGGCCCATGTTGCCTGCGGGAGCTGGCAACTCAGCAGGCTCTGCTGGAGTGGCAAGAGGTGCGTACCTGTTGCTCAGCTCCGGCGGGGCAGGGGCCTTGGTGCGGCGGGCCTTAGGGCCCTTGACCACCGTGGTCCATGCCCCTGGCTGACAGTTATTTTGTAGAATTGTGTCTATTGCCCATTTTGGGCACCTAACTGCCTCCATTACAAGCATAGGATCACCCTCTGGAAATGCACATACATCTCCCTATTCTCAAAAAGGAGGCATTAACATGCCCCGAGAGGATTATAAAACAGCTCCTGCACAACAATTGGGTAACTCAGAGTTAGTCTCAAGCTACAACTTTGTCATCTTTTACTATAAACCAGGGTGTCGTGGTGCCCTAGAGCCATGACATCCTTTTGAACGACACAATAGGAAGAGAGGAAATAAGCAAGGTAAGTGCAGGCTCCAATGAGGTGGAGGATTTCTTCTTGTCACTCCTCTGTCCCACATACACTGGAGGGCAAACTCTTCCCTGCCTTCTGCTCCTCCTCTTTCCTGCCCCCCTTCAGGCAAGTAAGCACTATATAAAATACATTCGTTTTTGAAGAGGGGTGCCACCCAATTCATAAAAGTTATAGAGGCTTGCCTTGAGTCTGCAGACCACTACTGTGGATTGAGAATTATTGGTCTAGGTGAATTAGCCATCTGTGATACGCAGCAGAATTCTATAAATGGTTATCACTTTGTGTACTATGCAAATATAACTATTTATAGTCTGTACTTGCTGAACATTGGCTATCAGCCATGCTTTATGGACATTTTTCAGGATAAATATGTTGACCCTGAAGGTATAACATTTCTGGATCTTCTGGGGTCCCTTCCAAAATGATGCTGATAGTTTGGAAAGGATTCAGAGGAGTGTAATAAAAATGACTGCAGGTCTGGAAAACTGCCTTGAAGTAAAAGACTACAGAGCCCCAGTGTAGTTCATTTATGCACTAGAAGATTTAGAGGCAACTAGATCATGAGCTAAAAGTAACTACATGGGGAAGAGATTCCTGGTATTATATTGCTCTTTAATTTAACTCAAAAAGATGTAATGGCTAGGGACAGAAGTTACACATTAACCCATTTAAGTGATCAGAAACTGGTTTAAACCTGTACAAGAACAGAAGCTCAGTGCACATAAACCAGTTTCAAAATGGCTGAAACAGGTTCAAGATAAACCTGGGTCAATGTAATATCAGAATTAACTGATTTGGGTCAAAATGGTTTATGAAACTTCTGACCCAGACCCCTTCCAGGTTCAAATTAAATCACAGTCCCCCAGCATGCTTTCCAGCCCTGGGCTGTTGCTGTACTGTCTTCTCCAGAGAGCAGGGTTGATCCTCCCCCCTGCTCCCTGGCTGGAGCAATAAGGGCTGGCTGACAAAGGGGTGGGGGTGACCAATCCCAGCTGGGGATACAGCCCAGTCTATAGGGGAAAGGCTGCCCCACCCCAGCAAACCCCAGCTGGGGTCTGAGGCCAGGGATGGGGGTTAAATACCCCTTCCCCCACTCAAACTTACTGGTGGCTGCAACTGTGGGCTACAAATCCCAGAGGCACCTGGAAGCAGGAAGAGGGAGTGATGAGCAACCCCACAGAATCCTGCTATTATAATTCTAGACTGCAAATCACAGATACTTCAGGGGCAGGAGGAAGAGGAAGTGAACACACAGCCAGAGAGCCATGCTCTAGTGCCCCCAGGCTTCTGGCCTGAGCCACTGCAGTCATGTGGCTGCATTTCCTGAATCAAAGATAAATGTCTGTTCACTTCTGTTTCCATTTAATCTGTGCATCTTAGACTAACCTGCAAAAACTGAATCAATTCAGCCTCAGGTTTTTTGACTGTCTGTACTTAGCCCAAGAGATTCAGTGTTGGAAACTAAAGCTAGACAAATTCAAACAAGAAATGAGGCACATATTATTAACAATGATGATAGCTAGTCATTGGAAGTAGTTTCTGAGGAGCATCATCTTGCAGTCTTTAAATTAAGATCATTAGTCTTTTCTAAAAGACACTCTGTGTCTGAAAAATACGTTTTGAAATTACTGATAAGAACCTCTGGCTTCTGCTATGTAAAAGATCAGACTGAATGACTGTAATATTCCCTTCTGGCCTTAAAAATCTATCTTCTTCTTTGGCAGTCCCTCCCAGTTGATGATGATTTTCTTCATAAGGAGTGTCTTATTTGTGTGTCCAAACATGGCTAATAAGGCCTATCCAAGATCAACAGAATCCACTGCAGCTCGGACATGTGTTTTCATGTAGGGTGGGTGGTGCTGGATTCTTGATTTGGTCCACAACAAGCTGTTTCTGCCACTCCTGCTTTCCCATATCTTGTTGTTGTCGGGAGTTTTCAAAGTACTGAGATCCCTGCCACAGGCTTTTCCCCCATTTTGGGTGGCTCTGGGCAATAGCCTCCCACGAGTTGACATAGATGCCACATTTTTTATATATTGGCCTTGACAATGTCCCTGAAGCTCTTTCTCTGCTCTCCTCTTGATCATACACCTTGGCTGAGCTGGGAGAATAAAACTTGCTTTGGGAGTCTGGAATCGGACATCCAGATGACACGGCCAGCCAAAGAAAGTTGATGTTGAATGTTCATCACCTCACTACTCGTGGTGTTTGCTTGCAGGAGGATGCTAATGTTGATGTGTCTATCTTCCCACTGATTGGAGGATCTTCCACAGGCAGTATTGATAGTACTTCTCCAACAACTTTAGATGACACCTGTATGTTGTTCATGTCTCAGCTCCATACAGCAGGGTGGGGATCGTGAGCTATGTAGCGGATCTGATGTCACAATCTCGAGCACCCATTTCTTCAGGCATCCAAAGGCTGCACTTGCACATTTGAGATGATGTTCGATTTCTTTGTCAGTGTTAGCCTTCTGTAAGAGATGCTGCTGCTGCTTGATCCATGACTACTTACCCCTGCTTATATCACAGCCAACCTTCCCTAATATTCATTCTACTATCCATCACCTGTGAACACACTGGGTAGCAGTACAGCTCTGCCCCACAGCTTAAACTCTATAAGAATGTCAAGGAGTACAACCTGTTTGGCTATACTCTGTCTGATGATAAAGTTAGTATCTGAACACTACCTGTAACTAAACAGTTAGTAGAAAAACTCAGCAGAATAGCTGTGGAATATATGGAACCAGTAGGCAATGGATAGGATTTTACCTAAACTGAACATTGAAAGACATTATATTGATATAGCTCAGTTTAAATTTATAGAAGTTACCCTGTAGAGTTTTGATAATTGGAACACTACTTAAAAGGTTTTGTTTGGGGCTTGTTTTCCTGTTTGGCTTAGAAAAATGTTTAACACTCCCTAAACCTGTTTATCTATGCTGTCTTCCTTTCTTGGATAAAAATGAAACTGAATATCAAGTGGATAGATGATTTTTGAGTATTTCTGATAGAAAGAACTTTATATATTCAGAGAAATATTCCTTCTGTTTACAAAAATTGCTGTCACCCAATCAGAGGACAGGAACCGTATCATTCAACATAGGCGACCAAACACGATTCAGATTATTAATTCCAGATACCACACTTGCAACATACTGTGAGCCATCCATGTGTTCAAAAGAAATACATTTTGATCAAAGAAAATTAAGTCATATACTTGAAAGTAAAAATTACCCTACATCCAAACTTTTGGTATCATGGTTGGATACCACAATGATAATGGCACAAAACAAATTCTAATGGGTATGTTTAGATAAAAAGCTATTAAAAAATACTTATTCCTTATTAACTATTCTTGATCATCTCCCTTGTTTGGACCCCTTTATTCCAGAATAAGAGTGTATTATTCTGAATTAGTTTAATCTGTTATGGAAGTGGATCAAGAAAATGTGGAAAAAAGAAACACTTACTTCAGAACAAGGGTATCCAAACAGGATTAATAAGAAATGGATATTCCAGTCAAATCATGTTTTCTCCCATCCATCGGCAACAATGGGGATAAATGTTTTAGTATTAATAGAATGTTGATCATAACTCCTTTGCTTGAATCTACAATATCTGGATTCCAGTTTGTTCTTCTAGCCAAGTGCCATCAAGCTTGGGCCTGTTTATCTAAACACAAAAGGAATTACGTGTTTTTAGTCCAGGTTGGTCACTCAAATATATACCTTACCTTAACCATAATTAACTTTCCTTTATAAATAAGCCTTAGGATAGGCAGTAGTACAAAGTTATTCCCCACAAGAAATTTGCATAATCATTTATTAGGAATTGACATTACAATGCATGAACTTTTAACTAATTAAGGTCCCTTTTATGTTAGTTTGAACATTTACATGCTAAATGAAAAAAGCAGAAATAACTTTATCTTCCACCATTTCAATTGAAAGAAAGACTTGCTGGCCTGTTAGACATTGTAAAGGAAACCTTCTCTATTTGTGGGTTCAGAATTTGCGGTTTCAAATATTCATGAATGCCAAACCCGCAACTTAAATACACTTACAGGAGCTCCCCTGGAGCTCTGAGCTTGCCGCCGCCAGGCTCCTGCCGCTGCTGCCGCCACCGCCACTGGACTCCTGCTGCCGCTGCCACATGGCTCGGACCGTTGCCATTGCAGCCATGCCCCTCTGCTGCCAGGGGCACTGTGTTCATGAATGCAGATGATGTTCATGAATGCAGTGCCGTATTCACAGATGTCTCTATTCACAGGGATCTACAGAATGTATCCCCCGCGAATGGCGAGTGTCGCCTGTGGTCATATTTAGAGATGCTGAACTTAGTATTAGTTCTACTGAGTTTACAGGAAATGTGTGTGATAAGAGTACCCAATATTAGAAATAGTTTCCTAATTGTGAGTATATATTTCCACTTTACAGTATGATTCCTAGCTACACCCCATTAAAAACCCCAAATTAACTGTATTTTTGTAGTTTAATATTTTCATACATCAGCTAACCTCTTCATTCTTGCTCTTACTCAATACTTTGTCATTATGCAGATTTATTCTTTAAATCTGTCCTTACATACTACCCTTGCTATATATATTTTTGGCAGCTGAAGTCTCATACTATAGGTTTAGAAAAGGGATTGGGAAAGGCTTCAACCATAATCCAATCTATGAGACTGAACAGTTTACAGAAACGTTACAAAAATTAAGTCATGGCCAGATCTTGGTGCATACTAAATGATACCAAGTGTTATGTTATTAAGGTAAGGTAGTTTTCTGGATGCAGGTTGGGTTGTTTTCTTTTTTGCTAAGACATCACATTGCAAATGAAGCTCATGTCTAATTCATGACCATTATCGCCCAAAAGTATTTTTCAGCATTGCTGATTTTCAACTCACTTCCACTGGTTTTAATGGAGGTGAATTAGCTTGTTCTTTTTTCCAGACTGAATCTCATTTAAGGCTAGAAAATACCAAAACCACAGTCAACAATGAAATGTAGTGCCTCTCCGGAGCCCCCTGAGGAAGGGGCATTGCTGCTTGAAGCACTCTCATTCCCTGCTCACTAAGTTATAGGAGCAATAAATTGTAGGGTGGCACTGCAGCTCATACCCTGACCCTCCCCATTCCCTCTCCACTCAGCCTGAACCATTCTGCTGCTGTCTATTAGTCTATATTGCCCTGTGTGGAGAAACAGCTTATTTCATCCCCTTAATTCTGGCTGCATTTCTAAATTTACCAGGGAGTTTTGTATTGTTTTATTGTATTGTAATGTTAGCGTATGAAGTTAGAGAGGGCAAACCATCTGTGGGGCTGCTGTTCTGCCTCCTGCTGACCAGCAAGGCAGTAGTTGGGCAGAGCCTAGCTATATGATGAGCAAAAAGACCCAAACTATTCTTCTGAAACACAGGAGAAGCCACTGCCAGAAATGAATCTGCTTCTGTCCCTTTTTACTCTCAGCTGACAGAAACCTCTCAATCTTATCCGTAATTTATTCAGCCCTACAGCCACTATTCTCAATAGATGTTTGGTGAAAAGTTTTGTTCGTGTCTCTCAAAATGTCCAGAAATTCTAAATCAAGTGTATTATCTGCATCTAAGACATACAAAAAACTAGAACTCTTGGTTCCAAAATGATACCTTTTATTAGACCAACTGGAAAATGGCAAGACAATTGTCCTTTTCTGCAAGCTTTCGGGATCAAAGTCCCTTTGTCAGGCTCTGGGAAAAGTGTAGATGGTACAAGATGGAAAAAAGTCCCCATAGGTAGGAAATAAACTTCATTTTTGCACAGAGGGAGCTGGAGATGGAAGTCTGTCCCTCTAGGTCCATGAGAGTGTCTTTGTGATCTGTGCTGAGTAGCTCTTTGATGTTTTGATGAGGTAGAATTCCTTCTTATCTGCATCTATTAATTTGTAAAATAATGTCTGGCACAATTTTTTCTTTACAAGCCCATGCTGTTTACTGATTATTGGTGTCTTATTTCTATGATGTTACATAATATATCGCTTTAGCAGATGTGGGCAGACACAACAAAATTCAGAAGTGGATCTCATGCTCTAAATGTAACTCCCTTTGCCAGGTCTTCACTAACCTAGTCAGTTAACTCACCTAAAAGCTGGCCTGTTTACTGTTCCTTGGCTCCAAAGGGTTCCTTTTCCCCTGCTGTGGGATAAACTGAACTACAAACTGACCAACAAACTGCCTGCAAACTGCTTGTTCTTGTTTGCTGCCTGTTTACTGGCTCCCCAGTCACTTGGGGAGTCTCCTTTTATATCCTGCTGGGCCTAGACTGGCTCCACCCCCTCATTAGGGCTTCTATCAGGCACAGGCAGCAATCACCAATCACCGTGAATGACTGGTGCCTCCCAAGACTGGGGGGGTGCACAATTTGTGGGTGGCGGCATCAGTGGTGGGGTGGCAAGTGATAACTGCAAATGGTGAGCAGTGAGTGGCAAGCAGCAACCTCCCACAGAAGCTGGCAGTGGCGGCCAATCTCAGGGGGGGCACATGCCCCCCCCGTGCCCCTCCTAGGTGTCATTTCTATGCATCTAACTTACAATTACAAATCTATTTTCTGCTTGCATTAATATACTTCCCATTAACAAAGTATGCAAGAAGCCTCAAACATTGTTTACGTAACAATTCAACAAATCAAACTCTATTTGCACCATTAATATCATGTCATGGGTAAGAGGGAAGGCTGTAGTGTCAAATGCCAAGATAAACATGTTAGTTCATGATTTTAATTCCTAAAGAATATTCCCCACAGACAATGTGACACTAGGTCCTGGGATCTTTTTATTCAATTTGACAATGCACTGTACTCTTGAACTAATAATTTTCTTCACTGTTTAAGGCCTAAGCTATCTTTCTCATAGGCTGTGTATGTGGATTCATTTTCCTTAACATGTAATGTGTACCAGAACTGACTCTGAGGTGCTTCAGCTAGAGACCCTCATTCTAAATTGCTTTTCCTCAATAGTTTTGAATAAAGAATCAGGAAACTCTCTGATCTTTTAATTTTTTCTTAGAGCCAGGTACCTTACCTGAAACCATATGTGGCAATGGAAGTCTAATGAGCTTAAATCATTTGAGTTTTAACTCCATCAGTCATGCCACTAAATTCATTTGTCACACTGTGAATACATTTGGTATATTTATCCTGAATTATAGCACCTCTTTATGAAATTGTAGCAGGTTGGGGACCCAAGGGTGGCTGTGATACCCCACAATGGTTCTGTGACCACTCCTCCCCTAGGGAACCTTCCCTTCTCACCTTCCATGCCTTGATGGAATATAATAATAACAATACGGAGGCTGCCCATGGGCCTTCATGTGGTCTCAGTCCAAATGGACCCCCACTGGGGTTCCTAGGCCCTTCACTGGGCTCTGCTATGGCTGTGCTGCTACAGAGTACCTAAAGACTTAGGGGCTAATTGCATGGCTCCAAATCCTTCCCTATACCACGCTCCAAGACTCATGGATGCTACAATTTATTTGTTGTTTCCTGTTGGGGCTTCAGTCTCCCCAGCTTCCACCCCTTTACTCTGGCTAGGCCTTGTAACCCAGACCCACTGTGTCAGACCTGGCTTTGAGGTACTAGCTCTGGTTCATTCCTTCTGTTCACTGGGCTCCTGGCCCCTGTCTGCCAGGCCCCAGGCTCCTGTGTGACTGCACCCCTCACAGGCACCGGGCCCCTCGTCCCTGTGTGGCTGCACCCCTCTTGGGAACCAGGCCCTTGGCCCCTGTCTGGCTATGTAGCCTCACACTTTGTCCCTCTCCAGGCTCAATAGTCACTCAAGCCTTGATCCTGCCCCTGACTTGACTCAAAGTTTGCATGCCCCTTGGGCACTAATGGGACCATCCCTAAGCTAACCTATCTCCAGGCAGCTGCTTTTGCTCACATTCAGCATGGCCCCGGCTGCAACTTCATAAATCTGTGTGTGCCACAGGACATTTTCTACTACACACCTATTCTTGCACAGGATGTTCAAATTGTCCATGGAAGCCAGGACTTTGGCTTGTTCCTCACTTCCCCTGGGGATCTGGACTCCAGGCTCCTGCCTGATGTGCTGAGCCAGGGGTTCGATGGTGCAGATGAAGAGGATCAGGGAGCGTGGGCAGCTCTGATGGACCTCCAACTCTATCACGATCCACTCGCTTAGGAAACCGTTTACCAGCACCTCGCTGCTTATGTCCATGTACAGCGTCCTTATCCAGCTGGTGAAAGTTGGAGGGATGCCCACCCCCGGCAGGGGCTCAAAGGGGAACCAATGTGCAACTCTGTCATAGGCTTTTTCCAGATCCAGATTCAGTACAACCATCTTCTGTCCACTGTCTCATTCCAGCTGAAGCATGTCTCTCAATTGCAGCAGAGCTCTGTGGATCTGGCATCCTGGTACTACATGACTGGTCCTCATGGATGACAGATTTAAATCGCTCAGCCAAGACCTTCGCCATCAGTTTATTGTCAAAGTTCAGGGGGGTAATGGGCTTCCAGTTCTTCAAATCCTCCCTCAGACCCTTCTTGTACAGGAGTCACAAGGCACCTGCCCATCCCAGCCCCCAGGCGCCCCTCCTGCAGTCACTCCTGAGAAAGCTCTAGCAGGTCAGAGCCCACCAGGTCCCAGAAGATCATGTAAAACTCCTTGGGTAGGCTGTCTGACCCAGGAGTCTTACCATCCCCGGAAGGTCTTCTCAATCTCCTCCAGTGTCCACTCTTGCTCCAGCTGTTGCTGCTCCTCCTCTCTGAGGGCCTGGGTAAGCCCCTGCAGGCACTGCTTCCTGGCCCTCCAGTCATTCAGTGTAGAGCTCCTGGTAGAAAGCAGCCTCCATGTTAGCATGCCCTCCTTCGAGCAGTGCTCCGCTCCTGCTCTGTCTCTCAGGCATATCATGGGCTTTTCTTTGCTCTTCTTTAGCCTGGTGAAATAAGCAGACCACTCCTCCCCCTCCTCCACCCATTGGGCCCTAGCCTGGAAGGTCTTTTTCCTCTCAGTACCAGGCACCAATCTGGGCCTTTGCCTCCCATGTCCTCCCTCACATTCCAGCCCACTGCTGCCTGCCTGTGCAAGGCCTACAAATTACAGGTGAGGTACTCATGCTGCCTTCTGTGGAAGAAAGCTTACCACTTGCCAGCCTGCTGGATGAAGCCTTTGGTCCTGTCTTTGATGCTGGCCCATCACTGTTTGGTTTGGGTACAGGGCCTTTAGGGTCCTCCAGCCTGCATATTGCTCTCTGAACCTGTGCTGGGTCTTCATGTCTTCCAACAAACTGGTGTTTAGCTTCCACATCCCTCTGCCCCTTTCCAGCTGTCCTCCCATTTCAGCCTGGATTGTGAGGAGGTAGTGGTCCGAGAAACAGACGGGTGTGGAGCGGGCTTCCTTGCTCTCCACTCCTTGGGGAGGAAGACAAAGTCTATCCAGGTCTTGTTTTCTCCTGTGGGGTCTACGCACATGAAGTTCCCCAAAGGACCTTGGGCTTCTTTACCAGCATCTACTAGGCTATGGTCCTGGATCAGTCATTTCAGTTGCCTAGAGGATCTATCCATGCCTAACTTCTGGGCACCACTGACTCTGTCATTCTTGCTGATGACACAGTTGAAGTCCCCTGCTATTATTACCAGCCGGCTACTCAGCATTGCTTTGGCCATGTTTTCTAGAAACTCATACCTTGCCTTGGGGTAGGCTGGCACATACACGCATAAGACTTCAAAAGTTATCCCATTTGCTTCCACACTAACCTTACCACAAGAATACATTAGAGCACTCTATCTGAATAAGGTATATGGTAGGGCCCGTTGTGCACAGTACCCTTCAGGCATGACTTTTTTCCAAGTCATGGTGAGCCACTATAGTGAATACATTTTTACTTCCTCTTCATTCCCACAGTTGAGCTGCACCTTTCTTTCCCATTTTAAATCATTCATGTTTGTTTAACAGCCTTAAATGTCTGGCAGAGGTCACCAAATGAGGCTTCAAACAGTTCACCCAGAATCCCTGTCACCCCTTTCTCAGCCTGAAGCATATGACTAGCGGCCCTGGCCTCCACGAGGTGGAACCAAACCAGGTTGCCCTGTGCCTCAACTGCATATACATTTTTGGGGGATCCCAGGATTCCTGACAAGAACATTCAGTTCCATTTATGAGTGGGAGGGTAATTAGCACATGTGCTAAAACTTGCAGCAGCTTCAGAAAGATAAAATGAATTAATTCCAGATATATTAAGTCTATGGGTAAGTTGCCTATATGTCAATTACTACAGGTATGATTATTTCAATGTCAGTGTTTTCAAGTTTGCTCCTCACTTTCATATGCTTAGTTAGAAAAGAGTCTGATAGTAAGGAGGAAGAATGGGCTGCAGGGGGGAGAAGTTGGGAGGGTCAGGGTGCTACCTAAACTCCCAGATTTAATTTCCTTGCTGTGGCAGTGGGAGGGAGAAAAAGTCAAGAGAAACCTTCAATGGTTATATTCTATACCTGGAAAATTATAACAAATTTATATATTTTCTGTATATAAGAATCTAATTATTGGGGGTCATTTTATATTTGAGTAAATTCAGTTTTACATCAACATAAGTACTTATTGAATATGTGTACCATGTATTCTGCTATTAAAGAAAGTTGGAAAAGGATTTTTTATCCTGTGGGAAATATCTCCATTTCAAAGTTTGTTTTCACCAAAATTGAGGCAGAAGGTAAAAATGTGGGAATTTTCAGAGGAACTGTAAGCTGGAAATAGTGGTATTCAAAAGCATCAAAATAATTCACAATGGAAACAGTATATTTTACTTTGTGTGATTTGATATCAAAGTAAAAATAAATGGTCATATTTGGCTTTGAATGGTTTAAATTTTACTCTCAAATAATGTTAAAATTCACATTCTCACAAAACATTTCAACTTCAATGAAATCTAATAGCAGCCATGTCTAGTTACTGTGTATTCTTTTAAGAATGGTGTGACATATGCTGAATGGAAAAAGGAAAGTATTCTGTTTTATTACTGTAGATAAGGCAGGGTAGATTTGCATCTTTATAGACTAACTAAATCAGAGATATATAGCATAAGGTTCCCTAAGCAGAGCATTTGCTTCCTCAGATGCTGTGAAGGGATTCTTGGGAGCAGAGCTGCTAAATAGCGAGCAGTGATTAGAATATAAAGGGTATGGATGTGGGGAGGAAAAAAGAGGGGGAACTGCTAGGATAGGCAAGGTGTGTAGGAGAGTGAAAAACAAAGCAGTTAACCCATTTAAGGGCTTAGGGAGGGTGACCATATGGGACAATGTGAAATCCAGAACAGTGTGAAACCCAGGACACTGCTTCCCCCACCCCCTCCTGCCACCAACTCTCTCTGCCTCTCAAGTCAGCTGCACTGCTGTAGCAGATGTGGGGTAGGAGTGATGCTGTGCAACTCTGGTTTTACTGTTCAGGCAGCTAAAGGAGTCAGTGGCCCGTTCATGATCAATTGGTGTTTACTGCACAGATGGTACCAATCATCTCCCCTTTTTAATGATCATTCCATTAATGGTCAATCATATTAACCTATTTTAGAGCAATTTTGCTCTCTGCTACGGCTTCCTATTTCATAGCTTATGCCATTCTGCCTCCCTGCCCTATGCTTGGGATGTTCATTTTAATTTTTGCTGGCCGGCATCACAGACAAACTGAGCCCTATGGTCACCCTACATATTGGGCTTATAAAAGCTAATCCAAGTAATGGGATAAGAATCCATAATCTCATTTTAGACCATACTTAACATAACCTAGCCTGTGGAGGATTTCTTGTTCTGTAATTCCCCATTAAAGTTGTTTTGTAAAGTGTTGTTGTCTAAGAACAGCCACTCTGAGGTCAGCGGTAGAATGCCCAGGGACGTGAAGTTTTCTGCCACAGGCTTGAATGTCTTTCTGGTACTGGTGTCAAATCAGATCAGCATTCATTCATTCTTACATATAGGGATTACCATGCCTGTCCACTATAAAAATGAATCAACACCAGCCTGACATCAGCACCAGAAATATTCCGACTATCCAGAATAATTTTGTAAGCTTTTCCACCTCACTATTAGCTCCCTTTTCTAGATCATTAATGAATGTGTTGAACAGCATAGATCACAGCACAGAGCCCTGAGGAACCCCAATTTTTTCATTCGTCCACCCGGAATAATGGCTGGTTAGTCCTACAAGTTTGTTTCTGAGCTTTAAACCAGTTTTTGATCCAGGAGAGCACCTTCCCTCTGATCCCGTGAAAGTTTTAATTTCTTTAAGTGCCTTTGCGGAGGGATCTTGGCAAACCCATTTGGAAGTCCAAATGCCTCATGGGCTCCTTCACTGAGAAGGGAAAAGGTTTTGTTTCAGAGAAATCCTTAATTGCCATTCTGGACCAGCTTTTACCAGAATGAATTGCTGCAAGTATGGTTTTACCTATGGATAGGGGGATATGGCTATTGTCTGGGACAAAGTTATTAGCAGCATAAGTGCCAAAGTATGGGATTTTATTTATGGGAGTTGCTTTGCTTTCATTTTAACCTCATTTTAGTAGTCTGTGGTGGTTTTTTGGTTAGTGGTATTCACTGGCTGGCTGTGCTAGCTGGAGGGTTTATTGATTTGTTTGTTTGTTTTACCTCTGCAAAATTCCTATTGATTTTCTGGAATGTCTCTATTGAAATTAATATATTTTCCCCCAAACTCTGCTTTTCATATGACCATTGACAACAGGCCAAAGGAAAACATCATGACTTTTCATAGATTTTTGCATGATTTATTGATGTAAATATACTGTAAATAACTGATCAGACATTAAAGGGCAAAAAAAAATCTTTAACAATTTGAAAATGAACAGGATAACTAGAATACACAGTCATCACTTTATATTTTATGTCATTCAGATCTACTGTCAGTTTTTTTCATATACAAATTCACCTTGTTCTGTAATCATTAAATACCTAGAAATTTTGCATAATGAAACGTGCTATTTACACTGTGTATGACTCACAGGTAATTACAAATAAAAAGTATACAAAATAATTAAAAGGCATTGTTGCATGAAAAGCAGAAAGATACATTGGATGTTCTGATTAACTATAAATGCTTAAATACTTGTACATGGACTTCTACTCTCAAATTGCTAGTGATAATAAACTTTATATTTGACCTTTTTGATCAGGAATGCTGGTTCCTATGCCTGTACTACTGGAGAAGGGAAAATATGTCCAGACATTATGAGTCACCATAGGAAACATTTCTGGAACTGTACAGGTTGAGATGCATTCATATTAGAAAACAAAAATAAAATATTTGACATTGCAAAATAAGCAATTTAAGTCATGCCGTACAGATACATCTGGCATTGTAAATAAATGTAACATAGATAGAGCATCTTAAAAATAAGCAATTTGCTTGGCATATCTGTATCATAAAATAGCAGATGTACAATATTATTTACAGAGCAAACCAAAGAGATAATACTCCCAAAAACTAGCGCAAACAAGTCAAGTAATATTGAAAACCACAGACCTGATTCATAAATTATATATTCATGTAGTCTTCTGTAGGAGAGAGATTGAGTTTAAAAAGCTGTCTTCTACATCTCTAACATATCTGAAATGCTATGTTGGAAATCAAATTTCTAGTTCCCTTCCACAACCACCCAAAATGAGGTATATGTATGGAATGGCCCTGATTCTTACTGGTGTAGTCTTATTGGACCCTGTCCATAGCACATTAAATTGAAATCTTCCCCTTAACTTCAGCGGACTTTAGGTGAGGCCCATAGACTTCAAAGTGTATTATGTTATCCACAGGCTTAAATGAGCATAATAACAATATAAATGATGCATGTAATGAATTCTGAATGTCAAATATTAGATGTGGAAAAGTTCCCTTCTGTTATTACCCAGAATGATTTACATATTAACCTACATAACATTAAATAGAATTTATTTATAAGAGCAACCCCATTGAAACAATAGGTTTACTTGTGTGAGTAAATGTTACCTAGTAAATGTAGAAATTGCAGGGTCAGTTCATAATAGGTCACCTGTTCTGCTCTGCAGCATGACTGCCGTATAGTTACAAGCTCAAGCTTTAGTCATGAGACTCCCATCGACTATAATAGAAATCACATGACTTTTGTTTGGTAAGGACTAAAGCTAACAGCAAGTTTAAGAGGCAGGAAGGTGAATAATATTTGCATCCCAAGATGTCTAATATGCTAGTATTTTTACTGGGCCAGGTTTTTAGAGTAGTACCCTACTGTTTGAGATTTAAACAAACAACCAATTATATAGTGCTGCTCTATTAACCTAGAGTGCTGACACATGGTTCAAATCCACTAAAATTTAAATCAGTGATACTTAACCAGGGTGCCATGATTTACACACATGACTTACAAATTAAATCCAAAGGTTTTAAATAAGAATCCAGTGTGTTAAAAACATTCCGACCTTTTGTAGTCTGAATTTTCTGCAAAAGAAGAATTGCTCTATTATTTTTCTGTTGTCAAAATGCTAGCCTGACGAAGGGTTTTTGAACTCAAAAGCTTGCTTAATAACTATTCTCCAACTATTTGGGTTGGTCTAATAAACGATATAAAATTCACCCAACGAACCTTGTCTGCCTATGTCCTTAGACCAACACGGCTACAACCTACACCCCTGAAAATTAAGCTGGCATTTTCAGAGAACTAAGAAAGCTAAGCTGGCATTTTCAGAAAACTAAGCTGGCATTTTCAGTAAGTTACTGCACAGTAAGCAGTTTTTAGGCTGGCATCTACATGTGCAGGCTTTGAAGTGCAGTAACGCTGTGTGTGGACTAACTTTGGACTAAAGTGTGTGGACTGATTTGGGACACACGGTGTTACTGCATAGTAAGGCATCTACAGACGGTTACTGTGCAATAAATAATTGGGTGTAAATTTGATACCATCTATATAAGTCACCATAGTTACTGTCCAGTATGGGCATGCACGTGTAGCCACACATCTGTACTGTGCAGTAATTTTTGGTTATTGTGCAGTAACCTAAATTACTGTGCAGTAAATGCACATGTGTAAATGAGCTTATTGAGTTTGACTAATCCATAGCAACATTCAAGACAGCTAAAGTAAAATCCTGGAGGAGTGAAGTTTATCTACAGGAGCTGTGAGTTTCTGTTAATTCTACAGTGGCTGCCATTAAACATTGATTTACTGCCACTCAATAGATACTCAGAATAAAATTTAACTGTGGAATCTTGAAATACTACGAGGTAGAAACAATCTGAAAATGTTAGTCATTGTGCCTGAATGGTGTTAGCTAGATGAATAGTAATGGCAGGAAGAGGGCATAACATACAGCATTCAGTAGACAAGCCTCTCTCTTCAGCTCTTGTATTTTAAAGCTTTTTCACTTGTTCACAGGAGAGTTCCACCTGCCCTGTGTGCCTCTATTTCACTAGTTTCATGTTTCGCTTGTTTAAAAAGTTTCTTAAAAAAAATAAAAGCGAAAAATGAGGACAAGGCAGATGACCATGTGTAATGAGTCCCTGTATCTGAAACCTAGAACTATAATGAAACATGTAATTTGATAAACATTTCTCATTGAGAAGTGAGGAAAATAATTTTTAGTAAACATGGTCCATGAGGTCCTTGGGACACATCATACAAGAACTGAATTTGTTTTTAATCAGATAAGTGTACTGTAATTTCCAGGGGACATGTAATTTAAGTGAATCCTACTTAAAATGTGTGAATATGAAACTGAGAACATTTGGATGGGCCTCTCTTGACATCTTTTGGCACATGAATTATTTTATTGAATAGTTGGGAAAAGAGATTAAATTAATTTTTGCTGTAAGTCTATTGCCTTTCAGTAAGATTATACCAGAGGAGAACTGATTTTATGCATACAGCCATTATGAGTGTAAATAATCAAAGATTTGGTAAATGCAAATAAGTATAGCCCAAACTCAACAACATCCATGATTTTCCCCGTTTTTCACTGAATATGAACAGTGCCTGTGTCCTAGATCTGTAGATGGGCTTTATCATTCTACCTTCTTTGACCAGGGATGTTTTTGGCCAGATGCTTCATGAAATAGCCTTCTGTATTGATTTAAGATTGCTTCAGAAAATTAGATAAGCATCTAAACCCATGAGTGCTTATTCAAATTGAATCTCAGATATTTTCTATGATTTTGCTCATTATTAATAACCCATGAATAAGATATTTTATGAATCAGATACTGTGCAAAGGTCATGCAATAAAATAGTTTGATTTTCCCTTTGAAATGCATTGGTGTGGAGGTCATAAACATAATGGAGCCTGTCACAAATTTAACACAAGTTGAGGAAAGAGTATTTATTGAATTGAAGTGCTCTTGTTAGTATTTAGACATGGCAAAATGTCTCTGCTTGGTCCAGTGAAGAACATTAAAACTTGTATTTCATTTATAAACATATATATGAATACTAGGCTAAAACTACAGGCATTGAACTAGATGATGTATAGTATATTGTATATTGCTTTCCTTATAGTGTACCTTATGCTCCTAATATGGCAACAAACAAGTAAAATTATTCAGGACAAACTAAAAGAATTTCATTGTAACAAATAGAGTTACAGAAAGTTACACAATAAAAGCAAGATGTATAATCACAACACATAGCAGGCAAGTTATTAAAAGATGATCTTGGAAGTCTCTTTATGTTTGTTGTTTTAATCATTGCATTCTCTGTTAACAACTCACCTGCATTAGTTTGGTAAAGTTTGTTCTTCTTGTTTGAGGCATGAATGTTTGGGGTTTGGGGGGAGGGGGTTGTTGGGTTTTTTTGCCCCTACTTACTCACATCTTACAGCAGACAAATTATAAGTTTTATATAACCTGTTTGGAAGGAAATAGAAAGGGAGAAATAAAAGAATCAGCAAAAAAACTGAACAGTAAGAGGGTATTAAAAGGTTCTCTGTTCCTTCTACAAAGGTCCTATCATCATTGTTTACATTTGTGACAGAAAAGAAAGCAGCTTTTTGAAAAATTATCCACACTCCCCAGGGCAGACATTCACTGCTCACTTCAGATATAGAACTTGCTAGTAACATCTACCCTTCCATACCCAGCAGAAAACCATGCTATAGTGAGGTCTACGTAAATAAAGGCTCCCATATTGGAAGTGAAACAAGAAGAATAAGCTTCAGAATATTTTTCAGTAGTTCAAAGGGTCACAGCTATCAAAATATACATTCTACTGTTATGAAGAGCAGTACAAATGTTAAAGCTTTATAGACCATATGTAGTTCACTGCACACACAATTTTCCCATGGCCTACACATATGGCACATTGATTTATTACAAAGATTCATGTCCCTCTTCAGGGATTAATATTGAACTCTGTTAATGCTCAACTGGTGTTGTGGCCTTGAATAATTCTTGCTCAGTGACACACATAACACAGGCATTGTTGGTATGCTCATTATGTACTTTAACTGCCACCAATTAAAGACATAATTACAAAACCAAATCTTATTAATTTTCCTTTTTTTTTCAAGTAGATAATTCAAGTCTTTGGTTAAAGATAAATTCAGTTAGTCTAGGGAAGCAACCAGAACTGATGTAGCAATTTTAATTCAGACAAAACTGCTGTAACTTCCTGACGGCATAGCTACTTAAACGAATTAACCAGTAAATTAAGTGTATTTTATGAAATGCAACATGAAAAACTTGGGATGGACTTCTCTTCACTTCTTTTGGCAGGTGGATCAATTTAATGAATAGTTAGAAAGTGTAGCCAAATGTTCAGTGTAACTCTATTGGCTTTAGCGGGAATTACACCAAGGAAGACCATTGCCTTCACTCACCACTATGCTTTGCTGTCCAATTAAGAGCTCAGTGGAAAAAACATTTTAAATACTGACCTGCCACATTCTTATTCCACTAGAGGGCAGGCTGCAAATTTAAAATGATACTTGTATTTGTATGATACTGTTTTAACCAGGGTGCTATCAGAAATAGCACTATGGAAATAGAATTATGAAATTAAAATGTTCACCAGGTTGTTGTTTTTTTTTGGGGGGGGGGGGGTTTAATCTTAACACCCCCATAGATAATTCTGTACAGAGGAACCATTTTCTCAAACTACACAATCAAAATGCTTTAGAATTTGAATCTCACATAGATTTAAATTATTTAGTTTGATACTGAAAGGTCTTTCTTGTTGTTTTCTTATGACTGAACCTTATTTCTCAATGATAAATGTTTTTAAGTCTTGCTGAGAAGATTAAAGCTACATGGGATACATTAAAATCATGGCATGGAACTATGCAGAACATTTCCAGTTGGGCATAGACATTTTTGGCGTTTTCTCTTCCTACTTTTTGTAGTACAAAATACTCCCACTCAACTTTCAAAATAGACAAATTGATCTTCCTGCCAAATAAACCCCTCATGAGGATTCACAAAGCTGAGAGTGAAAAGTTCATTATACCACAAAACCTTCCTTTGGAAAAACCACAGGCTTTGAGGGTGTTGCAAAATATTCCATAGGCCTAGAAAATAGTATCAGCGACACGGAAGGAACTTCTCATGAATCTTAAGTCTTCATTCATAGTCAAATCCTACCTTTGGATAAATATGGAGACCTCTTTTTGAAGCTGTATGTGAGCAAACTGGGATAGGATTTAACCCTCAGTCTTCAAACTAGCAAGGGTTAAACTGAAAACAAAGGGGGAAAATGAGTCAGTGTCATCAATGAGCCCCTAGACCTGGACAAATATCCATGGAAGTCACTGACTTCAGATTTAAATCAGGCCTCACGTGATGAATGAAGTGAGATGTAGGTGACTCCTTGATCATCTGCTTGGCCCACATGGTTTTTCCATTGGCTGGGGAGGTTGAGGCCATGGGTATAGAAAACTGGAAAAATGTTCTTGTAGCTGATAATCAAGATGTTGCATGCAAAACAGATCACTCACACAAAGGTTTAAGAACTGAACAAACTGTTCCTTGATGAAGCTCTGGTTCATGCCTTTAGTGTTAGTTCATTTTAAAAACCTTTTCATAACAACAGCATCATCCTTACACCAAAAAAAAAAACAAATTATGAAAAGATATTTTCTGTGTCCCATAGTTGTTGTTCTTTAATCAGAGGCAACAGCTGAGCAACTGGGGACATAGAGCAATAAGACTATCTGTAACTTCAAAGCAGAGTGCATCTACACTAGACGCTATATCACTGTAGTGATGAGGTACATTGCCATAGCTCATTTCTATGGCAACATAGCATTGGCAGGCATGAACTGTAATGCCAATGCTACTGTGCAGTAGCAACAAGCTCATTACTACTGTGCAGTAGCATCGGAAAAAAAAACCCCATGCAGCATTGGGACTGTGCAATAATGCCGATTACTGCACAGTCAATTAGTACTTGCTTAAGCACGGTAACAACTGCGTAGTCCAGCACACGTATAGACGTGCCCACATAGACCGTACTCTCCACTCCAATACAGAAGCTCTGCATTGTTATGAAATGACATTTCTGTGTAAAATTGGAGTAACAGGGTGCATCTACATGAAACACTTCCTGTGAAGCTGCTTAATTAGTTCTGCAGTAAATGTCTCCACATCTATATCTGTGCCCCTATTAGGGTGCATGAAACTAATAAACTCCAGAGCAGGCTAGTACTTGTATTTAAAAGTACTAGCCTTCTCCAGAGTGTTTTCATGTGCCGCAGCCCACATGTAGACGCTGCCCAGCTTGCTGAGGCATGAAGGTGCTTCAGAGTGGGGGCTGCCTGCTCACTAGCTCCACACTGAAGCACCCCTGTCCTCAGCCAGCTCCTCAGCAGCACAGTCAGCCTGGTCAGAGCAGCTCCAGGCTGCTGCCAGCTGGGGCTGCTCGGACTGGGCTCAATGTGCTGCACACAAATAAACTCCAGAACAACGTACTCTGGAGTTTTTGCTCCCAGGCACATATTCAAACAGCGCACCTGGGAGCAATAACTCTGGAGCTTATTGCTCCCAAGTTTTTGTGCATATTTGTGCTCATTAACTGCATGTGTTGTTTGCTCTGAAGTTTATTTGTGCTCATTAAATGCAAGTATAGTTGTGCCCACAGAGCAGAGTATCAAGCCTTACACCCTCCGACAGAATGCTGAATGTAACTGCTGTATGTTAGTAAGCAATGGGGAAAGGAAACAAAACAAAAACACTCTGTAATACAAAGTTATATAAAGTTGGTCCTAATGCAGGAAATCAGCACATGGAAAGAAAATATCATCAATATTATTACATAATTTCTTTTAAAATTCCCTTCTATTAATTTAATAGTGTTTTAATAGCCCTAAAATCCATCCTGGGTCTTGTCACGGCAGTGACTGAAGGCCAGAACAGAAGCTTGTGTGAACATAAGCAATAGATGTGGGGCCTCACTCCCATGGGCAGGCTACCTACACTAGGGATTAATGGTTGAGCGTGTTTGAGCACAACACTTTTCTTCTCAGGGCAGGTCACTGGGAAGGCATGAGCAAAGCCTCCAGAAAGCACTGACTGATCTAAGATGGACCCAATTATTTGTCCCCTATAACTAGAGCAAGAAAGAGGTCAGAAATTCTACTGCATTATGAACTGGTCTAGCTCTCAGACAATATCACTCTGTGGTAGAAGCAAATTCTAATTCTATATTAAATAAAAATTAAGAGAGCAGGGTTAAAATCAGCCTGGGCAACCAAAGGTCCATATCTGACAGCAATGCGTACTCTGCCAAACAACTTACATTTAGGATTTTTTATTACTAATTAGTTAATCCATTTTGACCAGGAAAGGTTGAATATGCAATGCAGCCACATAATATTGATGCCTTTTCTGACATTTTGTTGGTAAAAATTGCACAGTTAAACATTGTAATAAATATATATAAGAGGTCAACATGTTGCTTTAATACTAATTAAATCCCCAATCTTGATACAACCTCAAGAAAACTCATGACCTCTATTAGGGCTTGATTTCTATTAACACAGACTGACCAAAATTCACACGCTATTAGTTTGCTATCTGCAGAAGAGCACTATTATATAGGATACTCTACAGACACTGAACAAAGATTCTTTACAACTGTTTCACAGTGGTTTCACTCCAACAAACTGAACATGTAGCATGATGCACTTTTAAAAGTTTCAGATCTGAAATGCAGAGAAAGGAAGACATTTTAGAAAGAAGAAATAATAAGTAGATGAGACTTACACAAAGAGATAGTTTCTAAAGGACATGGTGAAAGTTTTTTATGAAGTAGGCAGAAAAGAATTCCTTACACTTTCATATATTCAGAAATAGTGAAGGGTAAATTACTTAGGAATGATGTGTGGTTGTATATATAAGAACTGCCCATTTATTCTTTGCTAGGGACTGAATGAAGCCAAGCCCTCTATAGTTAAGGATCTACCCAATTTGTGAATCTGGGATTTCGCAGAAACTGCAAAATCAACTGAAAAAAAACTTAGCAAAAATAAAATGCTGGTGTCCAGGGGGAGCTTGTGATCCTTGCTGCTGCTGCAATTCAGTCTTGCAGTCCACCCCAGCGGGGAAGATGCTGACTGGTGGGACAGCACACATGGCAGCAGAGAAGATGACTGCTACCTCTTTGTCCCTCCTCCCCTTGCTGGGGCCTTTCTGCCAATCAATGCTGAGGGGCAAGGCTGCTGGAGCACATCCACAAAATATCCACAGAATTTGCTATTTATGCTGTGACCAACCTACAAAAATTGTTTAGTGTCTCTGCGATTTAAGTAGAGTCCTACTGACAGTATGGGCCTCTCCAGCTTAAATTAACAGGGTGTGCTCCTTAACTGCAGCAGATTAAATCACTATACATCATGCCTGGGGTAGGGGAAAAGAACGAACCATATAAAACACTGAAGAGTAGATTACACACACCCACACATACATGCATGTGCACGCGCGCACACATACACACACGCACACTATACTGCTGCAATTAAGAGAACATTAATAAATACAGATTACTTTTTGCCAAAACCAACTGACTCTACTTCACATAAATAGAAAAAAAAATACTGCAAAATAAGCACATTCTTTTATATAAAACATGGTCGTCTAACATGTCTCTTTATAACAAACATCTGGAAGGAGTTAAAGTTGTTTGCTTTTCATTCACTCATTACTTTTGGCTTTTGTTTACTTCAATAAGAATTGCTCTGGTGAAACTTAATCCCCCTAAATTGGAGGCTTTTAAAACTCAGAGCTATATTCCAATATCTAAATAAGTGGCATGATGTGCAAAGATGCTGACAGCTAAAGGTTATGAGAACTTAATCTCTTTGAACTCAGGCTGTTTTCTTAGTTGTCTTAACAGGGCTTTTAGTAGCCACCATTGAAATCTTTGCAGCCAAAATGATTCAGCAGATTTTTTTTAAAAAGGAACCAGGATTTGCTATATCAAGGTCTAAACTTTTCAATATGCTGCTTGTTAATTCATGCTATTTTTAGTTTAAATCTCACGGGTGTCTTGCTTTCAAATGAGCGTTCTGCTTTCTGTTGCTTTTTTCCAGATGTTCTGACATTTTGATTTACCGTCATCCCTGTTACTGAATTTAGGCTTCTCTGCCAATTCCACAGAGTTTCTATTTTTATTCTTTTCAGCTACTAATATGCTTTCTCCTTAAAGTGGATTTGTTGCGAAAAACTCTTGAGTGTTGGCTTGTCACAAAGCTATGAAAGCCACTTGAGAAATTAGTTTCTTAGGTGACCTTTAAAATGAGTGAAAATAATGGCCATGCAATTCAGCACAGTTTGGGTTTCATTATCACAGCAGTGCATATTAGAGAGGATGCAACTATTTCAGAAGTAGTCTTTTTCTTGGTAATTATGGAAGCTATTTACTGGACATGGAAATTCTTCAAGATTTCTCAGTTCCTCAATATTTCTCAATTTTGTTTCTCTTGAGAAAATGACAATTCAGAGTGTGAAGGACTACATACCACTGCCTCTATCCTTCTGCCCAAAGAGATTTTTCCCATGGCCTCTGTAACCATCATCCTTCCAACAGAATTCTCCACGGATGACTTAGCAACAGGATGGCAATTTTAGAAGAGGAGAGACGTGCAAGCAATGTCACTTCATTTACACACCACAACCAAAATTTCAGTCTTTCCCATTACATTGAGATTCAACGTCAAGCAGAAGACTCAAGAATCACAGATTATAGATCAGATTCTTGACCTCAACACTGCTGCTGCTGCTCTGATTCTTATTTATTGTCAGGGAAGCAATACTGAAATGTTTACTTGCCTCACTGGAGTAATGATATACATCACAGGAGTAGCATAGGTTCCAAAACTACAGAGAAGGAGCAGATCCCAGAGGCATGCTATTTACTGCAGTACTAATTGTTTAGTCAGGGCCTGTGAATAGGAAATATTAAAAAGCTATACTGGAGTACAGCGATAGTTCAAATGCATCTAAAGTCCTTGTATAGAGTGTTATAAAAGGTGTGATACAAGACTACACTACCTAGCATGTACAAAGAGTCTAGTGTAGAGAGGGAAATATATACGGAGTCTTCATAAAGTGCTTGGGAACAACCTAAGTTATTAAAATTTTAAAGTGCACAAAGACTTTATGAACACCCTGGACATGTTTAAGCTGAGTGAGTTAGTGTTTTGGCTCCATCATGGCTCAACAAGTTTAGCACATGTTAAAGACAAAGGGAAGTACAGGCAGTCCTCGGACTTATGACACAATTGGTTCCTGAAAACAGCGTCTTAAGCAGAAATGTTGTAACTCAGAAATTATTTTCCCATACGAAACAATGTTATAAATGGGGGATTGGTTCCTGAACCAAGACCCAATACCCTGCTTTCACCAAAAATAACCCAGAATTTTGTACTCAATCAATTATAGATGAGTAATATAGCTGCATTCATGTATTTATATTGTAAATAGCAATCATATTGATTTGGAAGGACTTCTTTGAGGTGACTTTGCTGGACTTTTTGAAGGATTCTTGGCTGGAGTCCTCTCAGGAGTCTTGGTTTCAGGTTTTTTTGCTTTCTTAAAGAAAGCGTCCATGGAAGTATGGACAGATGTTCTCCAGGGAGATGGGTGACACAGCAACTTGTTTGATGTCATGGTGTTACATCAGATCAAGCGCTGTAAAGTCAAAACTGACATCAGAAAGTTGAAACAGGGTGGCAATTTAGAAACAAGTGTGAAATGTTGTAACGCAAAACGTTGCAAGTTGAGGACTGCCTGTACAATGAAATCCTGGTTCCTTTAAAATTAACTGCAAACACCAATGGACTTCAGTGAGGTCAGGATTTAACTATGAGTGCTTAATTTGAACTTGATTTTTTATTAGTAACAGCAAATCTAATCACTGGAACACTTTGGAAAATGTCACCCACAGCACAGATGCTAAACTGTACTATAATTTAAGTCACAGATATACTCCTCTAAATGTACTTTCATTTAGGGATCTTTCAGTGGCTATCTCATGAGTAAGAGCATTTAAGAACTGATATTTAAATACCTTATTCCTTATGCATTTCATCACCTGTAAACTGCAAATTTCTCAAGGTGGCTCATTCACCTTCCTTTGCTTCATATTTATTCAAGATTTTATAATAATTGGGTACCTCCAGATGAGCACAGATGTGCAGTATGTGGTGCCACAGACCCATCTGTGGCACCACACACTGCACACACCACACATAGAGGTGTTCCCCATACTGCTACTTTGCAGTGCGTGGTGGAGGGGCGAGTTGACTGTAGGAGATCCTCACAGCAGCGTGCAACTGGCAGCAGCATGCACCATCCAAAACCAGAGTCTGGCTGGCCAGAGCCACACTGGCTGCTGACCAGGCTCCCTGCTGCAGAAGCACCATGGCTGCAATTCCTGGAGGCCCCAAGACCCTACGTAAGGTGGCTAGGGCCATCGCAGTTCCCCGGGGGCAAGTAGCAGTGACACATTGGCCCAGCCTCTCCTACCCCACCTGGGGCAATGTGTCACTGCTGCTTGTCCCAGGGGAAATGCATGTTCCCACTCATAGGGACACACCAATTAAGTAGGAACATTAAAAAACTCATGAAATGCACCTCCCTAAAATCGGTTAATATTAAAAACAACACATGCAGGATACGTTTTCCTCTCTGTTTATTTTTGATCCTTTGGGTTTTATTTGTTCCCTCAAACTTTCTGCTTCAAACAAAAACTTGTCTGTCATAAGAAAGATTCCCACTTAGTCCCATGACTTCAGGAGGCTGTAAAACAAGTAGAAAGCATCATCAAAGTCATGATAACCTGGGATCCTGGTTCTCCTTGATTTAAGAGAATCCCGAATTTTCAGTTAATAAAAAGTAACCCCAAATCCACATTTTTCCATGATTTAAATGAAACACCACTAATATATATACATTATATAATATATATATAATAGTGGTGTTTCATTTAAATCACAGGGAAATTTGGATTTGGGGTTACTTTTTATTCACTGAAAATGGGGATTCTCTTAAATCAGAGAGAAGCAGGATCCTTGGTTATCATGAATTATCATATATATATGTGTGTGTGTGTGTGTGTGTGTGTGTGTGTGTGTGTGTGTGTGTGTGTATTAGTGGCATTTCATTTAAATCATGGGAAAATGTGGATTTGGAGTTACTTTTTTTTTTTAACTGAAAATTGGGGATTTTCTAAATCAGAGAAAACCAGGATCCCTGATAATTACCTCTCAAGTGTCAGCAACACTATGTGTAACTGTCCCGTTGTATATTTTGCAATACAGAGTTTATAATCTGTGCATTCTACTAGGTACAATCTCTTTTCTCTGATGCAACATATATTTTTGAGAAGCTACACAACACAGCAACTGACTACTCAAGGAAAAAGAAACTTACACAACCTGTTTAAATCCTTCCCTTAGGCAGTGATCAAATAATATATAGCATATAGTATATAACACCTGGGACAACCAGGATCTAAATAAATTAAAACATTATCCTTTTCAAAGTGCCAGTGGTATCTCCCATTACAGAAACACTTAATCTTGCCATCTCAGTTCCTCCAGAACACTTCTTCCCTGTTTGCTTCATAGCCATCCTGGTTATATCCCTACGTGCCTGCTGGACTTAGCCTTGCAAATGAGCTAGGGTTTCCTGATTAGCATCCTAACTAACTTGGCAGGTGTGGGGAATCTGTCTACCTGAATGGATATTTACCCCCCCCAATGCTGTCCAAGGCCTACACATCCCAACACATTCCAAACACTAACACACTCTCATTCTATGCATGAAATGACATGATGAATGGAGTTCCCAAATATACTTCACACTATACAGAACTTTTCCTCTGAGGAATTTACAGCATATTCAGAGAAGGGTAAATAGTATTATCTCCAACATGAGGCAGCAAGTGAGCAACAGAGCCTGGGGGTATATGTACGTCAACAGCATAGAACCACATCTCCTGGTGCTTTCTCCTTTGTTCTAACCATAATGCCACATAAACCCTCAAGCAATAACCACTTGCCAGGGAAAAGTACCTTTTTGGGTAACTGGAGACATTTTGTGTTTGGTTGTGCATGTCACGATGAGTGACAGATAGACTCCTAAGTCACTTTTTTCAAAAGATATGAAGAAGGTTAAGTTCCATGGAATAGATCCTTTTAAGTGTCCATGTTTCCTTTGAAGAGGAAGTTTCAGAGCCTAGGTCTTTTAGGTACTTTTGAAAATTTTACTCCACTTAATAAATGCAAATCTTGTAGGATACTTGTGCACTTTGGTAATTACATAAATGCAAAGGAATTTCAGCCAACCAGAAGAAGTCTTAAAAAATAACCACCATATCCATAGTTCTCATTTAACTTTCCTTTTTCTATATTATCCACTTTCTCAAACAATAGCTTATGTTTAAAAATCACCACTTGCTCAATCCCAGAAAACCACGTTCTGAAGTGACACAGCATGCCCTCATCTCATTAGGGAAGAACAATGACTTGTTGGAGTATTTACAGCAAATGAACACTGAGATAGATTAAACACAACCTCTTCACTCCACCTATTAATCAATCTTAACATCCATTCACTGCTTTTTATGATACAGACATTTCTTTACTGTTCGCCTGTTGTTTTTATTGCTGCTATACAGTATTTATTATTTCCCAGTAATGAAGTACAAAGACAAGAACGTAACACAAGAAGCAGTATTTCCATGGCAGGAGAGAGAATCTTTTTGGGGGCTTGCCCAAGATTATGAATGAACTGTGCCAGGAATCACTAACACCCCCCCACCTTCTGTTCCAAGTGCAAGGCATGTTTCTGTGACCTTAGTAACATGTGCATGTAAAAAACAGCACTGAACTAAACCAAGACACTGCACTGCTCATACTTCTCCCCTTGGGGAGCGGATGAGAGAACAAATAACACAAAAACAGATGTTGTCACATCACTTAACGCACTACTGCAAGGCACTCTGATATGCAGTAAGTGCAGTACTAACATAGAGTAGAATAGCATGGCTTAACTTATTGCTTTAAGAGTAATTTTACTAAGGTATTGCTAGAGAGTAGTGCTCAAAAGTGTATATACAATTCAATGCAATACACTAAGTTAGTACAATGTTAACTTGAAATGCATAAAACCCCAGAAATTTAAAGGATTATCCAACAATTAGACCTCAGCCCCCTACAACGTATACAATTTATTAGCATCTCTTATTACAGATGCATCTGTTAATGATATTTAATCACAGTTTGGAAGTACTTCAGAAAAGGGTTGCATAAAAATCGTGCATTCTATAAAGATGGGTCAGTCCCTAGATCTCCAGCATGTGTTCAAGCACTTGCTAATTTGTAGCCTTAACAGATACATTTAAGAACTCTTGTTATTGGGCAGCCCTGGCATCCTCTATAAAGGTTGCAGACACCAGAAGGAAGAGACTGATATGTAATCACTATCTCCAAAATTGCAAAAGCCCCCATCCCTGAAAACTGCTGTGGCTCCGTCCCATATTATAACTGCATTTGCCCCAAGATACATTTATGTATCTTTCAGTTGTTTATCTTCCTTTGTTTTACTCTTAGCAATGCAATTTTATGAGGAGCAGCATGGATGAAAAGGTTAAGATGCATCATTATGGCTAGAAAAGTGCCCTGAATATTGTTTACTATAAGTTCAATTTCTGAGCTCTATGGAGAGAATATGCATATAGTGTCTTAACACTTTTTTTCAAATATAAACTCTTTTCTCCTTCTTTTTTCCCACCCCATCTTCAGGAAACTGAAGAAAATCTTTTCTCAAGAAAACTTAACTTTTCTTTTTGTCCAGGAAAAAGGACAAGTTTCCCATATTCTGTTTCTAGTCATAGGGCAGCTATAAACGTGCTGCAGGGCAGAGCAGGGGTGCTTTAATTAGAGATGCTCTAAGTGCTGCTCTAATTAAAGTGTCCACAGCATCACATGTATTCAGCATCCTGCACTTCAAAATGGTGGCAAGGGAACTTTAACTAAAGCTCATTTGATAAGCTTTAGTTAAAGCATGTCCTCCACCATTTTGAAATACAGGGACACTAAATACACGTGATACGGAGGCTGCTGGAGCGTGCTAGTCTGCTCTGATGCGTGCTACTTAGCATGCATCACAGCAGACATCCATCACATGTATAGGTGCCCATAGAGAACAAATTCCCGGAGTAACAAGCTGGTTTAGCATCTGTCCACATGGAAACCCTTGGACTTTTTACTGAGACTACTAACAAGTGTTGTTTTGTGTTGCTTACTTTATTTGTAGTGTAAATTCTCATCCACGCGGATCAGACATAGATAGCTCAAGTCATTTCTCCAAAGGACCCTAAACAACTACAGTGACCCCATGATACTAACTCAGACTGCAGGCAAACCTATGAGTGATTACAGATGTGAAAGTTCTGCATCCTATTGCTGAATTATCAAGCTTCCCCCATTCACATTGTTTAATTGGATTTCTTGCATGATCTGTGGGGCGCAGACAGAAGTGACAATTTTTTCCAAATCTGGCCACAAAGCGGTCTATAGCTGTGACCAAACACAAGTGCATGGCTTCAGACTGCTGGCCAATCAGGTGAAAATCTGAACCCTCATTGCATGAGGGGTCAGATGAAGACGTTTCAAAACATAACATTTTCTGTAACTTCTGTCTGCACTGCCTGCCGTCCTGTTGCTGTTTTCAAAATAACAGGAGGGAAAGGGAGAGGAAGGAGTTCAGTCTGGAGGTTTTTCATCCTGCAATTGAGGGTGGGGAAAGTGTATTGGAGCTCCCTCCCTCTCCCCCTTCCTCCCCAAGGTGGGGAACCCCTACAATGAGTTCCTTCTCCTCCTGTTCTCCCCTCTCATTCTGGAAAACAGCAACAGGCTGGCAGGCGGTGCAGATAGACAGAAGTTGCAGAAGATGTTATGTTTTAAAATACTTCATCTGACCCCTCATGCAATGAGGAGAGGCCATTGCTAGGGGAAACCAGCTGCAGGCTCCCATCCAGTAGCTAGATTCCTCTCCCTCCTGGAACCAATAGTGAACTTCTGTTCGTTCCAGAAGATCACTATAATTCAGGACACTTCCTGCAAAGTGCTCTCAGTTACAGCAGGGAGCTGCACTTCTGTCTGTGCTCAATCTAAACTATGCTGCTTACAGAAAACCATGTTCCTTAGAGCGATTCCACCTTGGGCTTTTAGACTGTCTGTACCTACTCGTAGTGTATCTCAAGGGAATTGATCTTTTTATATTATCTGTTTTATGGCTAATCAATAGAAAACTTCTCCCTCTTTTCTATTTCAAGAATGAAATAGTTGCAAAAGTCCAGGACAACAGCAACACAACAGGAACAATGAGAATATTTAGGACCAGCAGCTTGGATGGCTGCATGTAGTAAATGTGACAGTTTGGAATTGGAAGAATTTCTGAGCAGCATAGCAGTGATACATGCACGGACAACTTATACAGATTTGATATTTGTATGTAGTTCAACATAGCTTGACTATCTTAAAATTCTGCCAGGGGAATTACCTGTTCAGAGGAAGAAATCTACCAAGTTAAGTTAGCATAACGGGTCCCAATGGGACACCACAAAACTTTTCAAGTGTATGTGACCTCATGATACTGTACTCTGTGTCCTATGAAGTAACTTGGGAATAGATTTATGTCACCCTTAATATATTCTCATGCATGTGTGTTACACACATATAAAGCACAGGGATGTTTTGAAAAATGGAGACATGTTTCAGGCACAAACAATGTTACTGCAGGACACACACAGTAACTGTTTTGGTGTGCCAGGAGAATTGTATATCACAAACACACACTAACTGCTGTAGGACTGGATCTCTTCCTCTGAACAGACAATTCCCAAAGCAGATTTTATAGGTTATAAAAGCTTTGGTTTTTGTTTGCAAAAGCCTGTTTCCCGGCTCCAGCATACCTTTCCAAGCAAACATTCTGCTCTGAAAATGGATGTGGTAATAAGCAGTGAACCCAGAATAGCTACTATCATTAATGCCTGCAGACTCCTAGGGAACTACACAAGGCAGAAGGTTGTGGGTTCCTGTAGGACAATCACACTCTTAGAGCACATCCAGAAGAGTGTGAATGTGCAGTATGCAGTGCCGCAGACATTCCCCATGCTGATAATTTGTAGCACAGGGGATTTTTTTGACACCACGAGATCCTGGTGTCAAAAAAACCCACAGCGGAAAAAAAGCTGGGGGGGGGGGGGGGGCGGGCAGGAGGCGG